>NC_090445.1:1171443067-1171786067 GCF_031143425.1 Pleurodeles waltl | reverse complement strand
AGGTCACCAGACTGTTCCTGCACATGGACAGTGATCCGATCGGTGTGCAGCAGTTCTCCTCACACCTCGCTTAGGGATTCCTGTTGGCAGTGCTCCCCACTGGACCTCACTTTCTCCAACATTCTCGTCTTCCTCACAGGGCACACTAGCCTTGGCAAGCAGGCAGGCGACGGTGACGTTTTATTTTAGGGTTCTGCTTCTTTTGAAGAGGGCAGTTCTCCTTGTCACCTTACTTCATGAAAGAGGTCCCTCATAGCAGGCAGGACTCTGAAACTGTTTGTCCACAACATAATTCATGGGAGTGGCCAAAGTTTACACCTAGATGTCAGCTGCAGGAATATGTGCATCAAAGGGTTAATCCAAGACCCCCGAGTCTTATTCTTCATAATTCTCTTATAACCCTCAAATCCCTTCCTGAGATGTGTACAGCACGCTCCTGGTGATCTATCACTAAATTAAAGAGCAGTATTTTGAGATGTAAAGGGAATCCATTTCGTTTCTCCCCTGTGTCCTCACCTATCTTACAGGGATGCAGCAATACACAAATCTGTCTGTGAGGATTCTTCTCCTCCTCATGTCTTCACCAGGCAGAATTGGGTTTCTGAAAATGGAACCCAGGGTCCTCCATACCCTGTACCATTGTAGGCACACTCACTCTGTGTACATTCATAGCAAACTTTCTGTTCAGCACTAATACCTCTATGCATTGTACCTTTCCATGTAAACAAGCATTCAGCACACACACTCATTCTGCGAGCACATATCAGCACTGAAGCCTTTATATCTTTAACCATGGGTGTTATTTCAAAACACATGCCCTGCCAGCACACATGCACTGCCAACACACACACACACACACACACACACACACACACACACACACACACACACACACACACACACACACACACACACTCACACACTCACACACTCACACACTCTATGCATGCTGCTAACTCTTCATGTATTGTAATTCACACAAGCACACATACACCCAGCAGATGCAGTCCCTATGCAGGCACTGCACAGTGCTGCATCTGTCATGAAATGTCTTTCTCTCAGGCATACATACACTCAGTACATGTATTATCCACACATGCACTATACTGTACTGTTCTATCCCCGTACTGTAGCCTTCCCAGACGCATACATCCAGCACAGATTCACTACCCCTGCTCTATGCAGTACCACACAACTACCGGATGTAGGCCCAGGGTGAATTAAGCACACAGCAGCCAAACTTTTAAAAAGTTGAGTGAGCCTGTAGGCCTCATCCCAGGGACACAGAAAAAAGTTCCTCTCCACTACTGCTGATCACTACACATTATGCTGCCACCACTGCGCTTGTGCAGCTTAACATCTGGCGAAGGAGCCCCTCCTGGTCCAATAAGATCTCTATCCATGAGATAGACCTATGTCATGGTGCACACGCATAATCTGTGTTCGCTTATGACAAAAAAATCAGCATTAGGGATTAGGGATTCAGATAACCTAACAGTTGGGCACTTAGGGCAGAGGTACACATCTCTTCCATGCAGAGGACTTTTCTGTCACAACACCGTCTTGGAGGGAGGATAATAAATAGTATAAGGTGCAATAAGAGCTTTATAGGACCAGGTGAGGTGACTTCGTCACAATCACAATCACATAAAGTATGTGGCTTAGGCCAGTGAGTGAATGTCTGGCTCAACGTCTAAAATTGACCATTTCTGCCAAAGAGTGTCTGCATGGGCCTTCATAATGCCAGATAAGAGCAACACAGCAAATTGCCCAGGCAAACCATAGCCATATGCGTTCACCCATTATTTAAGGCAGTAGTCAGTGATCCTAGGGCCAGATTTTCTACACAGACTTTTTGTGAACACTGTTTTATTTTATGAACCAAACAATTTAACAATAGTTTAGTTCACAAAATAAAAGATTGCTGGGTGTCCCAGAATGTCCTGCTAAATTAAGATTCATTAGGCAAGAAGCAATTTGCAAACTCCTTTGATAGGCTAAAGGTGTGTTGGCCTACATTGGCCAGAAGACTACCATCCCTGTGGTTCTATTCCAAAATGAAAAACGTTTTTAATGTTTCCAAATCAGCAAGAGTTTCTTAGAGGAACCAGAGCTACTTTAAAAAAAATAAAAAAAAGATTTTTTTTAAAACTCCAGTCAGAGCCAGCAAAGGTCCATAGGACCACTACCCGTTCCCTCTTGACTGTCATACTGATCCTCAAGGGGGAAGGTGTCTATGGCTATTCACTCCCCTTTGCAAAGACCAGTGGTTTGCAACTTAAATTATGGACGCAAACAATTGATACTAGGCCAATGAACTGCAATTTGGAAGGAACGCCTCTAGAATGCCTCTTCCAAATTGCACTTTGGTAATGATTTCTAAACTAATTTTGTGATGGAGAAAAACTTTTCCAAATCGCAAACTGCTGTTAGCACATTTGTGAAAGAATTGTGTTCATTTGCAAACCCCTTATTTGACTAAATCAGAAGTACGGTGACTGCAATAGCCGCCCCTAGTCTATGGCTGGACTGGAGCCTCTTGGCTGCTATTTTGCTGGTCCTTTCTCTTCCTGAGGATTGGTCAGACTGTTGGCAGTCTTTGCTCTTTACCTCATCTCCATTACCAGACCACACAGGGAACCTAGTTGATGTGCACAAGAGACAGCAAAATATATATTTATTTTTTTAGGTAGAGCGTGCAAGAGCTTTCCAATCTGTTATGTGTATTCTGTGGGCTTATACCCATGCCCACCTCACTCCCGTCACTTTCTCTCATTCGTGGGCTTGCCTTTCAAAACTCCCTTGATGTCATTGGTAAATGCTTTACGTTTGTACAGTCGTGGGGTGATTTTGTTACCACCTTGCAGACTGACCCTGTTACATGGATTATTGGACGTTTGCTGATATACCTCAGCGTGGGCAAACAACTTTTTTTCTTTTCTCTCTCCTTCTCATTCTCCATGGCAGCCATGGTGCTCACAGTGCGAACAGCGCAGAACAGCAGCGCGAACTCCATTGGTGGTATTGAAGCGCTGGTCACAATGTCCACACTGTTATCTAATCATGGCCATTTCTTTTGGCTCTCCCCTTCACAGTCCATAGCTTTGACAAAAACACTTGTAAATTATAAATGCTTTACGTAAAAAACACAGAAATCCTCAAAGCGACTCTCCCGACACAGCGGGAGAGACAATACTACAATATTCACTGCAGTTGGGAATGCTTTGCGAGCATTTGTTTACAAAAGATTTTTGCCCATACCTCAGCCTGTAGTGGTCTTAGGATAATGGGACCACCACCAAAACAGTCAGCACGACACCCTCGTTTTGCCTAGGTCATCTCTGGGCCCCCTACTAGGTTAGTGGGGACCCCAAAACAATTACTCCTCCAGCATTCAGTGTCTTTTTAAGTTCTCTTGTGACTGGAACTTTTGATTTACAGCTGAGAGTAATTAATATGTTACGGACCTTGTTTGTTATATTGTTACAGTAGGCCTACCAGCCCTGGAAATATGTAATACACTACACCGTCTCAGAGCTAAATATATGCTTGCACTGCATACTACAATATTTACAGCACTCAGAAACTCGCCCCATAAAGCTTTGCAGTGTATTCTTTTTCCCAATTTGTTTTACCCATAACTCAGCCTGTGGTGGTCCTAGGACAATGGGACCACAACTAAAACCTTTAGCACAATGCACTCGTTCTGTCTAAGTCAACTGTGGGGCCCCACACATGGACCCCTAAATAATATCCCCGCCCACCATTTTGTGTCTTTTTAAGATCTCTCATGGCTGGAACATTTGTTTTATAGCGGAGAGTAGTTTGTGTTTTAAGGGTCTTGTTTGTAATATCATTATAATAGGAGGTCTTCTGGCCTTGAAAATGTGTAATGCACTACTCCCACTAGGGGCTAAATATATAGTTGCACTGCATTATTTTCTGCCACTTTGTTTTCATGCGGTTCTACTCTCTAGGGGCTAACTATTAGGTTACATGACCATGTTTTTTAGGAATGCTGTTTTTTTGTGGTGGCCTCTAGGGCTGTTCTGAGCATTACAGTCAACATACTATAATATCCGCGGTGCTCGGAAACTCGACCCATATTCCTTTGTAGGGCATTCCTTTTACAAAATGTTTTTGCTCATAACTCAGCCTATGGTGATCATAGGACATTGGGACCACCTTCAAAATGTGTTCATCACAATGTGCTCTTTCTGTCTAGATCATCTCTGGGGCCCCACCCTATGTTAGGGGGGACCCCAAAATAATAACCCATCCCACCATTCAGTTTATTTGTAAGCTCCCTTATGGATGGAACTTTGTTTTTTTTAAAATTTGGAAGTAGCTGTGTTTTAAGGGCATTGTATGAACAAATATTCCAGTAGGCTTACTAGCTCTTTGGTTATAAGCAGGGCCACTAAAATTATGTGGCAGAAAGAACTAAAATATGCACCAGGGTTGACCAATTATGGTGGCAAAAGAATTCTGGTTATAAATTTACAGTGCCAATAGCTCCAGCTCAAGTAAATGTGAGACGTATTGCATTGGTGGCATTGTTGCCACGGCAGTGGGAAATCGCACAAATGTTTCTAAGTTCATGTTTAAAAACTATCACAATCACTTATAATAAATATCTCTCAAATGCAGGGATCGAACCTGATGTACAAAGGTGAACCGCATCCACATGAGAATTTTTTTTATTTTTGAAGAGACTTTATCATATTTTCATGTGATATCTGTTGCTTGATTTTCATACCTAATATTTCCTAGGCTCGGCTTGTCTCGGTCCTCCCTGTTAATTTGTTGGCTTCCCACCTCTAGTGAGCTGATTAAACAAATGAACATGGTTATAAACTGTCATAGATACGTTTTCTTCCAAAGTGGCAGCATTCCCTAAATCCTGTGCTCTTAGGGGCAAACATTCCGGTGGGATTGCTTTGGCAAGTGCCCTTTGAGCACACCTCACAACTACATAGCCAGTGTTTCTGGGAGGAAAAGAAGAGCGAGAATTACAAGGTATTGCTTGTCAAGAATGAGGTAATACGAAGAGGTAAAAGATTTAAAATAAATAAAAGTCGCAGAGTCTCTGCTCCTCATAGTGCCATGGTGTACCAAAGGAAGCTAAAAGAGAATAAGAAAATGCAAACTCAACTTTAAACTCACCAGTCAAAAATCGATAGAGTTTGCAACTACCCATTTTACTAAATAGCAGAGTTCTGTATTACAGAGTTATTTAGGTTTTTCCAAACCAAGGGTAAACAGCTGGTCTCTAAATGAAAGAAAATACCTTTAAAAAGGAGAATAAATGGAGCAGCTCTGCAAAGTGCCATGCATTTCATGTTAAAATAACACATTTCAAGTCAAGTCCCTACATCACTACATGATCGGTAAGATGTCATACAAACCAGTCAAAGAGAATGCAAAGCATGTTAACTCCTTTTTTAGGTCGGGCACGTAACTGATTTGACGTGTTGTAATCTATCTGTGGGCTTTTAATCACGCCCACTGCACACCCATCACTATCACTCGTTCACGGGCTTGCCTTTCAAAAATCTTTTTTTTATCATTAGTAAATGCTTTACGTTTGTCCCTCCTTGGGGCAGTTTTGTTACCGCCTTGGCCATCAACCCTGTTGCATGGATATGTGTAAGTTTGTGGATACGTTTGACTGTGAGCGAACTTCTTTTTCCTTTTGACTCACCTGTGCGCTCACGCTCATGGTGGCGGTGGCGCTTTATATTAGTTTGCCTCTGTCAATTGTTTTACTTTTCATTTTCAATTTATGTGGCAAGAAAAGTCTAGTTAGGAATTTACAACGCTATTAGCTCTAGCTCGAGCAAACGCGAGACCCATTACATTGCAAATGATTGTTCCTGCCTTGTAGTGGGCAGCTCAACTATTTTCACTTAGCCATCAGACAGAAACACAGTGCTCGCAGCAGCAAGACAGTTGAGGGCTTTGCAAGTTGTGACACAGCAGGCTCAGTCCCGATTGGACAGTGCTACTACGTGGGCTGCCTCTTTAAAGCGTGCACCTCATGGTGAAGGGGAACTGTGACTGCACCAGAGGGCTTTCATGCTCCATTGGTCAAAGTATCCATCAGTGCACTACTTACACATGAGCAAGGTTACATAAGCACCTGAGAAGGGTTGCTCTTACCTTAGCATGCCTGAGTGTGTTCCAGAACTGTGTCGCTGCTGCTGGTATGAGTAGTCACTACCACGGCTAAGCAGATGGGGCGGTTTACTGATGCAGGCTGACAGTAGTGTTTAACTGCTTGGCTGGCAGGCAGCGCTACTCAGTGATTCTGTCGGTTGCTTCCAGCACTGTTGTCACCTGTAAATGTCATGCCAAAATCATTGCTTGTGGTGACTAGTCATCACGACTACATGCCTCTGTTTCCCATTAAGATTCGGGTAACACAAAAATATAACTGCGTGTATGTATTGGTGAAAAAAAGTACATGGAGTACTTATAAAAAATGAGCCAAGGGTGAAAGTCCAGCTCTGCATAACTAAAACATAGTTATTTTTGGGAAATAACTTTGTTTCTGCAATTTTCTACTGTATGTCTTTAAGTTTAGAATTAAATTTAGACATTATTTTGTAACGATTGCCTTAATGTGACACCCTTTCAAAATGTTCTGGCTTTTTACTAAATAGAGGGGCATATTTATAATCTGCGCTGAATTTGTGTCATTTTGTTAATGCAAATTCAGCACAAACTAAACTCCATATTTATATATTTGACGCTAGATCCGTCTATCGTAAAAATATCGGAGTTATAGTAATTTTCTGGATGCGTGAAACCACCTTGCATCAATGAGATGCAAGGTTGTAGTTTCAGTCAAAAAATGACTCAAAGCACCTAGGCCCATATTTATACTTTCTGACGCAAAACTGCGCTGACGCAGTTTTGCATAAAAAATTTTAACGCCGGCTAATGCCATTTCTTTACGCCGCTCGGGCGTCAAATTTATACTTTGACGCTCGGCAGCGCAAACCACTGGTTTGAGTCATTTTTTTTACTCAAACCAATGCGCCACGTCATAAAGAAAAACGACATTAACGCAGCGAAAATGATTTTTGTCCGGTTTACGATGTCGCAAACCGGATACGCGCCTTTTTTTGAAGCAATTGCGTCAAAAAGCGCCACAAACACAGCAAAATGTGCAAAGGAGAGCCAAAATGGATCCCAGAAGCTTTGAGAGACCCCAGGAAGATGACAACCGACCAGGAACCAGCCAGGAGGACCCACACAAGACCCAGGAGAGGGAGAAGAAGAAAAGGACTTGTCGGTTCAGTGCAGAGGAGCATGAAATACTGGTGAAAGAGGTGACGGAACACCAGCACCAACTTTTTGTCACCTCTAAATTGCCAATTAGTAGGAGAGAAGCAATTTGGCAACAAATTGTTGACAAGACAAACAGTGTGGCAGAAGTACGAAGAACAGTCATCGAGTGCAAGAAACACTGGCATGACTGCAAGCGCAGGACCAATGAAAAGATGGCAAGGAACAGGAAGGCAGCAATGCAGACTGGAGGTGGGAGTCCAGCACCGCAGGAGGCCCTGGACCACATGGAGAAGATGGTGGCAGCCGTCATCCCTGAGGAGATCGTCACAGGGATTCAAGGACAGGACAGCGCAGACTACCAGGAGACAACACAGATGCAGGGTAAGTGGCATGGGGAACTAAAATGCCTAAATGTCAACTGTAAGCGGTGGGGGGCATACCTACTGCACAATGCATGTAAGTCATGATAATCAGGGAGTGGGAAGGGCAAAGGGGCACGGCACAGGGCATGGGCTGTGCAGGGCAAACCTGGGGCACAGTACCACACTACACCAACAACCTTTGCATTGGGGTTTACTGCCATGCCAAGGATGTTGAAAAGGCAAAGCCAGTCCAGGACGGTAGGGTACAACGTAAAACTGGCCTGCTGTCACACGACAGCTGGTATTCTCACTACATGAACTAGGGCTCAATTAACAGTCTCAGGCCATATCCACAAGTGGAATTTAACATTGACAACAGTTGCCAATACCACCTCTGCTGTGTGTGCAGGTCAAGTAGCTAATGGCAGTTACGTGCCCATGGATCAAACACACCCAAATTAGAGGGTTCAGAATGACTACATTATAAATTCCCTGTAATCAATAGAAATGTGCTAATCCTGTCAAATGCTAATGTCCATAGTCGCTACAAACATCAACCATTGTCATAAACATTATGAGGTACACAGCAGTAATGTCATACCAATGCTGCACATGTCAGGGTCCACCCTGTGTCTGGTTCACAATAGCTGCAATGACACCATGCAACATCCCAACTGTCATACTGCTCAGACACCAGCATTGAGGGGGAGGACACATGTTTCCGGCTAGTGAAACACACCCGCACATTCAGAAGAGGAAATGGAACACTGCTAAGACCATCAGTGCAATCCTATAGCACACATTCCCCAACATCAACATTACACACTACCAATGCTGACATCTGTATTGTGCCATGCCAATGCTATACATCGTATATGCTAGATCTCAGCAACATATAGCTGGATGTGAAATATCAGTGACTGTGGCAGTTCCAGATTGTCAAGTGTGGTGCAAGTGCCATCAGAACACCCACAGCCAGTGCAAGGCCACAACATGAGAATGGAAGTAGACGGAGGGTTGAGTAGTACAATAAGGTGGCAACATACAATTTGGGCAGAACCTACACCTAGAGGATGTGACGCAGACAATTCCCCAAACTGCCCACACTACATGTGACATGCAGGTGGGGCATAGGCCTGGGAGAATGCTAATCTTAATGGCAGGAACAATGAACAGGAACCAAGATCACAATGTGCAACTAATAGGAAGTCAGGCACGTCAGATTACAAATGCCACAACACAGACACACTAATTGTACAATATCTCATTGCAGAGGACGATGGCTCTCCTGGGGATATGCCTGTCCTGGACTTCCCTGATGACATGGATGATGAGCTGACAAACATCAGCCAGCAGACCCTCCATGATGTCCTTGGAACCCTCCAGACCCCACCTTCAGTCACAAGGAGGAGCACAGAAGTAGCAGCCATCACAGAGAAACCACCCCAATTGTACGACCTGCCAGCTCCAACCCAGCTGAGGACTCTGAAGACACCGGCAACAGCTTTGAGAGTACTGTAGTTGGAGTACAGCGGGAGCTGGCCAAGGAGGTGCGGGTGGGGATGCAAAATATGGCAGCCAGCCTAGAGGGTTCGTGCATGATGTCATTTGCAGAACAGGCAGCAGCCATGCAAGGGCCAACATCTATCTTGCAAGAACCTCAACAAAGTGTGAAGGAAATCAGCACAGCAGTAAGGGAGTTGACACAACGCCTCCAACACCAAACCTTTCAACGCGTGCACGAATGCAATATTGACCCCCTCAGGGCCGACCTGGCTGCCAACCACAGTGATGTAGCGGCTATACTTAAGAACCAGCAGCTCCTTCTTGCTGCAGTTCTGCCCTTAATAGCCCCACAGTTGGCAGCTACCGGGATTTCTGACTCCACGTCTTCAAACACTGAAGTGTGCGTTGCCCCTTCAAACCCACCACCACCAAAGGCAGAGGAGACGACACACACATCAGAAGATGAAGACGTGGAACAGATCACCTTCACCCGTAAGAGTCCTCGGTAGCACTAGTCCCTGCCACATGGGCACTTATAATCAAGGTCCTGTGCTTTGTAACATGCCAGTCTTGCAACAGCTGCTCACAAACACTGTTCTCCAGCCCACTGTTTACCTTGACACTATGCTCTGTGATTGTCTCTCACTACCTCATTGGCAATTCATGTCCCTCTGCACTGTATGACACTTCACCCCAGCATGTCCAATGACATGTCCTTTTGCACTTGTGTAGTATCACATTAGAATGCGTCACCCTAATGGACTCACAATCCTGGACTATGTAAATATAGCACTACAGCACTTTAAAATAAATAGAACTTACACAACCACTTTGTCTCTGTGTAATGTGGCACATTACACATTACGCAGCCCTCAGCCTCACTCATTGGATCACCAACTGCGTGGACAACCTCGCACCCCTCAGACGCCTCCCAAGAAAGACCAGCACCAGGAAACCTCAATGGTTCACAGACATCCTCAAGGAATCCAAAAAAAACTGCCGTACCCTCGAGAAATCCTGGCGCGAAGACCACACCGCAGAAAACATGTCTGCCCTCAAAAACGCCACCCGCGAACACCATCAGCTGATCCGCGCCACCAAAAGAACCTCCTTCACAGACAGACTGGACAAGAACACTCACAACAGCAAAGAACTCTTCAACATCGTCAAAGAGCTCTCCAATCCTAACACCAACTCCAACTCCATCACGCCCTCACAAGACCTCTGCAACTCCCTCGCTACCTTCTTCCATCGTAAGATCACCGACCTACACGACAGCTTCGGACACCAGACCCAGCCAACCAGCACAGAACCTACAACCCCAGCCATCACCCTCAACGCCTGGACTCACATCAGCGCGGAGGAGACCAAAGCTACCATGAACTCCATCCACTCCGGTGCCCCCTCGAACCCCTGCCCACACTTCATCTTCAACAAAGCCGATGACATCATCGCCCCTCATCTCCAGACCATCGTCAACAGCTCGTTTGCTTCTGCCACCTTCCCCGAGAGCTGGAAACACGCGGAAGTCAATGCCCTCCTGAAGAAACCTACGGCGGACCCCAGCGACCTGAAGAACTTCCGCCCCATCTCGCTCCTCCCCTTCCCTGCCAAAGTCATCGAGAAGACCGTCAACAAGCAACTGACCAATTTCCTTGAAGACAACAACCTACTCGACCCCTCCCAGTCCGGATTCTGAGCCAACCACAGCACAGAAACCGCCCTCATCTCAGTCACAGACGACATCAGAACTCTGATGGACAACAGAGAAACAGTCGCCCTCATCCTCCTCGACCTCTCGGCTGCCTTCAACACGTCTGCTACCGAACCCTAATATCCCGCCTGCGCTCCACCGGTATCCAAGGACTGGCCCTGGACTGGATCACCTCTTTCCTCTCTAACCGCTCCCAAAGAGTCTACCTCCCTCCGTTCTGCTCAGACCCCACCGAGATCATCTGCGGCGTCCCACAAGGCTCCTCGCTCAGCCCGACTCTCTTCAATGTCTACATGAGCCCCCTCGCCGACATCGTACGCAAACACAACATCAACATCACCTCCTACGCCGACGACACTCAGCTGATACTTTCCCTCACCGAGGACCAACCTGCAAGATGGAATGAAAGACGTCGCAGAATGGATGAAACTCAGCTGGCTGAAACTGAACTCAGAAAAAACGGAAGTCCTCATCCTCGGAAACACCCCGTCCGCCTGGGACGACTCTTGGTGGCCCACGGCCCTTGGCACCGCACCAACCCCCTCAGACCACGCACGCAACCTCGGATTCATCCTGGACCCACTTCTCACCCTGACCAAACAAGTCAACGCCGTATCATCTTCCTGCTTCCTCACTCTCCGCATGCTCCGAAAGATCTTCCGCTGGATCCCCGCCGACACCAGAAAAACTGTGACCCACGCCCTCGTCACAAGCCACCTGGACTACGGAAACACCCTATACGCAGGAACCACCGCTAAACTCCAGAAACGTCTTCAGCGAATACAAAACGCCTCGGCCCGCCTCGTCCTCGACATACCCCGCAACAGCCACATCTCCGCCCACCTGAGACACCTGCACTGGCTTCCCGTCAACAAAAGGATCACCTTCCGGCTTCTCACCCACGCACACAAAGCCCTCCACAACAAGGGACCCGAATACCTCAACCGTCGCCTCAGTTTCTACACGCCCACCCGTCAACTTCGCTCCGCCAACCTCGCACTCGCCGCCGTCCCTCGCATCCGCCGCACCACGGCAGGTGGGAAATCCTTCCAAGACATGGAACTCCCTCCCCGCCAACCTCAGGACCACCCAGGACCACCCTGCATTCCGGAGGCAGCTCAAAACCTGGCTCTTCGAGCAGCAGTAACCCCCTTCCCCTAGCGCCTTGAGACCCTCACGGGTGAGTAGCGCGCTTTATAAATGTTTTTTGATTGATTTGATTGACATCAACCATAAGGGAGATTAGTGATTTTTGCCTCATGTCAATGCCCATAGAATGTCAATACAACTGCCTTGAAAGATTGTGGGCTGATAACTATGCACTGGGGTCTGGATTGTACCATCATCTGCCCTTCATGAGGGTTAAATCTGAAGTAAATAGAAAAATTACAGTATAATGCTGTGTTGGACAGAATAAGTCTGCTTCAAGGGATGTCTAAGCAGAAAATCATTGTCTTCAAATTTTTCTTCCAGACAATCTTTAGGTATGTGACATTTGACTCAAAAATGTCATCACACACACCATACAGCAGGAATGGGTGTGTACGAGTGTACGTACAAATAAGTAACCTGGCAGTACAATGTAAGAAATAATAGGTGTGAGTTATGTATACTATACTACATGGGATTATACCATCACTCACCTTATCAGGGTTCACATGAACATCAGGCTGCAGGCAGACGCACCACAGAGTCCTCAATACCAACTCTGGTCTCAAAGTATGAGGGATTGAAAACATACATCCAAACTTTGGAACCATAGTAACCTTGAGTGGGGGGTGCAATGGATGGCAGATTCCTAGCGAAGTAGCTTTGGTGTAGCCGCCAATGTGATAGCTCAATTGGGATTTGGATGCAGGATGGAACACAAATGCAAATACTAAATTGACACTGTTCACCCATGCCAAGGCCCTGACACCAAAGCATATAACACATAATGTAAAGGAGTACCTACATATTTATTTAACTGTAATAATAGGATGCTAAAACTAGGGGAAACACCTTAACTAACCCAACCTATCCTAACTACACATTACCCACAATTGGCCCTAACTACCCTAAGCTAAACTTACTTATCACATTTAACTAAAACTCTAAACATCAACCCCCCTTATATGATGGGACACACGGAGGACAACATATACTAACCTAAACACATACTATCTTATCCTAAACAATTATATATTTTTGGGGATTTTATATATATATATATATATATATTTTTTTTTTGTTTGTTTAATACACAAAAACCCCAACATCATCCCCCATCCACCCACCCACAAAAAACACAGGTAAAAATATCACCCCCTCCATCCCCAACCCACTAATACTAACTAAACCAACAGCCTATTCTAACCTAACACTAAGCCCCCTAAACCCACTAAATATAAGAACCAGGAAAGAGCACATAGATGCAAGCACCCAGCTGGGCATGAGCTGCATGCACACCTAAGACATTGTACTCAAGTACCACATAAACGTAGCACAACATGTGGAGCTAGTTGCTGCTAGGAAGTCAAACATACAGTCTAACATGTTCATTAGTGAACAGGGAGGCTCAAGCCTGTGGGTAATACTTTGGCATCCCTACTCTGTGTTATTCAGGATATGACTTGCTGACTAAATCATGAAAATGGCCCTCTCCAAATTTTTCATTACAAGAAATGTTACAACAAATGTCACCCTATTCACATGGCCATGCCTACAGGGCTGCACTACAATCCCAAAATATGACTCTACGCCACTGATTGTCCAACTCAAATATGGAAAAAGTAAGTCAAACTCCAGTCAAGTCACATATCAGATCATGTGCCAGCACATCATACCCTACTATGGCCCTCATTCTGACCTTGGCGGTCTTTTCGCAAGACCGCCGAGTTACCGCCGCGGTGAAGACCGCCGACCGCGGCGGTGTGCCGCTGTGCGCATTCTGACCGCTGGGAGCGTTCCGCCGGAAAACCGCCAGCAGCCACACTGGCGGTCGGCGGAAAAGTGGAGACTGGTCAACCTCCACCGCCACGCCAGCAGAACACCGCCCCCAGAATTACGACCCACATTTCTGTGTGGCGGTCTTCTGTTGGCGGTCTTCTGTTGGCGGTCACGTCCCTATGGCTCCCGTCGCCTCCCGGAGGACCAACGCACAAGGTAAGTTGATCGTCCGTGAGGGGAGGGGGTAGGGGGGTGTTGTGTGATGTGTGCGTGCATGGGGGTGTGCGTGTGAGTGTGTAGAGGGGTGCTGTTGTGTCTATGGGTAATGTGTGCTGTTCGGCAGGTGCGCATGTCGGCATGTATGTGTGCGGGTATGTGTCCCCGTTGTGTATGTGTGTGTAGGGGGTGTGTATATGTGCATGTTGGGGGTGTGTGCATGTCGGGGTACATGTATGTACATGTCGGGGTGGGGGTGGGGAGGGGGTTCGTACCACCTCTGGGGGGTGGCAGGGGGGTGGAGGGTGTGGGGGGAGGACTCGGGTGGGTAGTGGGGGGTGGGGGAGACCCCTATCAGTGCCAGGGAAGGAATTCCCTGGCCCCGATAGTGCTTACCGCCATGGTTCGCACGGCGGTTCCCGCCCGCAAGAAACCGCGGCGGTAGGCAGGGTCATAATACCCTTGGCGGTCTTGGGACGACCGCGGGGCCGGAGTGCGCAAACTCCAGCCCCGCGGTCATGACCGCCGCGGCGGTCGGAGCGGAGAAGTAGCGGTCGGTCGCGGCGGGGACCGCCGCGGTCAGAATGCCATTTTTAATACCGCCGGTCTGTTCGCGGTCCGACCGCCGTCTCTCCGCCGACCGCCAGGGTCAGAATGAGGGCCTATGTGTCCAACACACAGGAGTCAATCACACAACACCTGCAGACACAACACAGAACTGAAATATTAACACTTACTGGATATGTCTGGGTCTGCAAATCAAGCCACTTCTCCAATTGTGTAAGGGGCATGTCCACCTGTAAAGAATGGAAGGGTGAAATGTGCTCACTGTCTGTGCACTGTACAACACTTTAAAGTAAAATTACTGTGTGTGACATTATATCTGAAAGTCCAGCCCCTCAGGCATGATGATACTCCAACATACTGTAAACATACTGTAACACACTGCAAACATGTAAAGACCCTGTCACTCCAGTGAGTGATACACACACATATGCACACATGCAGTGGCCCTAACTATCATGTGGTGACAAACATGATTCCTCAGTTGATTGCAGACTCATTTATAGAGTGCACTCCACTTCATCATTTGTTGTTATGAGAGACATACAAAGCCACATTCCTGGTGCACTGCAATACAGTCACTCAGGTATTGTGGATTGTGCATCAAGGGACAGTCAGTTACTGTGTGATGCTCATGTGGTTTGAGTTAAGCTCATGATTTATTATGCTTTCTATGGTCCCTTACATGTGGGCCTGTGTTGTGTGTAGGTCACATATGCTACATTTACAGTGTACCCTGAGCCACATATGCCCCATATGACACCTTAATGGCAGAGATCCTGTGCGTTACTTGATGACAATCTGACGCTAAACAGGGATTGGCCATTTATCAAAATTAATACAACAAAGAAATATATGCTGACAGTGTATATTTTGGTCATCCATGACAGAATGCATGGGCCCAGGTGTAGTAATTGCACCTGAAATGTATCACTCATTGCCCTGCATACCCATATCGGGTATTGGAATTCACAGTTAGCCACATTCATCATCTTATATTAGCCAAGTTGGGAGATCAGCGGGTATACAGCAAACTGACAATGTCCCATTATTGAAATATGGTTTAGCAAATGTCCTACTGTGTCATTCATGATGAGGTAGGTTTCAATTTGTATGTACCTTGGGAATGGCAGCAGTCAAAGGAATCCTGGTCTTTTGATCTTAGCATACACCTATGTCTGTGATAACCTTCATACTGGGAAGTTAGCTATTGTACATATGCTGCACTAGATCGGCAGGGGTGTACCAAACGTATGATGGAATTGGTCAGGGGTCCCTTGCTCAACATCATGCAAGTAATACATTGTGACCATGCATTCCCCAACTACAGGTATCCCATGAGTGTTGAAGTAAGCCTCAGCAAGGCCTACTAGTGCAAGGGGTTCACCTTTCTCTGCACAAAGTCCTCAGACCATGTAGGAAGAAGTTGGCACAGAAACTGGAATAAAAGACAAAAGTTTATTAACCTCATGAGGTGGTACTACAGTTCAGACAGCACCCTTGGGTAATGTCTGAAGTAGCACACTGAACTGAGAGAGCATGGTCCTTTTATACTCACACAGAGGCTAAAAGGAGATGGTACAATTATGGAAACAAGACTTGTATACATGTAAGGTCATGTGGAAAATGCACAGTCGACAGGTAGGAGGAGCTAACAGTTTCCAAGGACTAACAGCTGCAGACCTTACTGAGCATGTGCGAAAGTAAGAGATGCTAAATATAACTTGTCACTAGGCAGATTTCAAGAGCAGTTAACAGAAAGGTAGGACAGAGCACATGGTGAGCACATGGCAGCATGTAGCAGAGAAAATGGCAGCCATGAATACAAAATGGATTCCGCAAAATGTTCACAATAGTTACTAAATACAAGATGTCTTCTGCTAATGCTTAATCTAATCACTGCTAAATTACAACAGACGACCCTTTCAGCATTAGCTGAAGACATTTGTCTTTCTGGGATAATCTAAATATTCATCCTGTATATTTATGCTCATCATTTCAGCTATTTCCTTATCTAACATATGTTGTGCCTTCATTTCTGTAATATTTCTTTTGGTAGGCATACAAGCAGTAATACACATGGAGCAGAACATTGGACCACACTGAATACAGATACAGCATGTAAAAAATATTGCAATTATTACACACAGGACCTTCCAACAGGTAGTTGGTGATATCCAAAGTTACCACAAACAAAATATGTATTATGTGAAGCTGTAAAACTACTATTATTTATACCCTCAATAGTTAAAATCAAGGTACAATCGCTTATCCCTACTGCAATTCGTCCAATGCTTCGTATACATAAATCTGCTTTAGTTTTTGTAATAGAAATCACAAATTGTTCTTTCTTGTCAGAGTCTCGTATATTTGTGAAGACATATGGTATTGAAACATTGTCCGGTTGATACTCTTCCGATTCCCATTTAGTTCCTTTAGCTTGGGGATACCCATCTTTGTCTTGGTAGCATACTTTATTAAGGCGAAAAAGAAGTCCGCCCTCTGTACGTTTTCCAGATGCAAACAAAAGCATGTACCAAGCTTGACAAGAACCATTGTGTGAAAAAGGAAGAGGAATGAAAGGTGTTCCTCCTTTCTTTTGATGCGCAGGTATCATTCCACATACTCAACAGTTAGTAGTATTTGTAGCATTATGAGTATGATGCAACATCTGAATGAAAGTATTATTGAAGTACGATTGACGGTGCTTCTGCTCCTGATAGGGAAGCGTAATAATAGTGATCCTCTGGTACTGGAGTAGTGGCAACAAAAAACTCACGAGCAGGAGACTTCTTTTCAATAAACCAGGTGATTGTTGCTGTAACCACCAAAACAACAACAAACCCCATAATACTAATGATCAATTTGTTATTCATTTTAGCAACAGTGATAATCGACCCTTTCAGAAATGAATTAAAAACAATAGTTGGAGCTCTTATCCCTGGGCAGCCGCTGATTTCTTCACCACGGGCCAAGACAGGTGTCACTACTCTAATGCACGGCTGATCCACCCCCCTTGCCACATTGGCTCTCCGTTTCACTAACCCAGGGCGGTAGCTCAACCAGTCTTTTCAAAACAATTTTCAGATTCTTTCCTTGGTCTCAAATTATATCGCGACACCCCAGAAGTCGTATGGTCCGGGAAGACCTCTGCAGATTCGTCAGGTGATATAGCACGGCCTTTCTCCGTAGTCAAAATCTCTCGATGATCGGTCAGCACAGCAGGTTTCACCAAGGTAGGTAGCACTCTCTTGCAGTGAGTACTATGGACCCAATTCTTTCGGTTCGTCACTCGAACTGCTGTCCTTGTCGCAAGGAGCACCTGTTCTGGGCCTCGCCACCTTGGTTCCAAGCTGCTTGATCTTTCAAAAGACTTAATCATCACCTGGTCACCAGGTCGGAGTTCATGGCCTTCACCTGTAGATCTGTCAGGAAGTGCTTCTCGAACCTGTTGATGAATAGAAACCAAATTGTCGGTTAACTGTGCCAAATAATCATTCATCAGGACACAAGGTACATCATATACAGATTTTGGTTTAGGAACTCCCCAAATATTCATTGGTCTCCCAAATACTACTTCATAGGGGCTAAGGCCAAGTCGGGAGTGTGGCACTGACCTAATAGACAATAATGCCAATGGTAATGCATCCCGCCAAGTTAAGGATGCGGAAGCCTGTATCTTCTCTAATTTCAGCTTCAATGTAGCATTATACCTTTCCACCAACCCTGCTGATTGTGGGTGGAAAACCGCATGTAACTTCTGTTTGATCCCTAATCCTTTCAGGACATACTTAATAACTTCCCCAACAAAATGAGGTCCGTTATCACTCCATAAAAGTCTGCAAACACCAAACCTAGGGAAAAATTATTTCAAAAGCACCTTCGCTGTGGAAATGGCAGTATTATCCTTTGTGGGGTACGCCTCTATCCATTTACTGAAGGCACAAACCACCACCAAGACATACTTTAAATTGTTGCAGCGTTCAAGCTGAATATAATCCATTTGTAGAACTTCAAAAGGTGCAGTTGGTGTAGCAAACCCTCCTGCAGGAGTACGTGTCCCTTTTCCAGGATTGTATTGTAAGCAGATCAAACAAGACTGTACTATTCTCTTAGCTGTACTGGAAATTTCTGGATGCTCCCAAACTTGCGTAAGCAACTTCGTTATTGATGAAGCTCCAACATGTGCCAGCCCATGTGCCATCTGAACCATAGGTTGTACAAAAGCTATAGGCAATTTCCATTTATCCATCTGCTTATTCCGCCAACAGTCCTCATCATCCAATTCTCCATCTTTAGACCATTGCTCATGTTCTTTCACAGAAGCAGATTTCTGTATATCTAATACGTCTTGTCTAGCATTATGCCAACGTTCAGCTTGTGACTTCACTACATACATAGAAGTAGTACTTCGCTGCATCGCAGTCTCACGTGCTACACGGTCTGCAAGAGCATTACCTTGCCCTATCTTATTGGTCACTTTCTTATGTGCACTGCATTTCACAATAGCAAGTTTATTTGGATATGTCAATGCAGTCAAGAGGTTATGCACTAATTCTCCGTGCATTATCTGCATCCCGTGGGATGTCAGAAAACCTCTCTCCTTCCAAAGCAAACCAAAATCATAATCCACTCCAAAAGCATAGCGGCTGTCTGTGTAAATGTTCACACTTAAATCAGTACTAAGCTCACATGCTCGTGTCAAAGCTATTAGTTCAGCTGCTTGAGCTGACTTCTGTGGTATACGAGCTGTCTCCACTACCATGTGTATTGTGGTGATTGCATATGCAGCTGAGGTCGTACCATCTGGCAACTTCAAACAAGACCCATCAACCCACAGTTCCCCGTCTACATCTAAAAGGGGCGTATCTTGTAAATCAACACAACCCTTTGTCTGTTCTTCGGTAAGGAATATACAATCATGTGTTTCTTGTGACTGAGGCTGAGTCACCGGATATGGCAACAAAGTAGCTGGATTTAGTGTTGCACATCTCTTCAGTGTAATGTGAGGAGCCAACAATGTCAACTCATAACCTGTCATACGGGCGCTAGTTAAATGTTGTGTCTTTGTTTGATTTAAAAGAGCATCAACCGCATGGGGTACTAGCACCAACAGCTTATGTGACAAAACTATCCCTTCACTCTGACGTATTGAGACAGCTGTTGCGGCAACTGAACGAAAACACCCAGGCAACGCTCGAGCGACAGGATCAAGTACTGCTGAAAAATATGCACAGGGACGCTGCTTATTGCCATGTGTCTGTACTAAAACTGACAATGCACATCCATCTTTCTCGTGTACGTAAAGTGCAAAAGGCTTCATGTAATCTGGAGTACCTAACACTGGTGCAGAACAAAGGGCTTGTCGCAGCTGACGGAAAGCAGTCTCACATTCATCTGCCCCTGGGAGGGGCATTGGAGTATCTTTAGTCAAAAGTGCTAGCAAAGGTTTGGCAATGTGTGAAAACCCTAATATCCATTGCCTACAAAAAGAAGTAAGACCAAGGAATGCACAAACATCTTTCTGAGTAGAGGGTACTGGTGTGTCTAAAATTGCTTGAATATGATCTGATGTAAGTGCACGGCCCTCCTTAGACAAAAGGTGACCTAAATAGGTTACCTTTGGTCTACAATATTGCAATTTCTTTTGTGACACTTTATGATGGTGTGAAGCAAGAAAAGAAAGTAAGGACAAAGTGCACTTTTCACATTGCTCCGGGGTATCAGCTGCCAACAAAATATCATCAACATATTGTATGAGAGCCACACCTTCAGGTAAAACAAAAGAATCAAGGTGTCCAAAGTCATAGTACAAGAACTAATTGCTCCCTCAACTTCCTCATAAAAGGCGGCTGGATTTTTCCGCTGGTCAGGTAATGCTGTTTTAAGTGCCATTACATCTTCCCTATTCCAAGGAGTATACACCCAATTATAAATAAAATAACCCTTAGCATCAACAGAAGTTTTATCATCACTTGTACCCAATCCTTTAGGAGGAACATACAAAGGCGCGGCCTCCCGCATTGGTTTCGCGTGAACTATCATAATCTTATCTGTTTCAAAGATGGAAGCTTGCGCCCCTTCGGTCTGAGATGCTCGTGCAACTGCGTCCGCAGCCCTTTTCTCTTCTTGCAAACGGACTGCCACAATACGTAATTTCATTAAAAGCTTGATTGCATCAGCCACCTGGGAGAAAACAAAAAGACCATCACGCATTTGCTTATGATCAGCTGCTACATCATTGGGCTCTAACTCATCAGAATATTTCCGATATAGTTCAATAACTTCTGAGCCAAATGCCTCAGTAAAATATAGCTGCTCCTTTTCCGTCCACCCTTTCATGTTGTCTAAAAGTTCAGAAGCAGAAACAACGTTACGAATTGTTTTACGAGCAATAGATCTAAGGTCAGACGCACGGTCAGCAGGCAGCATAGAGCGACTGTCCCGCATCTTCTGTTGCTCCGAACTGGAGACTTTAGGTAACTCATGAGGGGCAGAAGGGACGACATACGGAGGTGGAGGGCGATCTAGTAACAATAAATCATCATGTGGTTTATTAAGGATAGGATAGAGAGGCTGCCTAACAGTGTATTGGCCAGTTACCTGTAGCTTACGTTCTTTCTCTTCTAGCTCCTTTAAGTCATTTATTTCTTTCTTTCTCATTTCCAATGCTTTCACATATACATTCTTCCGCTGCTCTTTCACAAGCAAGGCTTGCTCACACTTCACTCGTCCATGCGCTTCTTTCTCCCACATTCGTACACAGTCAAACATATCTTGCCTAGACTTTCGCTTACACATACATTGTTCCACATACTCAATCTTTCGCAAATCAAATGACCCATGCATAGGCCAACGTAACTCAGGATCCGCGCGGGTGTATTTATTCCATAATGTGCTGTACATTATAGAAGAAAGACCATGTTTAACATACATATCTCTATTTGGCGTCCCCTCTGGGGGTGCCGGTTGCGATTCTTCCAGTCTCAAATTGGTACCATTACAAAAGCAACACATCCTACGAAGTGCGCTAAAAACAGGCATGCCAAAAATAGTGCAGAATATGCAATATTATAATCAAAGTAGCACTTAAGGTGCCGTTCAAATCAAAATTAAATTGGAGAAAATTCACCTCATTACCTGCCTTTATAAATTGCAATTTATATATCAAATCCAAAGAATACAAATTGACTAGTCACCCAAATCACGAAAGCCACAGTAAGTAGTGCTAAACTACATTACCAAACACAGGCATCAAAACCCACAGCAAGTGCCGTAAAACGGCTCTTACCAATCACAGGGTGTCCAGGTTCCAACTGCCAAGTTCTAAAATCGACCAAATGGTCACTGCATGACGAATGAACAAAAAGGATCTCAGTCGAGGACCGGCGCCACCTGGATGGTCAAGTCAGAAGGAAGGGAAAAACGCTGTGGTTGCCAAGACTTGGGTCTCCTCAGGCATTGATCGTCCGCAGCGAGATCCCAATCCTTCGTCGCGACCAATCCGTTGGGCATCCGAGTCGCCGATGAGTCCCTGTTCGGGCGCCAATTTGTTGAAGTAAGCCTCAGCAAGGCCTACTAGTGCAAGGGGTTCACCTTTCTCTGCACAAAGTCCTCAGACCATGTAGGAAGAAGTTGGCACAGAAACTGGAATAAAATACAAAAGTTTATTAACCTCATGAGGTGGTACTACAGTTCAGACAGCACCCTTGGGTAATGTCTGAAGTAGCACACTGAACTGAGAGAGCATGGTCCTTTTATACCCACACAGGGGCTAAAAGGAGATGGTACAATTATGGAAACGAGACTTGTATACATGTAAGGTCATGTTGAAAATGCACAGTCGACAGGTAGGAGGAGCTAACAGTTTCCAAGGACTAACAGCTGCAGACCTTACTGAGCATGTGCGAAAGTAAGAGATGCTAAATATAATTTGTCACTAGGCAGATTTCAAGAGCAGTTAACAGAAAGGTAGGACAGAGCACATGGTGAGCACATGGCAGCATGTAGCAGAAAAAATGGCTGCCATGAATACAAAATGGATTCCGCAAAATGTTCACAATAGTTACTAAATACAAGATGTCTTCTGCTAATGCTTAATCTAATCACTGCTAAATTACAACATGAGGACCCAATAACGTATGAGAAGTGCATGGCTATAAAGTAACAGAGATGGCAAATGCATCAGCTCTGTTCCAGCTATTGTGCCCAAGGCCAATTTAAAACACACAGGGACAATGAACAGAGGGCCAGGGATATTTTTTATTACTCAATTTGTAGCATTTGCTTCATTTTTTACGGTACAGCTATGGAAAGTAGCACCAAACATTTAGATTTGAACCCGTGTGCATTACTTTGGCATCCATTTCTAAGTTAATTGCGGCACAAACCAAGTCAAACTATCAGCCTAAGATATTACCAGAGGTTAGGAAGAACTTTGTACGAATGGCCCGGATTACAGTTCAGAGATGTATTCAAAATAATTGGGGACCACATTAATTCCTTGCTTTAGCTTGTGAAATACATCTCTTTCCTGGTACACTCACAGACCATGGATAAAACATATGTTTGAGCCGCATTACCATCATCTATTGACATGAAAGCAGTACTAATTTACAAGATCAAGTTGTGTTTTGTAAGTTTGTGCAGCTGTTGCGTCAACAAATGACGGTAATGTGTAGCAATTATTGTATAACTCAGGGCCACTGCATGTTTTCCTTGCATTCCACATGTCCAAATACATTGCCTGCAGCATATCAACAAATCTGCTACTGTCACTACAGAGCATTTAAATATGCACATTACTGTGAATTGTACTCACCAACAGGGCCACCAATCACAACACCTGGGTGGTCCAGCAGGTCTTGCTCTCTGGCAACAAGGTCAGCCCAGCTGTGCTTGAGTTGGTGGTCGTTGCACGGTGTGTTGAAAATTCTACGCAGATGGTACAGCACCTTGGACCACCTGAGCCTCCTCACCTCCTCGCCTCCGTGTGATACCCCTATATCACCCTGCCACCTGCTTCAATCATCAGGGGGAGGAAGTGGCACACCAGCCAAATGAATGCCCCCAGCTCCTCCTCACCCATTCTCCCCAGATGTGGCCTACCCAACATGACAGAAATAATAGTAAAAGTAAAGAGAAGAGAGGAAAATAAAAGGAAAGGAGGGAGGAAAATGAAAGTAAAGTAACCAACAAACAGCCCAACTATCCCCAAACTAACAATACCCACTACACACTCCCAACAGTACAAAGACAAAATTAGACACCAAATATGACAAATACACACTTTCAATGAACAACTGAGACAATTACAAATAAAACAGATGACAAATAGGATGGCACACAGGCGACAAAAGCACAATTTGGACAGACAAAACTCTCAGCACAGCCACACAGTCTAGAAAAATCACAGACTGCAAAGTGAAAGTGAAAGTACACCCACTGTACCATTTCAGGATATCCTATTACATCACTTCCTGCCTCAAATGCGATGCGTTTTTATTATGATGCGTCAACATGTTATGACGCTTACAGTCTGTGTGTCAATTTTTTTTTACACAAATGCTCAAAAATTACCCCGCATTCATAGTTCAAAATAACCAATTTCATGGGGTACAGTGTAGGAATTACCGCTTGGGGCCAATGGATGTATATTGGCAGTGAGCATCATATTTCAACGCATATGCAGCGATTTTTGACGCATATGTGTCCTTTTTGACACATTTGTGTCAAAATATATGTCTTTACTGTGTTTGTGTCATTTCTCTCATTTTTAAAGTACATGAAAGCTGTAACTGTGCAGAGATAGGCTGTTTGCACCTGCATTGTGTGTTCCGGTGTTTGGGCACATGTGGCAGACCACACTACTGCAGACCATGATACTCATGTTGTTGTACTGCATGTGCACTCTTCACTGACGCAATAGATACCCAAACTTTTTGAATAAAAATTAGTATTACTCAGTTTGAGCAGGTAGTGCGTCAATAGAGGAGAGCAAGGCTACGCAACTTAATACATTAACTCATTGCCTGTGTGGTAATGTCTGTGAATTGGCTATTTCAATTTTTGTTGGGCCTCTGTGTGAACGTCACAAGACGTGCTTTCATTAATGTGCTTGTATGCATGTGTTGTAAATGTGGATAACCATCAGAAACTATTCAGTGTAGATATGAGTCAGGATATGTGTTTGTCATACACGTAACATCTAATGCTGTGTGAACTGCACTGACTTTTGGGACAATACATCTCCCATGACATACTATGCACAGGATAGATAGAGGACGGTTGATAATGGCAATGAGTAAGCCATCACATGTACAGTAATGTTGGATACCACATCCTGGTCACTTGTTTGTATACTAGCCATTAGTCAGTCGTTTGAAAATGCTATGTAGGTACAGTGTTTGTGACACAGAGGCGGAAAACAATCCAAAAATGTAATGTCACTCCACAGTTTGAGTCATATATATGACCTATGTTTCTCGTGTGGCAGTGCAGGACCAGCAGACCAAGCTGCAAGTGTTCACATATTTTCAATGGTTAATAGCACAAAGGTGTCCAGTTCAAGTGTGTGGCCATGTGTACCGTGTGTCATTTTTTTCCTCCATTTTGACACTGTTACGTGCATGTCTACTCATAGTCTGTGGATCCATTCCCTGCATTAACAGAGTATCCTTCAAAGCAGAATTGACCAAAAGCCAAAGAGGAATCGACAACACACGCGGGGATAGTCCAGCCATGGCACTGCAGACGTTTTATGAGGCTGATAACAGGGCAACCTTGGTGTGCTCACAAACATAATGGATCAGTAAATAGAACCCGGCAGCTTTCATCACAACATTTGCACACAGGGTGGTATTGAAAATTCCCACTACAACAGGGAACATCAGTGCCTCTGTGCTGATTAATCTCACAGCTAGTCACCACGGAACCACCATCATTGGTTTGCAGCCAATGTGAATCTGTGTGTGGACCGTGAGGGCACAAACATGTTTTGTCCTTTCATGCACATTAGCAAACGTTGTTTTTTGTTCTGGAGGCACCATACCCAATCCATGCATACAGCCATATTACACTGTCACTGTTAATCACTCATGCATACATGAAACATAAGAAAGGGATAGGGCCGGGATTAGGCTATTTGAATACATGTCCCAGACCTTGATACCATATGGAAACTTATTAAACTATACAATATATTTGTGGATTAATCATAGATCTACCAGACACAATATCCCAGGAGGAAAGTGAGGGCATGGAAGGTAACTAAGAGAGAAATGTAGCCACAGGGAACCTCTATGGTAACACAAAGACAGGAAACAATCAGGCTAACAGGATGCACCCTCTGTCAGGAACTAACATGAACAAGGCAAATGCACAGTGAGCAGACTCAGACTAGGAAAAGCCTGAACAACACTGTGGACAATGAAAACTGGATTTGTGCTGTTGACTGCAACGTTACACAATAACCCAAGGGTTGTGTTACACAAGTGGTTTATACGGCAATGCACAACAAGGATATACATAAAATGGCAGCTTCTAAGTAGTTCCAGGCAGCAGCAATGGCAGTGCAGGTTCAAATGGCTGGTGTGCATGGAAGTGCTCACAGGTGTGTGCAGCTTCAGTCTCTCACAAGTCCTGTAGGTGTTAATCCAGTTCAAAGGACCAACAGTACCTTTCACATGGGAAACAATGGACAGGTGATTACAGGTCCTACAGACTACCAGGCAGTGCATTTTCGGACCTGCAGTCCATGCAGTCTGATGAACTAGGACTATGGTATGTCATACTAAAGAGGGACACACACTGGAGTCAGAATGTGAGTCTGGGTGTGTGTAGATGAAGGAGGGTACAAATAGTCCAGTTACAGGGCCACCAAGAGAATGGTGGGGAGAGACTGAATAAATGCATGTGACAGAACTTATAACCTGGGATAGCATGCACAGGGCATGTCTTGTGAGCAATGCATGTCATACTTGGGGCACTCGTGCTATCCATTTGCAGTTTACATGGACTTCTTGTCACACATGCTCCTTGCAGAGATAGCTGATGTCACACTTACTGCTGTCAAGGGTCTGGTCATACATTCCTGTTACCAATGCAATTGCAAATCCACTGCCTCATGTATGAAGCAGGTTTTTTACTTTGATTGATGGTATCTTAGTTGTGTGCCATATGCTGCGATGAACCATGTTGCCAACATGGATGTGTGCCATAGCTGTGCTACTCTGATATTGCCCTTCAAATGTGAAATGAACACGATATATGTCATTTACACTGTGTGTGAAGTTGGGTGTACATTCATACCCAACAAATGTGATATGGCTTTTTCAGTATCCTAATCTGTATTACTGCACTGCTCCATGAGGCTAAACTCTGATTGTGATTCCTAGGGATCATGTGATGCATACATAATTACCCAGACCATGATTTAGTGATTAGATTAAGTTTTTAATGACATATGATAAGAAAGTTGTGATGGTGACTATAGTTAAAAGAAGTTTTGTACAATGTGTTGTCTCCAACGCAATCCTGCTGCAGTGTTTGGATGGTCCCCCTCATGTTGATGGACAGCATCCTCCTCTTCCTCCTCTTCAGGCATTTGTGGGTCTGGTTCATAGAGGGGAATGTTCCTCCTTACATATATATTGTGCAGGATGGCACAGGTCAGAATGATCTTGCAGACCATTTCCGGTGAATATAAGAGGCTGCCTCTGATGATGTCGAGGCACCTTAATCTTGACTTCAGGATGCCAAAGGTCCTCTCTACTATGGTGTGTGTCCTCCGATGTGCCTCATTATAGGCACGCTCTGCTGCAGTGCGTGGGTTTGCAAATGGGGTCATGATCCATGGCTGGATCCCATACCCCTGATCAGCTGAAAGAGAAAATTAGTGAACATTTTTGATGGAGTTGCACCATGATTATCACTTTGCATGGTAGTTGTTATCTTGTGTTGTCTGTGACTCATCTGTGTTTGTGTTATTGTGTAGAATCCTAGGCTTCTAGGATGTACCATCAGCATTGGGTTGTTTCATTATCTGAACTGGTGTTTGGCTGATTGACCGGATGTTAGCGGTATTTTTGTACACTTGCAGTACATTGTGTTATATCATGTGAAAGAGATGTCCATGTGTCTTAACTGGGGGTGACATGATACTTCCACACACAGAATCAATTCCACAGTGGTGGTAACATGGTTGCATCTATATGGCCTGAACATCCCATCCAATTCAACATATGCAATAGAATTTGTTAAACAACAGTGAGGGCCTTTGGTTTGGCTGGGTGACAATGTACAACACATCTCCATAAGTTGGCAGCCCTGAAGTGTTGACAATTGACAATGCACAAATATCCCATGTGTGACAAGTTCTATGCAAACCTATTTTTGTGCCCTTACCAAGTTGGCTCATGTTCAAACGTGTACCTACACTACTGAACCTGGTCCACGTAATGTGGCTAACTTGGTTCTGGGGGTGAAGGTTTAATTGTCAGAAGGTCCATATGCCTGTACATCTGTTGTGTATATGTGTAATTGTCTCAATCTGTATGTGTAGCAATGTGCACTTTGTAATATTGTCACATCAATATGTGTTCTTAGCACGGTCCACTTGCTTATTGGTAGTGGGCAATGTCAGCCCAGGAGTGATGTGAGATGTTGGTACAGCCTCAATGATTCCATGTCCCATTCATTAGCGTCATCATCATCATGCCATGTGTCTCATGGTGTTTGACCTTCAGTGAAACACATTACATACCCCTTACACAGTACGTATTGGTTGGAAGGGTGTGTGATTGGGTGTTATTGGTGTGATGTTGGGAGATTCATCTTCCAAGTTGTACTGCCAGTTAAGGCCATGTCATTGTCACTGTGTGGTTTTAAATTGGTCCCTTGTGTCTCGGAGTGGCATCTGATGTTATGTGCATCTGCCATTTATCCCTAGGTGTGTATCCCATTGGGTCAGAATATCAAACATGACTAGCAGTGTCACAACCTCAGTGTCTTCCTGGCCACGTGTCAATGTAGTGGTGTATGTGTTGTGTGTCCTACAGGGTTGCTGTCCTGTGTGTATACAAGTAGGTTTCTGTACTTACCAACAAGTAGGCCATTTCCATATCGTCCATCCTGGAAGTGTTGATTGATGGTGCTGTGGCGGAAGATGAATGAATCATGTACACTCCCACGATACTTTGCCACGATGTTGGTGATCAATCCCCGGTGATCCACAATGGCCTGCACGTTGATGTAGTGCGAATGCTTCCTTTTGCAGTATGGATGCTCGGTCACAGCAGGTGGCACAATCCGTACATGTGTGCAGTCAATGGCACCAAGCATGTGTGGGAAGCCGTTGATTTTGTAGAAGCCCTGTTTGGTCTCCTGCTGCTTCTGCTGTGTGTTGGGGATGATGATGTGGCGGGTGTGAGGGAGATGATGGCATCCAGTACCTTGGGTAGGAAGGCAGAGAATGAGGGCTGTGAGATCCCAGCAACCAGGGCACCAGTGGTTTGAAAAGAGCCACTGCCCAACATGTGGAGGACAGCTAGCAGCTTGGTCTCTGGTGGAATGATGTGGGGTGTCTGCAAGCTGGGTGCCAACTGTGGCTCAATGTGGCGCAGCAGCTGCTGTATGGCTTGCCAGTTTAGTCTGTTCGTCTGGATGATGTCATGTTCCCTGAGGCCCAGAAGGGTTGTCCTGGTCCGGAATATCCTCTCGTGCCTTCTGCGTTGCCTTTGGGGTCCCTGTTGGTGTTGTGGATGCTGCAGGTGTTGGTCCTGTGCTCTGCATCTTCGTGCATGCTGAATGAATAGCACCTCCATGTCTTCCTTTTGGAGCTCTGGTGTTGCTTCTGTGTGTTTTCCTTAAGTACTTGTGTGTTTGCCCCATTTTAACGTGTACTCTGACCCAGGCGTTATTTTTTTATGCAAATCGGGCTGTGCACCATTTTCCGCCTCCGCCTCCCAGCCCTGCGGGATTTTTTTGGGGGTAGGATAAATATGGCGCACAGGTGTTTAAGTCATTTTTGGGACGGGAACCCCTACCTTGCATGTCATTAACGCAAGGCGGTTTCACGCATCCAGAAAATTACGTAAACAGCGGAATTTGGGCATTTGCCGGATCGGGCGTCAAAGTATAAATATGGTGTTAGGTTTGTGCCGAATTTGCGTTCAAATTTTGATGCAAGTTCGGCGCCTAGCACCTTATTTATCCTCCCGTGCAAAGAAGGTGCAGGGGTGGGTACCGGGCATAAATAATGGAGCTTAGCCTGCTTATCACCATTATTTAACGCCTAGGTCAGAGCAGGCGTTAGGGGACCTGTGGACCCATTTCTATGGTTAAACACCATAGAAAGGGCCTACAGGTGCCCACCCACACCAGAGGGACCCCAGAGGATGGGGGACCCCATCCCAGGTATGTAGGGTAAGTATAGGTAAGTATTTTAAAATATTTTTTAAGTGCCATTGGGTGCCCTGAAATGCCTCTAGCCATCCTAGTGTCTTTTTTTGAGGCAAAACATCCTTCCCCCGTTCCGCCACTCCCACCAAGCCAATGTAATTTTACCAGATGCTAGCCCACCCTTAGCGCCAGCTTGTGGGATTCCATAAATTTAGCCCCTGGGTGGCATTCTGGAATGACGCAAGCGGGTGCTATACTTTTTGACGCAAAACTGTGTTTGCACAGTTTTTCATCAAAAAGTATAAATATGGGCCACACTTCATTTTGAAAGTGAAACAGGTCCCAGAAAGCAAGTGTGTACTTAGCAGAAAAGCCAGTGCTGTGGGGTTACCACATATGAGGATAGATGGACGCTACGTCTGGCACCTATGCCTGACAGCAGTTCACCACTGTTCTGACATCTCATGATGTAATGTTGCTGCACAGGTAACAACCAAGAGTTCAACTCTTTCATTGAAAAAAGTGTGTTGTACATGTCATGAACTATGCTGTGAGTGAAATGGCAAACCACATTGACAGAATAAGCCCAATACATTGATGTTGGCAGCACCAATTATAAAAAAAAAAAACAGTGTAATTAAATAGAAAACTGTGAGCATTTGAGGTTCCTCAGCCAGTGGGTGGGAAATGTCATTCAATCAGAATCACCGTTTATATATTGCAATGTTTGTGGGGCTGACAGTAGTTGCCAAGTGGCCAGGTCTTGTGCAATTGACAGTATCTCCTAGTTCTGGCTTTTTACCCAAATTCTTTTTTCAGTCCCATTGATGGCTGCCTATTAACCAGGTGCGGCTCCTCCCTGTGGGTGGAGGAGCATCGCCCCCCCCCCCCCCCGGCAGCAGCAACGGCCGCAAATCCTTTTACATGGAAAGGATAATAAACGTTATTTATTATCCTTTCCATGTAGAAAGGGCAGGGCATTGGGGATGACGAGCTGAGGGGTGTGCACTCTGCACTCTCCTCAGAGCGCATGTGTGCTTGGCCGTCCGTCGCTTTCCGGCCAAACACACATATGCACAGGGTTCTCTCCAGCTCTGAGCAGCGTCAGGATTGGCGCAGGGCAGGCTGGGAGCCTTTGCCTGCAGCAGCGACGGGAGAGGAGTGCGGCGCTGGAGCAAAGTTTTTTTTAATTATTATTTTGTAATTATTTTTCCCCCACCCTCTACGTCCCCCGCACGCCCCACCTCACCCAGCCTCAGCCACGTGTGCCGCTCCTGCTATTAACCGTATTAGGATAAGGTCCTTTCAGCTGGCTACACTAAATGCTGTTTAGCCGCATGAGATCACGTGGCTTATTAATATCAGTAAAGATAAACATTTCTTTAAAGCAGCCATTTGAATTGCACCTTATGCGCAGAGGTTGTAACTCCTACCTCAAGTAAACAAATGTTGGCTATCACAGGGGCATCTGCACAGCTTATGCTTATTGTCTGTGCAGGGTGATGCAAGGGACATACGCCAACTAAATAGACAGAACTGCTTAGTAATTCTCTCGATAAAATGTCAGTCAAAGTGCCAAACATAAGGCAATCGAATGCCAACACCCTGAAAATTCACAAGTGCCACAAAAAAAGGAATAAGAAGACATGCAGATGGATGAGTCAGAAATGAAAAGAGGTATTTATCTGGAACTAGTTCATAAACCATACTCACAAAATGTATGATAATTACATGCTGTAAGACAATTTCAGCTGCTCAGAAGTCTAGTTAAACAATAAAGGTCCCCCATATACAAAAGAAACACCTTTAAACAACAAAGAAGGCACCAAAATGCGCGGGCTAATTAAACACTCAAACATTAAGGTAAAATAATTACACGTTAGATATAAATTAAATATTCTTTGACGCCAGGCACTTCTTGAAAGTTCCCTAAATGAAAGAAAACTAAATGAGTCACCGCACAAGCGGCTTGTGAACCTGGCCAACCGGTTTGTAAGTCCTAAGAAAAATGGAAAACAACATTTTACGTGTAGTTGTACTGGTTCTTGCCTAATTAAATGGCAGGAGGGCGATTAACCTCTGTTAGATGAGCCACAGAGATTACACAAAGGACAAGAGCCCATTTACAAGTACTTTTGTTTCAGACTGAGGACAGCAGACCTGGTTTTTCATGGCTTCTGATGAATGGCAAAAAGAACTGCTGAACGTGAATGACGTTTGCAGAGAGAAGACAAACACCAGTTATGAATGGAGCATCGAGGATGAATTAGAACAGAACATTGCAATAACTGACAAGACATATATTGATCACATAACGGATCTAAGGCTCATATTTATACTCTGTTTGTGCCGGATTTATGTCTTTTTTTTTGGGCGCAAATTCGGTGTAAGCTTAACTCCATATTTATACTTTGGCGCTAGACCCATCTAGCGCTAAAGTTATGGAGTTTGAGTAATTTTTTGTACGTGAAAACCTACCTTGGGCTAATGGCATGCAAGGTAGGCGTTCCCGTGCAAAAAATGACTCTTAGGCACGTGCGCCTTATTTATTCTCCGGCATCAAAATGACTCACAGGAGGAGGTGGGCCCTAAAACAAGGCGCCCAGCCGGATTTGCGCCGTTTTTTTAACACCTGGGTCAGGCCATGCGTTAAGGGGCCTGTGGGCTAATTTCCATGGTGGTAGACCATGGAAGCAATCCACAGGTGCCCTTACCTGCACCCAGAGACACCCCCTGCCATCCTCGCCCACCCCTGGAGGACACCCATTCATGGTGAGTGCAGGTAAGTATATATATGTATTTTTATTAAGTGGCATAGGGGGGGGCCTAACTTGGCCCCCCCTACATGCCCCTATGCCCAATGGCCATGCCCAGGGGACAGAAGTCCCCTGAGCATGACCTTTGGGCAGGGGGGCATGACTTCTGTCTTTGCTAAGACAGGAGTCATTTCCATGGGGGTTGTGCGTCAAAAAATGGCGCTAGTCAGGTTAGAGCCAATATTTTTGACTCTAATCTGACTCGCACCATTCTTTGGCGCACAACCCCCAGTCTTCCCTTCGCCTCCGCTGCCTGGTTACCGTAATTTATTTTGGCGCTAACCAGGCCGCAGCGCCGGCTAACATCATTCCATAAATAAGGAGCCCGGCTGGTGCATTGGAATGGTGTTAGCAGGCGGTAAACTTTTTGACGCAAATCTGCGCTAGCGCTGATTTGCGTCAAAATGTATAAAAATGGCCTTAGTGATTTATAGAATAAATAAACTGTGCATTACTAAGCACGGGAACGGTCTCATGTGCTAAAAGGAATGCAAAGACAAACAGGGGATAGGTTTCTTGTAAGAAGGGTGATGCACTATTGAACCAAGAACATCTCTGTAGTGCCACAAATATGTCCTGGAATAAGGACAGAAAAGGTCGAAATGGAACAAGAGAAGATAATAAACAAAGGAAAATGGTTCAATCAACAGGTGGAGTATTCCAAATTCTACAACAAATATCCACAGCTTTTAAATGAGGGAAAAAAAGAAAAAAAATGACCTAGTATTTGCACAACTACGTGAATTGTGTTTTAAAACTCTAGGGGCCTGATTTGTACTTTTTTAGTGCCGCATTTGCGTCATTTTGTGATGGAAAATCGGTGCAAAGCTACAAAATTAAATTATATTTTGTCAGTTAGCGCCGCTTTTGCATCAAAAAATGACACAAATGCGGCGCTAAAAAAGTATAAATCAGGCCTTAGATGCGCACATCGCAAGTAGTTCCCAATGTACTGTTTTACTTTCCACTTTCTTCAGAATATTTTTTATCACTTCTTTGTTTGAAAAAGGGACACTGCAAAATAATTTAGAAGTTCAATTACATGTTTATTAAGACTGTAGCCTAAAGCATAAAGATATACATACATAATTCAAAAAACTTCTTAAAACAATTATCTCTAAAATAAGTTAAATTCCATATTAAAATTATTCTTCTGCTGTAGCCACTTTTAAAATTTGCCCAAACCAAAGCAGCAGAAGCATCTAAACAGTGCATGTCAATGACAAGATCTTTTGTGTCTTCCTGATGTATAATATTTAACACACAACTAGGTTTTAGAAAAGGTCTTGGATTCAATACAAGATGACAATTTCATTAGATATAAGCATTTGAACCTTCAATGATACTGGAGCAATTCCCATTATTTAGGTAGAGATTCTTTACTGCTTTGGGAATCAAACAAGATGTATTTAATACTGTAGGGGATTTTAAATGTTCCTGTATCGTAATCAGGAAAGCAGGTGCAGGAGTAAACGTTGTAATCTTCCAAACAAGATATTATTGGGTCCAGTTTCAAATCAAAATAATTCACATCACTTTTGCTAGACTACTGAGTAACTATGGGGGTCATTCTGACCCTGGCGGTCGACGACCACAAAAGCACCGCCAACAGGCTGGCGGTGCTTCCTTAAGTTTCACAGCCGTGGTCGCCCAGCCGGGTCCGGCGGTTTCCCACCGGATTTCCCCCGGCTGGGAGAATCCTCCATGGCAGCGCTGCTTGCAGCGCCGCCATGGGGATTCCGACCCCCTTCCCGCCAGCCTGTTTCTGGCGGTTTTCACTGCCAGAACCAGGATGGCGGGAACGGGTGTCGTGGGGCCCCTGGGGGCCCCTGCACTGCCCATGCCACTGGCATGGGCAGTGCAGGGGCCCCCTAACAGGGCCCCAGCAGGATTTTCACTGTCTGCTTTGCAGACAGTGAAAATCGCGACGGGTGCAACTGCACCCATCGCACCCCTGCAACTCCGCCGGCTCCATTCGGAGCCGGCTTCATTGTTGCAGGGCCTTTACCGCTGGGCCGGCGGGCGCTCCTTTGGCGGTCGCTCGCCGGCCCAGCGGGAAAGCCAGAATGGCCGCTGCGGTCTTTCGGCGGCCTGATTTTGGCGGGCGGCGACCGCCGCCCGTCAAAGTCAGAATGAGGGCCTATGACTCTTGTTAGAAATGGTGTTTCTGGGTGGCTAGGGTATGCACCTAAGCCAGGCAGAACCCACCCACTCTAGTCAGGGTGAAGGAGTTACACACCCAGGATAACCCCTGCTCACCCCCTTGGTAGCTTAGCATGAGCAGTCAGGCCTATCCCAGAGGCAATGTGTAAAGTGTTTGCACAACACACACAACACATGTGACACACTATCCCCAACACAAAGGAAACACAACTCCAAGTTATATAAAAATTAACTATATTGTACACAACATCATTAGCCCAAACACGTCAGTAATACACTGCTACCCAAGCAGTTGTCAGAACGTTACACAGTACTATTACTCTGCAGAACTCAGCAGTAGTCAAATAAAACACACAGATTACTCATTATTCTGCAACATAAGCAGAAGTCAGAAAAAACCTTACTACAATTTTGCACTTGTCATAACATCATCATAAATGCCCATACCAGGAACATTAGAAAACACGTGGCAAGTCACAGAAACGAAAACATATCACCCTGGTAAAACATTACTAAAATGATGCACATATCATGGTAAAAACTTAGATGCCCATAAAAGAAACATTGGGTAACCTATGGCAAGTCGTGAGAACATATCACCATAATTGTACGGGTCCCAGCAACCACATTATCATCATCAATGCCCATATCATAAACTTAGGCCCATATTTATACTTGGTTTGCGCTGAATTAGCATCATTTTCTTTCACGCTAATTCAACGCAAACCTAGCTCCATATTTATACTTTGGAGCTAGACAGGTCTAGCGCCAAAGTTATGGAGTTTATGTCATTTTCTGGACATTATGACCTACCTTGCATCAATGAGATGCAAGGTAGGCGTTCCTGTCCAGAAAATGATGAAATGGCCCTAGCGCCATATTTATCCCCGTGCTAAAATCTAGCATGGGGGATAGGGAGCCTTAAATAATGGCGCTAAGATTGCTTTGCACCATTATTTAATGCCTGGGTCAGGGGCAGGTATTAGGGGACCTGTGGGCCTTTTTCTATGGTCAGAGACCATGGAAAGAGCCCACAGGTGCCCTTCTCTGGCACCAAAGACACCCCCACCCACACAAGAGAGACACCACAGGATGGGGGACCCATCCCAGGTAAGTCCCAGTAAGTATAATTTTTTTTTCCACCTGCTCGGGGGCCCTGACTTGGGGCCCCCTACATGGCATTGGCACCAATGGCCATGCCCAGAGGACATTTGTCCCCAGGGCCTGGTCATTGGGGTGGTGGGAATGACTCCTGCCTTTACTAAGACAGGAGCCATGTCCATGGGGGTTGTGCGCCAGGAAATGGCGTTACACTGTTTAGAGGCATTTTTTTCCCTTTAAACAGTGTAGCGCCATTATTCGTCGCACAAGCTGCGGTTTCCCCTACGCCTCCCCTACCCGGTTAGCTCCTGTGCTCCCCAAAGTGGAAAACAGGGCAAGGACGGGGGACCCCACTCCTCACTTGGGAACCACCTCGTCTCTGTTATATCGCAACCAGGCGGGGGGCTCTCCTACCCACTGGCGTGGGCAGGAAGGCACTGTCCGGCACTCCGCTCTTCAACTGGAGCATGGGAGGGGAGACAAACCAGGGAGGGAATCCGGCGCCCTCCAACCAGACAGGGAGATCTCTCAGGTCCACCTCCCGTGGTGGGAATGCCAAAAGCAGCTGCCCGCATCCTTGCGGTGGGACTGCCAGCTCTGGGGCCCTTTCCCTGGTGTATCCTGCCCAGGGAGCTGATTCCTTCCTCAGTTGGGGTGCAGTGGCACAGAACCCAGGCTCCAGAATGGGATGCCTGTTTGTGCCCCGGGGCGCCTCTTGACAGCTTCCTGCACCCTGGGGGCACCACCAGGAGCACTCCTGCTCCCACATTCACCTTTCCCGTGCCCTAGGGCACGTTGTAGAGCGCGTTTCTGACGGGCTGAGGAAATTCGGGCTGCGGCGGTGATTTTCAGGACAAACGCTCCCCTGGCACTTTTGCAACTGAACAAAAGGCGCTCTCAGGACGCTTTAGAAAACAAAGGAAAAGTGCTCTCCAGGTGCTGTAGCAACTCATGAAAATAAGATAAGGCCGGCGCTCCTCATGTGCTGCAACAAAGCAGTTGTAGGGGACAGGGACCACAGCACCCAGCCCCTGGGGACATCAAGTGGAGCACAGGGTGGCAGTGCTCAGCAACAGGCCAGCACAAGGGAAATGCAGTCAGTGGCAGTTCCTCCTAGTCACCCAGCAGGTCACAGGTCAGCACAGCAGCAGCAGTCCATGGCGGTTCCTGTTGGTCCCTCCAGCAGCATTCTGTGTCCAGTTCCAAGTATGGTTCTTGTGTCTCCTTTTCATGGGGAAAACCCCCTGTACTTATACTCAGTTTTGCAAAGATTTTACAAATAGGGGGAGAGGAGGTTCCAACCAGTTACAACTGGTTCCAGGAGTGTCCCCTCTCTCCTCCAGCACAGGCTCCAGACACCAGATGGGGGTAAATAAGTCCTTTGTGTGAGGCCAGGGCACAGCCTTTACAAATGCAAGTACACCCCGCCTCCCCTTCTCTCAGCTTAAGAAGACCATTCAAAATGTAGATGCACCTCTGTGATACCTCCACTCTCCGTGTGTACAGGCTGTCTGAAAAGTATTCACAAAGCACAACTGTCACTCTGCCCAGAGGTGGATTAGAGTCAAGCTGCAAAACTCTAGAGTCATAACCACAGAGAAATGCCCACATTCTAGAAGTGGCATTTCTATAATGGTAATAAAAAGTCCACCTACACCAGTAAGCAGCATTTCTCACTACAGTTACAACCATACCAAACATGCCTATGCTATCCCTCATAAATAAGACAATACTCCCTAGATATAAGGCAAGGCATTTCCAATGGAATCCTGTGAGCAAGGCAGCTCTCACAGCAGTGAGAAACCAAATAGGCTGTTTGTCACTAGCAGAACATGCCACACAACCAGGCACATGTCCTGCCTTCTACATACATAGCACCCTGCCCATAGGGCCAGTTAGGGCCTACCTTAGGGGATGAGTCACATGTAGTAAAATGGGAGTTTTGGAACTGGCAAGTAAATTTAGATGCCAGGTCCCTGTGGCAGAAAACTGCACAAGGAGGCCCTGCGCTAGCAGGTCTAAGGCAGGTTTGAAAGGCTACTTCTGTGGGTGGCGCAAGCAGCGCTGCAGTCCCACTAGTAGCATTTAATTTACAGGCCCTGAGTATAGGGATATCACTGTACAAGGGACTTACAGGTAAATAAAATGTGGCAATTATGTGTAAGCCTATCATACCAACTTTAGAAGGGAGAGCACCTGCACTTTAGCACTTCTCAGCAACCTGCAAAAAGGGCCAGGTCCAACAACTCTCAACTCTAGTTTAGATAAATGTATCCCAAAAATTAGTTTTAACTCCACCCAGATTGCATTCACTAAGGAGGTAGACAGTAAAGATAATAAACGTTCAAAGGAACTTACCCCCTAATTGATCCTGTGGATCATTCCCTGCAAAATAAACTATTTCAGAACCTTTAAAACTTTTGATAGAAGTGTATCCTTACAGGCTTATAACAAAGGTTTACATAGGAAGCCACAAGACCCACAATGTAGGACAAAATTGAACCTTAAATATTTATATGAATCGACGTCTTCAACTTTGGACTCACCTATGACTCAAGAGAACTCACACCCCTCATGACACTACTGGCACCTACATCATTCAGTAAATGCACACATGCATCACCACACGTGTGTGCCTACTCAATAATCCGGAAGCCATTTTCTTTCTTTTTTTTAATTTGCCAATCCCAGATGACACTCAGCATGGTAGATTGTGCTAAAGTGCATTTCAGCAAAAGTAGCAGTTCGGCAGAAAATGGGAGTCCCTCCAAGTAATGTGAAAAAAAATATTGAAAAGAATGCAATGAGTGGTTGCCCATGGGTGGAGCAGATAGTGGAAGTAATGGAGAGTGAGCAGAGAAGCTAACATAAAATAAACCTGGGTCGGGGAGAAGGAATAAAGGAGGGGAAAAGCAGCACACAAGGGAGAGCGACAAAGAGTTTGAGGATGGGCAGGGTTTTGGTGGAAGAGAAGCACACTAAAGAGAGCAGCTCATGACAGAGAGCTCAACACAAAATGCCCGGACAGTTATTTGGCAGGTGAGAAGCATACTAGGAAGAAAGCTAGAAGTGAAAAAGAAAAACGTAGTTCTCTATAAGTGAGCATTGGAAGGATATAAATTAGTCAATCAAAAGGACAGTAAAAAGGAAATGCTATGGAGGAGGGACTGAAAGAGGAAGGCAACTACTGAATAAAAAGCAAGAAAATGAAAGTGATAATAGAGCTAACCATTGGAAGCCTTGTACGAGGCTAGGCTTTCTGCAGATTCCAGGTATAGCCCACAAAAGGTCTTTTACAATCAGAAAGCTCAAAGCTCTCTGGTAGACGAGACACGAGAATGATAAAAAATGGAAAAATAAAGCATTGGCATATTAAAGTATTGGCCCACCAGCCACCACAAACTAAATTTCACTTCTTTTTCAGCACATGTGGCTGGTGAAAAACTGAAGCTATATCTCAGACTTAAAAAGGTTGCTGTATGAGATGTAAATGTAAAAACTTCCAATATTAAATTAAACATAAAGAAACTAATACATTTTAGCTAAGTGGGTTGATATATATTGAGTAGTAAACATGTGATAAGTTCTTTTGAATTATAATAGTGTCATAAGTTATATTTCACTTACGGGATCAATATGTTATCTGACCGTTGAGTAACAACTAAATCTCAAATAGAGACAAAATTTAATTTGCTAGAATTCAATAGGATATTTTAGTTTGCTCACTTTGCTGTAGCCTTTTAATGATTTATAAAGTATATATCAATCGATGTCATATTTTTATGATGTTACATACCTCATAAAAATATGTGGAATGGATTTACATAACAATAATGTACTTTAATTAAAAAAAACTAAAAGAACAGAAATTAAAAACTTATTGATTTCCCTGTTAGGCCAAAGGGATGCACATGTTTACATATTTTTGAACAAAGAATAGTAATATTCAAGCATTCTATAGGGAGATAAATAAATTGTTACTGGCGATTGGCAGTAGCAACACTCAAAGAAAGATAGTAAAAATTACAAATTGCAAAAATACATGATTTGCAATATAAGCAAGATTAATTTAGAAGAATTAAGAAGAATTTAAAAAAAAACATTAAAAAATCTTTGTAGAAGCTTTTAAGTATTTAGGAAGTGTAGCATACATGGTATAACTTCAGAGGAAAGGAACTGTATTTTCTTAGATATTTACATGTTCCAGTCGTGAACAATTAATAACTGTTAAGTATTCACAATGTATAATATGTAATACTGGTTACAAAGAAACGTGCTTTAGCTGATTGAGGACCAAAAAAGAGGAGAAACTACACTGTTGCTAAGAATTAAAATATGTTGCATGACAAAATAAATGTAAAGAAATTATGTTTAATTATTTTTCAAACAAAAACATTAATGTTTTAAGTTACGCGAAATTATATGACAACACCAGAAACAAAAGTTTAAATAATGTGTTTGATTCAAACAAAAAATGTAGTTACATATTGACCTCAAAAACATTTTGAAAGAACTGTTGCAGTAGTGTTGATCGTATTATTTGTGTACAGGGGAGACCAGACACAAAGGGCCTCATTACGACTTTGGCTGTCTTTTGGCAAGACCGCAGCGGTGGTGGTCGCCAAAAGATGGCTATGTTGTCAGTAATCTGACTGCCGTATTAAGAGTCACACTGTGTAGACCACCAAAAAACTGCCAAATTCCTGAGACCGCCAGGACAGGGAAGGGCGGAAAAGAGGTGGTCCTACTACCAGCACCGCCAGCCGACAAAAATCCTCTCATCATATTACGGTCCACAAATCACAACAGCGGTTATTCCATGGTGGAAAACAATTGGTGATGCGAACTGCAGCTGTCTCAACTCACTTCTGTCAGAACACCACACCACCTTGGATAGTTTCAATACCCCAAACTTGATACACATCCACACACCCAACACACCTACTCACTGCACTATGTAACACACCCCTACACAACCCAAAATCCTTTGCAATCAAAATGCCACACACAGCCAAAGAATACCTACATCCCAGAGGGTCAAAATTAGCAAGGATAGGCACCCATTTACATTTCACAATGCACACATAACACACCGGCACAGCATACAAAACACACATATTAGTACCATACACAGTCCGCAACACCCGTCACCCACTCACATCTCAGCACCTACACCTCACCTTTTACCTAACTCTGCACCCTTTTACTTTGAACACAACCACACAGTCTACACAACCACTACCATGTCCCGACAAAACACCCATGTTTCATTGATGAGGAGTTGAGGCTCATGGTGGATGAAATTGTCAGGGTAGAGCCACACCTGTTCAGATCACAGCTCCAATAAACATCTATTGCCAGGAAAATGGAGTTGTGACAAAGGATAGTTGACAGGGTCAATTCTATGGGCAGTTATTCACGCACAAGGGGGGACATAAGGAACAGGTGGAATGACCACAGGGGGAAGGTACGTTCCATGGCATCCAGGCACAAGCTCACGGTACAGAAGAGTGGCTGTGGGCCCCCACCTCCTCCTCCTCCTACTTTCTCATCTTGGGAGGAGAAGGTCTTGGACAAACTGCATCTTGAGGCCCTGACAGGAATACCCGGGGGAGTGGAGTCTGGTAAGTACCAACACCATTGATGTCACACAATTGTCTCGTCCTGCATGCTCCCCGACCACCTATACCCACCCCACATTGCATTACACCCACTGTAACTCTCACTTAATCACCTAATACCCCTCCCTGGCATGCCATGTGTCCACTAAACACATCGGGCCCCACAGCCTTTGAAAATGGCACGTTAAGCACTGGCTAATCATAGCACTACAACTTCCAGAATGCTAAATACCAACATTGCTAACACCAGTACACTGCACCAAATATAACTTGTCATGCATGTCAAAACAATATCCCATCTTACCCATCTTGATTGTACAAGTGTGGATCAGTAAATGGCAATGACGGCAATGCAATGGCTCACTCACACTAACATCCCAACCAAAACTCTGCTATAGCTGGGTGCCCATATATAATGGCCACAGATCAAAGATCGTAATCTAGAAACATAATAACCTAATTTGGAAAGTCAGATGGCTGAGTGGATGCACATGCAGTACATCCAGATACAGGTCAATGTCCATTGTAAACTCATATACCGTGATCCTACAAGGACACCAATGTGCATTCCACAGCTCTCATTTGTGCCACCTATCATGCCAGACAGTTCACTAGGTAACAGAGGTGAACAGCCATGTCAATTATCTGACAATACCAGATGCGATCAGCTGAACAATCGCTTTCAAAATGGTTTACCAGCATAAAACATGGTATATGGAACTGAAGTTACAGAGTTTCATGTTGTATCCAACTTATATAGTGCATCAGCTCTCAATGTCATTGCTGGTGATTATGTCAAGGCGCTGTCTACAACACACACAACTGCTAAACTACCCCCACTGTAACCTGAACTCTGTGTCCCACTCCCTCCTCAGGTAGCCTTGCCATTGTCAGCATGGAGAGGATACCAGAGACTGTCACTATCTCTCTGGATTAAGGCCCAATTGAGGACAACACCCCTAGATGTTTTGACACTGCCGAAGAACCTAGCCCATCTGGGACACCTGGCCAGTCAACAACTGTCAGCCTCACTCTGCCCACAGCTACTCTCCCAGCCCTGTAGCATCTACATCACAGGCAGCCAATCCCCCCAACCTGTGTCCCAAGAACTGTGTCATCCATTGTGTGCTCCACAGTACAGGTACCTGAGTCTCACTTTGCCACCCGTGGCAATGATGGAGCTGCGACCACTGGGAGTAGGTACACTGTGCCAGAGGCACAGACACGTGGAGGCAGGGTTTGTGGGAGGGAGGCTGAGGGCCAGAGGATGGGGTCTCAAAGGGACACTACTGACCAGGATACCATCTCCCAAGTCCCAAAGCATGATGAGCAAAGTTATCACCATGTTGGGGCAAATCCAAAAGCTGCAGAGGGACAACCACCAGGAAGTAATGTAGCAGTGGCTGACACAACATGCCTACTTGGCTTCCATTGCAGGGGTGCTGAGAGACTTGAATAACACACTGAGTAGGTCTTGTACCCAACATCTGTCCCCTTTCACTAGCAATGATACATCAGGCCCTTCTACATCTGCTGCTGCTAGTGGAATGGAAGCCCTGCCAAGTGAATGACAGATCCCAGTCACCCTACTCTCTGTAGCTGAAGAATCCCCCCACAAACGTGGACATCCAATCCAAACAGACATCAAGCAGGACCAGATGCCAGAACCAAACCCACTGCGAGGAAATAAACCTCTTCTGCACTGTTGCCCTTGTGTGTCACAGATAGAACCTGTTGACTGTTCTGTAACAAATCTCCATTTTCCTAAGGTGCAAGGACACTGGACATGTGTTCCAAAATGGTGTAGCAGCTACACTGATAATGTCATCCATCATGACTAAATCTAGCACCTTTTCTGTGTCAGTTCAACTTTCATAGTCACAAATGTGTTATGTTTCTTCACAATAGTCATGCATGCCAACTCTAGTCAGATCATGTCCCACTGTATTGTACACACTTTGTTAAGGACCCTATTTGTGGACTCCATCAGCAGGAGATTCAGTACAATAGGAATGTAACTGGACAGATACCAAAAAGGTTGTAAACTACAACTACACACAAAGAGTGACAGATATGCTAACAGCACAAATAGCATAACTGACAGTAGTATCAGGATGTCTGCTAAGGTGTAACACAATGCTAAACTACACAATACAGAGGATAGGGACATGTCACCATACCAACAAAGAAGGAGCCACACAGATTGGCAAAGCCTTATCACATACCCATACCATAGCTTCCAAATATACATATCCCATGGTACAGACAGAGATCTGTATGATCTACCCATACCTGGAAACCTTCACTTACACTGGCCACATACACATAGGCTTTCACTCACCTACGTCAGTCCACAGTGACATGCACATTGGTCTGCAAAGTAGGAACACAATGACAGGTAGATTCAAGGTAGAAAACACACAACTGTTACCATTGTGCAGGGAGCGGCTATGGTTCCACATTTACACGAGCCAGACACATATTCAGACACAAATGACACCATTAGACAACATCATGTACCCTACATGTGACCTTGATGGGAAAACACTTTACTACCCCAGTGTCCTGAAAGTCTAACAATGTCAGACACACACCACATACTCAACACTCGTAGTACCTGGTACCACCCATAGCCACTTCTCATGTCTGTCTGCGATTCCTATCTATTTGTGACACTGTCTGACGTTTGCCAAGGTTGATCAGCCAAACAGGATCTAGGGAAATCTGTGTTTGTAAGAGAAGAGTGATGCGACATAGCAGTATGCACTTCTCAGTTCAGGGAACTCATGTCCAGAAGTGTAACTTTGCATCTGCTATAATAATACATGATAATGAACACCATTCTGTTCTGTACACAATACAATTTACAGATTGCAAGCACAACTCATCCATAGGCATTGGAGCTATCTACAACCCCACAGATGATGCAATGAAGGAGGTGACATTGTTAACCATCTACTTCAGGTTGCAAATTTGACCCACAACATTACTTCTACTTCAAACACCTTTTAGTCAGTTGAAGTACTGATTGATGAGATCTGCCGTAGAGTTTCCTGCTTCATCTTCCTCTAGCTCTTCATCATTTGGCAACTCTACATTAACACCCACACGTACTGCTGGCTTCCCCTCATCCGGTATGAATGGTATCTGTCGTCTCAGGGCAAGATTGTGGAGCATGTAGCTGGCAACTATTATTTGACATACCTTGTAGTGTGAGTAGAGTAGGGCTTCTCCTGATCTGTCCAAGCACCTAAATCTTGCCTTAAGGACCCCAAAAGTCCACTCAACTACATGCCTTGTCCTCTGGTGGGCCTCATTGTAGCAGACTTCCCCTGGCGTGGTTAGGTACCTCACTAGTAACAACAACCAAGGACAGTTTGGACAGCCAGAGTCACCTGTGAACAAATAGGTAGAACAACACACACATATATGTGGGACATGCTACATTATGATGGCAGGAGACATACTTTGCAAATACAAATTTCAGTTGTAACTTACCAACCAGCCAGGTCCTCTTTGTGTGGAGTCGTGTCATCAGCAGTGGGACATTGCTGTTCCACCTGATGAAGGAATCATGGACTGATCCGTGATACTTAACATTAACTTGTGAAATATACTGGTCTGCCATCCACACCACCTGAACGTTGATTGAATGGTGGTTTTTCCTGTTCCTGTACAGCTGTTTATTGGCACTGGGGTGAACCAAGGCTACACGGGTACCATCTATGGCCCCACCCAAATATGGAATGTGTTCCATAGCATAAAACTCTGCCTTCACATAGGCCAAATCCGCACGTTGGGGAATTCTGATGTAGCTGTCCAGGTGTTTCAAAAATGCACACAGTACATCCCTCAACACCAGACTGAACATAGGCTGAGACATTCCTGCAGTTAGGGCCACTATATACTGAAAGGGCCCAGTGACTAGGAAGTCTAGCACTGACAAGACTTGAACGATGGGAGGTATGCAATAGGGATTGTGAATGGCAGGCATCAGATCTGCCTTCAATTGATCACAAAGAACCATGATAGTATGACGATTCAGCCAATAGGTCTGGATACACTGGCCGTCATTAAGAACTTGGCGGTAATCACCGGCGACCGCCGTGGCGACGGTGAACAGAAGACCTCCAGTGGCGGTGGACTGCACACCGCCGAATAATAATGCCAAAAGTTGATCCTCCAAAAATCCTGCCACCTCCACCCTCCGCGAGGGCTTACGACTGCGGAAAGTCAGTACACCTCACCCCACCACCACTATGCAGACAAATCCTCTGCCCACCAAATAATGATGCGCAAATCAGCATGGCGGATAGTAAATGCCCAACGACCACTGGTGGAACGGACCGCTACGGCCAGTAATGGGACCCACCAACAACAAATGCACACATTGGCAAGTCTGAAACCCACACACCTGACACACATCCACAACAATATAAAACTTTCACCTACACACCCCACAATCCTTTACGTCGCCAATAGCACAACTGAGATTGACAACACAACACATATACACTCAACCCAACATCACAAAAATCACACACACAAATACACCACCAAAACACATACATACCCCAAACTCCATCACAAGCCACACACACAACCACACAACAGCACCCTCACCAATACACCTACAACACAACACCCACAACACACACCATGGCACCCCCGCTTCACAGACAGGGAGCTAAGGACCAGGGTGAATGAAATACTCAGGGTCGAGCCACAACTATTCGGGCACAGGTGCAGCAGACACCTGTGGCCAGGAAGATGGAGGTATGGCAACGGATAGTCAACAAGGTCAACGCAGTAGGAAACCATCCACGCACAAGGGACAACATCCAGAAGAGATGGAACGACCTGCGTGGGAAGGTTTGGTCAATGGCACCCAGGCACAGCATCGCCATACAGAAGACTGGTGGTGGTTTCCCACCTTCACCCTCCAAATACACCAACTGGGAGGAGAAGGTCCTGGCTATCCTGCACCCGGAGGGCCTCACCGGACTCACTGGAGGACTGGACTCGGGTAAGTCAACTAGAACACCTTAACAGTCATCCCACCTATAATGCATGTATCACCCCATCCCTCTCACTACCACCAGGACCCCTACCCAGTCCACAACACCCACATCCAAGTTCCCTGCATGCCCACAATCCCACAAACAGATCTCTCTCCAGCCCCTTGTGCACAGTCACCTACCCCTGCATGGAATCCCAGTGCCACTACAGCACCCACAATGCACCTCCACCCCCACATAAAATGCAACTAAATGTACACAAAGGGACCTTGCATGCCACGACAGGGGAATATAACCACCAAATAGTGCAGAGCAGTGTAGCAATTGCTGATAAAGTACCTGACACCCACCTGTCTATTCCCCCACACACACAGGCACCACCATGCCACTCGGACGGAGATGTCAACAAGTGCTAGCCTTCCACTTGAAGACAGAGGCCCCACTGAGGAGAGTGCAGAGAGATGTCTGGAAATAGAGGAACTCCCTGGCCCATCACAAGGTCCTGGACTGTCACCCTCCAGAAGCCCCACCCAGGATACCACTGACACCCCTACCACCCAGCCACCATCATCATCTCTGGCCAAACGACCCCACACCAGTGTCTCCCGGTCACGGACTGGCGGACCACATGTACAGAGGCCAGAGTCTCCACACACCAATAGGCAGGATGATGAAGGGCCAACTGCAAGTGAGACTGCCAGACCTGGGCAGCAGACACAGGCACAGGGGGCTACGGCCAGTGGGAGGGCATCAGTGGCCCAGGTGGGTGGCCAAAGGATGGATGCTGCAGCCCAGGAGGTGATATCTGAGGTCCTGAGAGTATACCACCATACCCAGGACAGAATGGGCCAGATCCTGGCCACCCATGATCAGAATCAAAGGCTGCAGATAGCACACCACCAGGAGGCCATGGAGCAATGGAAATAGCTCAATGCCACCATGGCCTCCATTGCAGGGTTGCTGCAGCACCAGTACCACAGCCAGCCTGAGTCCTCCACCCACCTGCAAGCCCGACCACTAGCCAGGACACTGCCCTGCCATCTACATCTGCAGGAGCTGCTGGACTGGTGGCACTTCACAAACATGCCTTCAGACCCAAATATGCCACTGAAACACCAGCCAATACCAAGCCCAGTGCCTGGAAGTGACTGCCCTGAACTGTCTCCCTTGTGTGCAGTTGAGCTACCTTGTTGACATGCCACTACCATCACGTCATCTTCCAATGGCCACATGGACCACAACCCAGTGCTTCCAACAGCTGAGCATATGTACCTGAGTATGTATTTGCACCATGTGCCCACTCCCTTTCACTGTCCCAACACTTATGCATATATTTGCCATTCAATAATAACACATATGCACACAAATCATATGTCCCTCGTCAATATGAGATTTGAATTGTGAGTGTGCATGCATTAGACAATTAATATGATAATCACACCTTCAGTTATCATTTAGCATTGTCACTGACAAAAGACACCACAGTACTTATTAAATGAGTCAGACTGTAAGTATGCAGTGAAGACATCAGCATCATTGAACAGTACCTTATAGTCACTGGAAGTATAGGTGGATTAGCTGGATCCTGGAGTTGAGCTCTTCCCCCTCTTCCTTATCACCATCACTCTCATCCCCTCTCTGAGGTTGCAGGGCTGGTTGGACAGCACCCTCCTCTTCCAGAAGTGGGATAGCTTTCCTCACAGCCAAGTTGTGCAGCATTCAGCAGGCCACCACTATCTTACACACATTGTCAGGGACATAGCAAAGAGATCCCCTGGAGAGATGGAGGCAACAAAATCTAGTCTTCGGGTAATCTATAGTGTGCTCAATCACCCTCCTAGTACGTCCATAGGCCTCATTATAATTCCTCTCTGAATCTGTCCTTGGGTTCCTCACTGGTGTCAGGAGCCATTGCAAGTTGGGGTAGCCAGAATCACCTGCAAACGTGGTCAAAAGAGGACTTGAACAAACTGCCTTTACTTGCATACAGCCTGGCTGTCAGCAATGTCCTGATTCAGTGTAATACACACTCACCTATGAGCCAACCTCTGTCCCCTTGTAGTTGTTCTATCAAGTGTGGCACACTGCTGTTTCTCAGGACAAATGAATCATGGACTGAGCCTGGGAACCTGGCATTGACATGATATGTACTGATCAGCAGTACACACTAATTGTACGTTCATGGAGTGATAGTTCTTACGATTCCTATAAACCTGTCCACTCACTCTTGGGTGTATGAGAGCTATTTGGGTTCCATCAATGGCACCTATAAAATGGGGGATATTAGCAAAGGCATAAAGGCCCTCATTACAACCCTGGCGGTAAATCCCGCTTACCGCCGTGCTGAATTCCGCCAACATACTGTGGTCACGGCGGAAATCCGCTACAGGTATTACGAACTACATCTCGTAATCCACCACAATAAAGACACCCACACAAGTCTGCCACACCAAGGGTCAGTGATAAACTGGTGATAGCAAAACCCACACCATCACGCCAATAGGAATACACCCACACTATCACGACCCACGAATAAACGCAGCGGTCTTTCAACCGCGGTAATCCATTGGCAGTACACACCACCGCGCTCAAAATACACACACATTTACAAAACACAACCACATTGGACAACACACCCACATCACTATAAAACACACACCCACATTACCCACAACCCCTTACAATGACATTTTTGTGAAAAAGCACAGAGAGAAAATAGCCAACACTACACCAGCATCCACAAGCACACCACACCATCACTCATACAACATCCATGCACCTCAAAGAACACACACCAACACAACTTTTCACACAGCACAACAAACATCACCTCACACACACCTCACACATCACCCACACCACATCATGGCACCTCAAAGACACCCCAGGTTTTCTGAGGAGGAGCTCAGGGTCATGGTGGAGGAAATCATCCGGGTAGAGCCACGGCTTTTCGGATCACAGGTGCAGCACACCTCCATTGCTAGGAAGATGGAGCTATGGCGGAGAATCGTCGACAGGGTCAGCGCAGTGGGACAGCATCCAAGAACACAGGATGACATCAGGAAGAAGTGGAATGACCTACGAGGGAAGGTGCGTTCCGTGGTATCCAGACACCAGATTGCTGTACAGAGGACTGGGGGTGGACCCCCACCTCCTCCCCCACAACTAACAACATGGGAGGAGCAAGTCTTGGCAATACTGCATCCTGAGGGCCTCGCAGGAGTAGCAGAAGGGCTGGACTCTGGTAAGTCATATCTTAATTACCATATCCCCCCACCCCACCTGCATGCCATCACATACCCCCAGGCTCCCCCTCACCCCCATCACTGCAACACCTCACATATGCCCCACTATCACAACCCGGACATCCCAATACCAAGCCCTGCATGCAACACCAAAGCATGGACACCCTTTGCCAAAGCATGTCCAGTACAGACAACCACACAGACCCCAAAACACTAATCACACAATGGCAAACCCAACAAGGCAAGCACAGGAGTAGAGGGTAACTCACCCAATGCACAAGATGGCACACACAGATACTAAAACTATACAGTTACACCCCAACAGGACCCGTACCCAACGTCACCAGACAGGAGGTGCCAGACATATCCAGTCCCCCCACAGAAGAGGCCCACAGTGATGACAGCAGCTCTGCACGCCTGGATTTGACCAGCCCGGCCCATCAGGGACCTCTGGACAGTCGGTTTCCCTGCCACAGTCACAAGCCACCACAGAGCCTCCCCCTCAGGAAACACCAGCACAGCACCCACCCAGCGGGCCCATCCCTCTGTCCCCAGGACACGTCAATCAGCAGCGTGTCCACCACTACAGGGACCCCAGGCAAACCCACCAACCCAAGATAATCAGGGACCTGGGGTCAGTGGTAGTGGGCACACAGTTCAGGGGACAGAGGCACAGGATAACAGGGAACCTGGGAGGACTGCTGTGTGACTGGGGGAGGACAGGCCCAGGGAACCCACTCTCCACGAGGCACTCTCCAACATCATGGGAGCATACCACCATTCCCAGGAGACCATGGGCACGGTACTGGCCAAGTTTCAGGAGACCCAGCAGCTGCAGGAGGAGCACTATCTGGGGATCAGGGAGGACTTGAAGTCCATCAACACCACCCTGGTCACCATTGCAGTTGTGCTGGCAGACCTGGCCAACACCATGACGGACACAGTGGCACACAAACGGGCCCCTGACACTAGCCTGAATGATGAACAGCCCTCCACCTCTGCTGGCGCTAGTGGACAGGAGGCCCCGCCACAGGAACAACAGGCCTCCAGCACCCCACCCCCTGCCGAAGGAGAACCAGCCCGCAAAGGTCCCTGAGATCCAGGAACAAGACAGAGAACGTTGCCAAGACCCCCGCCAGGAAATAACACTCTCCTAACTGTCACCCTTCTGTCCCACTTTGTCACCCTGTCCACCTTAAACTTCCATTGCTCCCCTTCCTATGCCCCCTTGGACAATGCACCTGTGAGACCAAGAGAGTTAGCTCTACCATGGACATTCCTCCACCATCACCCCAGCCCATTGCCCACCCCCCTGTACTTACTAGCACAGAAATAAACACCCTTGAATCACAAATCAATCTGGAGTCAGTCTGAACTTTTACAAATGTGTAATTGCAACATTTCGGAAATATAGCAATGTCAATGTTCATGTTCACATACCAATGTTACACAGTTGTTGGGCAGCAGTAAACATAGCAGGGGGCACAAAGTGGGACCCAGATCTGTGAAATGGAAAGCCAAAGTGACATGTCAGGGTCCATACACAGAGGTAAAAAGGCAGATATATGCCATGTCCTACAGTAGTATGAGATGTGAGAAGCAGTGCCATCCTCTTACCTGTGTCTCACTGGAAGTATTGCATGAGTATGTTGTTTCGGTTGTCTATATCTTCTTCTTCTGCCTCCTCTTCTTCACTGTCCACAGGCTCCACAACTGCCACAAGACCAGCATCAGGCCCATCCTCCTGCAGAAAAGGCACCAGCCATCGCAAAGCCAGGCTGTGCAACATACAGCATGCCACGATGATCTGGCACACCTTCTTCGGTGAGTAGTATAGGGAGCCACCTGTCAGATGGAGGCACCGGAATGTGGCCTTCAGGAAGCCGAAGGTGCGCTCTATTATCCTCCTTGTACGCCCATGCGCCTCATTGTAGCGTTCCCCTGCCCTTGTCTTGTGATTCCTCACTGGGGTCAGTAGCCATGACAGGTTGGGGTAACCAGAGTCACCTGAAAATATCGAGGGACAACTGTTAGACATCCTCGAACCATTAGGGACTCGTCCATACCCAGACACCTATTTAAACTGTGTGGGGACCTTGGGCTCACCTATTAGCCACACACGGTGCCTCTGGATTTGGCCCATCACATAAAGGATGCTGCTATTCCTCAAAATGTAAGCGTCATGCACAGAGTCAGGATACTTGGCATTCACATGGGATATGTACTGGTCTGCCAAACACACCATCTGAACATTCATAGAATGGTAGCTTTTCTGGTTTCTGTACACCTATTCATTCCTGCGGGGGTGGGACAAATGCCACATGTGTACCATCAGTGGCACCAATGATGTTGGGGATATGTCCCAGGGCATAGAAGTCACCTTTCACTGTGGGCAAATCCTCCACCTGAGGGAACACGATGTAGCTACGCATGTGTTTCAGCAGGGCAGATAACACTCTGGGCAACACGTTAGAGAACATTGGCTGTGACATCCCTGATGCCATGGCCACTGTTGTTTGAAAGGAGCCACTTGCCAGGAAATGGAGCACTGACAGGACCTGCACTAGAGGGGGTATTCCTGTGGGATGGCGGATAGCTGACATCAGGTCTGGCTCCAACTGGGCACACAGTTCCTGGATTATGGCACGATCAAGTCTGTAAGTGATAATAATGTGTCTGTCTTCCATTGTCGACAGGTCTACCAGGTGTCTGTACACCGGAAGATGCCGCCATCTCATCACCTGCCCCAGCGGACGTGCCCTATGGAGGAGAAGGGTGAACAGAGAGTCATACACCACATAGGTTTGACAAGGCTGTTTAGCACAATCGTGTGCCTTTGTCTGTCCGTATTCCTGGCCAAAAGTGCTGTGACACTGTTAATTGGCCTGCCATGTGGCCACCTGAAATGGCGGCTGCCTGACCTGTAAGGAGGGACAAGGGGAAATTAGGTAACTGCTCTGGCATTCTGCAGCGTCGCGGTAGGTGGCCGAAGACCGCTGCTCAATTCAGCATTGGTTATCATTGGGCCCTATGGGTTCCAGGAGCCAATGGCGATGTACGCCAGCGGTGACGGTACGCACCGCTGCGGACGTGACCTCCATTTTCTATCAGTTACCTCACTTGATAACTGACCTTCAACAGGAGAGGACCTGCACTGCAAGTGCTCTGTGACCTGCATCTGGAAGCGACAATGGCTACAGTGTCTGGGGAAAGGGCCCCTGCCTTCGCTGCGGAGGAGTTGGACAAACTGGTGGATGGGATCCTACCCAAGTACAAGCAACTCATCCTACCCAAGTACAAGCAACTCTACGGTCCTCCAGACAAACAGGTGAGTAAACTGTGTGCATGGTGGATGGCACATGATTGTACGGAGTGTCGTGGATGGAAGAAACGGGGGGGCACAGGCCAGCATGTGAGGATGGTGAGTGCATGTTTTTCTGGCCCAGGGTGGGAGGTTTGTGTCCAATGAGTGAGAAGAACTGTACGGGGGAGTAACATCTATTCTTACTTCACTTTTCCTCTAGGTCAGCACCCACCAGAAGAAGGGTATTTGGTGTGCCATCGACAAGGAAGTGCGGACCCTGGGCATCTACCATAGACGGAGCACCCACTGCTGGAAAAGATGGGAGGACCTGCGCCGCTGGAGCAAGAAGACGGCGGAGGCCCAGCTGGGGATGGCCTCCCAACGTGGAAGGGGTGCCCGTCGCACCATGACCCCCCTGATATACCGGATCCTAGCGGTGGTATATCCTGAGTTGGATGGGCGCTTGAGGGCATCACAGCAGCCACAAGGGGGTGAGTACAATATCATTCAGCTGACTCTGCGCGCTTGACGAGGTGTCTAAGAAGGGGAGGTGGGCTGTGAGTTCCCCTAGGCCAGGGCAGACGCTCCATGGTACATTCATTGCTTTGCAGGCTCAGTGCCGCTCCAACCCCAAAAGTGGTAGTTGCCCTCTACACCTAGTCAGGCTCCTATGGGTTCCAGCTCAGCATGGAATGGGTCTAGACAGAGTCCCCTATGGGCATGTGCTTTTCCCCTGCACTGTTAGTGCATGCACTTGTGCATAGGGCTGCTCCCTGTGTGTTGTGTCCGCCAACGGTAGTGGTGTTGCAGGCATTGACCATGTGTCTCTTGTGCCTTTTCCCCCCTTTTTGCTTTGTCACCCTGTCCTTGTGTGCATTAGCATCATCTGGCGGAAGGGCATTGGCACCGGAGACGGAGGGAGCTGCAACCCACATGGCCCTGGAGGGTGAATTTACGGAGTCTGAGGGCACCAGTGGGACCGAGGGCGAGGGGAGCTCTACGACAGGGACAGGAGCAGACACCAGCGACAGCGACTTCTCCTCTGATGGGAGCTCCCTTGCGGTTGCGGGCACCTCTGTGCCCACCGCAACAACAGGTACAGCTGCTATCCCCCCTACCAGCACTGCCCTCCCAGCAGACCCTCATCGAGTTTCCCGTGCCCGCTCACCCAGGAGGGTGGGCATCTCCTTCGCCCCAGGCACCTCAGGCCCTGCCCCAGTCAGCCCTGCTGCCCTCAATGAGGAGGCTATTGACCTCCTGAGATCCCTCACTGTTGAGCAATCAACCATTTTGAATGCCATCCAGGGTGTCAAGAAGCATTTGCAGCAAACAAATGCATACCTGGAGGACATTCATTCTGGCGTGGCGGCCCAACAGAGAGCATTTCAGGCTCTGGCCTCAGCACTGATGGCAGCCATTGTCCCTGTGTCCAGCCTCCCCCTCCAACCTCCACTACCCAAACCCAATCCCCTCTACCTCAGCCTATCCCAAGCACACCTTCAGACCAGCATGCACACTCATCAATACACAAGAGTGGACATGGCAAACATAAGCACCACACATCCCACAGGTACTCACACAAGCACCATCCCCATGCAGACACACCAACATCCACTACCTCCACTGTGTCCCCCTCCTCCACGTCCTCCTCCTCCCTCCCAGTCTCGTCTCCACTCACACCTGCATTCACTACATCCTCAGCCACTACCTCCATCACCAGTACGCCCATCACCACACACCGCTCACGTGCACTCACCACCCCTACTACCATGCACACATCCCCTGTGTCCTCTCCCAGTGTGTTTGTGAGCCCTCCTCCCAAAGTACACAAACGCAGGCACATACCCACCCAACAGCCATCCACCTCACAACAGTCTCCGGCCCATACACCTTCACCCAAATTCAGCAGACATACACCTCCTGCAACCACTACCTCTTTCTCCACTCCCAAACCCCCTCCATCTTCCTGTCCCAGTGCGTCTAAAAAACCTAACATTGACCTCTTCCCTACACCCCCCGTCCTTCCCCTAGGTCCAGGATGTCCAGGTCCCAGCCCAGCACCTCAGCCACCAAATCCTCCAGCACTGTGGTCTCAGCAGGTCCGGTCACATCGCGGGCGGCACCGATCAGGGCTGCCAGGGTGCCACCTAGTGAGGCCAAGGATCAGCCCATTCCGTCACCTGCCAAGGTGAAGAAGGTGCCCACATGCCGTAGGGAAAAGCCGCACCAACCACCCAGCAAGGCCTCCTCCAAGCCAAAAGGGGACAGTGCCAAGGGACCAGCAGCGACATCCAAGGTGGGAAAGGGACACAAGGCGAAGGGGACGTCAGGACAGGGCATGGAGCCTCTGGCTGAGGGACTAAAGTCAGCCCCGTCTGGCAACCAGAACAGCAACCTGTACGGCGGTGGACACCGCCACCTGCACGTCTGCTGCCTCAGCAACAGTCCCCAGCATCATCCCCAGTGGTCAGCTGTCCGAGGCTGCAGGAGATGTCCTGCTGTCTCCCTCCACAGGTGCTGACACATTCACCACCGGCAGCATCTCCGCCACAGACACCGCAGCAACCACCCCCACCAGCCCCGCGACGTGCTCAGACAGGGCCACCACAGCCGACATGGCTAACATTACAGTGGACAGCCGTCCTAGACTGCAGGAGACGTCCTGGACCCTGCAGAGCGTACATGAGGCATGACACCCAGCACTGTTTGTACCAGCAGATGGCAGGCAAAGTCGCAGCAGGGTGGAGTGTGTCTCTGCCTCCATGGAGTATCATGCTACATGTTCCCAGGCAATCTCATGGCACACACACCCAGGTGAGGGAATGGGACCTGCCACACTGCATGTGAAGCACTCTGGGCACTAAGCCCCCTCCAGAACCAGTGGAGAAAAACATCCACTACCCCAGTCCTTGGCAGGATGAAGCACTCTGGGCACCAAGCCCCCTACAGAACCAGTGGAGAAAAGCATCCACAACCCCAATCCTTGGCAGGATGAAGCACTCTGGCCACCAAGCCCCCTCCAGAACCAGTGGAGAAGAACATCCACAACCCCAATCCTTGGCAGGATGAAGCACGCTGGGCACCAAGCCCCATCCATAACCAGTGGAGAAATGCATCCACTAGAGAGACGGTGGCCTTGCACTACCCAGGATAAAGCAGTGGGCAACCCACCCACTTGAGAGACTTGAGAGACTGTGGCTTTGCACTCCCCAAAAGCAGTGGGCAACCCACCCACTTGAGAGACTTGAGAGACTTTGGCTTTGCACTCCCCAGGACCAAACTGTGGGCATGGAGCCCCCTAGTGGAGCAGTGGCATTGTCCGTTCATCCAGCTGAGGTGCCCCCCCTCCCCTTCCCCCTGAGGTGCCTGTTTATTTTCGATCTGATGACCCAGCAGTGTTCTCTCCTTTTCGAGTCAGGTATCATGTGTGGGCTTCGCCCATGCATTTTGGGACCACTGGTCCACGGACAATGATTGTAACAGTATCCGGACTTGTGTAGTTGCTGTGCATATTTGTATTTACTGATGATTTTAAGTTATCTTGGCCAATCTGATTTTTCAATGATTACACTCATTACAATCATTTCATTTTGTCCGTCCAGGGGGTTACGGGGTATAAATGTAATGTTGATGCATGTGCTTGTGTGTATGGTGTTGTGGGTGAGGGTGGGGATGGGGGTGTTGCATGTTGCATGTGTGTGTGTCACTCTCTTTCCTCCCCCCCTCCCCTGTGTGCTAGGTGCAGTACTCACTGTGGTCGTCGCCGGCGTCTTTGCTGCTCCTGGTACAAGAGGAGGTAAACCAACATCGGCAGGACCTGTAACTCGGGCTCCATGGCATCCTGATTCCTCGTTGGGTGTCGAGAGGTGAGTGGTTTCCGTTCCAAGTCTTGTTTCTGCTGTGCTTTTGATGGCCTTGGTACTGCCCTGGAAAAGGTGGCAGATAGGCCTGTTGTAATACAGTGGGTGGTACATTGTGTTCCGCCTGTCTGTTGGTGGTTTCCGCTGCAGTGTTTGTTTCTACTGCCGTGGCGGTCAGAGTGTTAAAGTGGCTGTGTATGTTGGCGGTTTCCACCATGGTCGTAATTCCATTTTTTTTAACCGCCGGCCTGTTGGCGGTATCACTGCCGCTTTAACACCGACCGCCAGGGTTGTAATGAGGGCCAAAATCCAGATTTGATGGCGGGGAGTTCAGCCCTTTGGGGAAACTGGACTTATGTTTGCAAGTGTTGAGAGTTGGCATCCAGGAATTTGGACAGGATTTGGCTGAACATTGGCTGTGAGACCCCTGCACCCATGCCCACTGTCACCTGAAATGAGTCCTAAGCCAAATAATGGAGCAGAGATAGCACTTGCACAGTTGTAGGGATGGCATGCTGATTTTGATTTGCCGGTTTCAGAACAGTATCCATTAATGGTCAGAGATCATGGATTGTAGCTCTATTGAGTCTGTAGGTGATAATGATGTGACGTTCCTCCATAGTTTCCAGATCTACCAGGGGTCTGTATACAGATGGGGCCCTCCCTCGCCACATGGGTCTGTACCTATGGGGGAGGAAAAAACACATTCTGTGTGTCAACTTAAACTTGCATCCCATGATGTCACTGTATTTTTCAAAATGCGACACATAGGTAACACACGCAAACAGAAAGAATGAGGTAGACTGTCAGGCAAATGTGAGCTGAGTTAACTCTGTCATAATGGCATCACAGTGTGGACACACTTCCAACAATGGGTACATATGTGGATTAAGGAATGATGTCATCAAGCGACGAAGGGGAGAGAGATTGGGGCCCTGGATGGGGCCACTGGCCAAGGTACGGAGACATGGTGGTAGCAAAATGGTAGCCTCCTGCCATCCAGGTATGATAGAGTGGAAGTGACTTCATTCCGCTAGCATAAGTCATCATGGCGGAAGGTGGTGTTCACCACTGTGCACCTGATCATTGGATTACGTGGTTGTCAATGGGGAACCTGGGCCAATCATGATGATCGTGACGGAACACACGGCTGCGGTACCTACGTCATTTTGTCAGACACTTGACTCCTGATTCCCATGAAGGGTAGTACTCCACAGTGTGTACTGCTGTTGTGTGCTGACTCTGGTCCCTGATATAGCATGTGTTACAGGGGAACGGGCCTTGGTCTTCACTGCTGAGGAGCTGGAGAAGCTGGTGGACATGGCTAACATTACAGTGGACAGCCGTCCTAGGCTGCAGGAGACGTCCTGGACCCTGCACAACATACATGAAGCATGACACCCAGCACTGTTTGTACCAGCAGGTGGCAGGCAAAGTCGCAGCAGGGTGGAGTGTGTCTGCCTCCATGGAGTATCATGCTACCTGTTCCCAGGGAATCTCGTGGCACACACACCCAGGTGAGGGAATGGGACCTGCCACACTGCATGTGAAGCACACTGGGCACCAAGCCCCCTCCAGAACCAGTGGAGAAAAACATCCACTACCCCAGTCCTTGGCAGGATGAAGCACTCTGGGCACCAAGCCCCCTCCAGAACCAGTGGAGAAAAGCATCCACAACCCCAATCCTTGGCAGGATGAAGCACTCTGGGCACCAAGCCCCCTCCAGAACCAGTGGAGAAAAGCATCCACAACCCCAATCCTTGGCAGGATGAAGCACGCTGGGCACCAAGCCCCCTCCAGAACCAGTGGAGAAAAACATCCACTAGAGAGACGGTGGCCTTGCACTACCCAGGATAAAGCAGTGGGCAACCCACCCATTTGAGAGACTTGTGAGACTGTGGCTTTGCACTCCCCAGGATAAAGCAGTGGGCAACCCATCCACTTGAGAGACTTGAGAGACTGTGGCTTTGCACTCCCCAGGATAAAGCAGTGGGCAACCCACCCACTTGAGAGACTTGAGAGACTGTGGCTTTGCACTCCCCAGGATAAAGAAGTGGACAACCCACCCACTTGAGAGGCTTGAGAGACTTTGGCTTTGCACTCCCCAGGACCAAACTGTGGGCATGGAGCCTCCTAGTGGAGCAGTGGCGTTGTCCGTTCATCCAGCTGAGGTGCCCCCCTCCACCCCCCCCGAGGTACCTGTTTATTTTCGATCTGATGACCCAGCAGTGTTCTCTCCTTTTCGAGTCAGGTATCATGTGTGGGCTTCGCCCATGCATTTTGGGACCACTGGTCCACGGACAATGATTGGAACAGTATCCGGACTTGTGTAGTTGCTGTGCATATTTGTATATACTGATGATTTTAAATTATCTTGGCCAATCTCATTTTTCAATGATTACACTCATTACAATCATTTCATTTTGTCCTTCCAGGGGGTTACGGGGTATAAATGTAATGTTGATGCATGTGTTTGTGTGTATGGTGTTGTGGGTATAAATGTAATGTTGATGCATGTGCTTGTGTGTATGGTGTTGTGGGTGAGGGTGGGGGTGGGGGTGTTGCATGTTGCATGTGTGTGTGTCACTCTCTTTCCTCCCCCCTCCCCTGTGTGCTAGGTGCAGTACTCACTGTGGTCCTCTCCAGCGTCTTTGCTGCTCCTGGTACAAGAGGAGGTAAACCAACATCGGCAGGACCTGTAACTCAGGCTACATGGCATCCTGATTCCTCGTTGGGTGTCGAGAGGTGAGTGGTTTCCGTTCCAAGTCCTGTTTCTGCTGTGCTTTTGATGGCGTTGGTACTGCCATGGAAAAGGTGGCATATAGGCCTGTTGTAATACAGTGAGTGGTACATTGAGTTCCGCCTGTCTGTTGGTGGTTACCGCTGCGGTGTTTGTTTCTACCACCATGGCGGTCGGAGTGTTAAAGTGGCTGTCTATGTTGGCGGTTTCCGCCATGGTCGTAATTCAATTTTTTTAACCGCCGGCCTGTTGGCGGTATCACTGCCGCTTTAACACCGACCGCCAGGGTTGTAATGAGGGCCAAAATCCAGATTTGATGGCGGGGAGTTCAGCCCTTTGGAGAAACTGGACTTATGTTTGCAAGTGTTGAGAGTTGGCATCCAGGAATTTGGACAGGATTTGGCTGAACATTGGCTGTGAGACCCCTGCACCCATGCCCACTGTCACCTGAAATGAGACGTAAACCAAATAATGGAGCAGAGATAGCACTTGCACAGTTGTAGGGATGGCATGCTGATTTCGATTTGCCGGTTTCAGAACAGTATCCATTAATGGTCAGAGATCATGGATTGTAGCTCTATTGAGTCTGTAGGTGATAATAATGTGACGTTCCTCCATAGTTTCCAGATCTACCAGGGGTCTGTATACAGATGGGGCCCTCCCTCGCCACATGGGTCTGTACCTATGGGGAAGGAAAAAACACATTCTGAGTCTCAACTTAAAGTTGCATCCCATGATGTCACTGTATTTTTCAAAATGCGACACATAGGTAACACACGCAAACAGAAAGAATGAGGTAGACCGTCAGGCAAATGTGAGCTGAGTTAACTCTGTCATAATGGCATCACAGTGTGGACACACTTCCAACAATGGGTACAGGATTAAGGAATGATGTCATCAAGCGACGAAGGGGAGAGAGATTGGGGCCCTGGATGGGGCCCCTGGCCAAGCTATGGAAACATGGTGGTAGCAAAATGGTAGCCTCCTGCCATCCAGGTATGATAGAGTGGAAGTGACTTCATTCCTCTGGCGTTAGTCATCATGGCGGAAGGTGGTGTTCACCACCGTGCACCTGATCATTGGATTACGCGGTTGTCAATGGGGAACCTGGGCCAATCATGATGATCGTGACGGAATGCACGGCTGCGGTACCTACATCATTTTGTCAGACACTTGACTCCTGATTCCCATGAAGGGTAGTACTCCACAGTGTGTGCTGCTGTGTCCTGACTCTGGTCTCTGATATAGCATGTGTTACAGGGGAACGGGCCTTGGTCTTCACTGCCGAGGAGATGGAGACGCTGGTGGACGGGGTCCTACCCCTGTATGCGAAGTTGTATGGGCGACCAGACGAGCAGGTGAGTTGGCATCTGTCATCCTTAGATGTGTGTGTGAGTGTGGTGGATGCCTGTATGCATTTGTGTTCAAACTGTGACTGCCCAGCCGTAGTTTGTCTGGCAGGTTCTGCCTGTGAGTTGAAAAAATGCATGTCAACAATGGCCGTTCCATATGGAACGACATGGCATTTGTATTCGGTGCACACATACTGACGTCTGTTTATTTGCTCTGTGTGTCCCATGCAGGTCAGCGCCCATCAAAAGAAAGGCCTATGGAAACCCATCGCCAAGGAGGTGTGGACCCTGGGGATCTACAACTGCTGGCGCACCCACTGCAGGATGCTGGGCCAGAAAGACCAGAGAGGCCCAGCTGGGGAAGGCCTCAAAACGAGGAAGGGGTGCCCATCGGACCCTGACCCCCCTAATGGCCTGCATACTGGCGGTGGCCTATCCAGATCTGGATGGACGCTTGAAGGCAGCACAGCAGCCACAAGGGGGTGAGTAGCACCACTGTTGTGATACCACTTTGATTGATGTTTTTGGGTGCTGTGGGGTGTATGCATTGCAGTGCCATGCACTTAGACAGGTTGTCCCTGCAGTCCTGCCCCCTCCAAGTCCTTGGGATGGTGTAAGGGCTAGTTGTTGCAGCTTCTAATGGCCTATGAGGGATTCCTTTTCTGTCACTTTGTATTCATTGTGGCCTTCTGGACTTGTAAGTGCATTGGTTGGGCATGGTGTCTCATGGGTGTACTTCACACAGTGTATCAGGTTTGTGTTTCATGAGGGTTATTTGGTGTATTCTGGGGTCATGCAGACAAGTCAGGGGCACATTCATTACGTATGTTGTCTGTGTTGAGGGTACATGCGTGACCTGGGTGGGAGAGTGTGCGAGCCAAAATGTACATATATTCAGGATTTGACATAGTTCTCCCTTTTTTTGTTTCCCCACCCCTGTTCTCTTGTGTCCTTTGTGTACATTAGCATAATCTGGAGAGGGAGCTGAGGCACCGGCGAGTGGGGATGCAGCAGCCCACGGTTCCAAAGGATGCAGAGTCGAGCGACGACAAGGGAACCAGTGGGTTGGAGGGCGAGAGGAGTACAACGGGGGAGGCAACTACCCCTGGAGGTAGTGACTCTGATACCTCCTCTGATTGGAGCTCCCTGGTGGTGGTGGACCCTACTGGGCCCACCCATTCTTTGCCATCTTCCGCCACCCCCATACCATCACCGCCCTCCCAGTTGCTCCCCACCAAGTTGCCCGTGCTCGCTCACCCAGGAGGGTGGGCGTCTCCTTCACCCCAGGCACCTCATCTCCAGTCCCAGTCAGCCCTGCTGCCCTCACGGAGCAGGCTATTGACCTCCTGAGAACCATCTCTGTAGGGCAGACAACCAACGTGAATGCCATCCACGGGCTAGTATCCCAGATGCAGCAATGCAATGCATACCTGGAAGGCATTCACGGTGCCATGTCTGGCCTACAAAGATCTTTTCCGCCTCCTCTTTGGTGGCAGCCAGTGTCCCTGGTCTTTCTGTTCTCCTCCCACCACCTCTACTCCTTCCAGTACCCCACTCCCTTCACCCATCCCAAGCACACATACAGACAGCCATGCACACAGATCACCTCACAAAAAGCACACTGAAAAAACACAAGCACCACACTTGCCACTACAGGCATGCACACACTCAACATACAAAAGCACACACAATTACATCTACTTCCCCCAGTGTGTTGACCTCCCCCGCCACCCTGTCGTCACCTCACCATGCACACCCACATGCACTGCACCCTCAATCACTGCTGCTGCCCCTATTCATGCAGTCAACACATGACATCCAGACATGCACCCCAGACACCACACTTGCACTCACCACGACTACATTGACAGACACTTGCAGCACACTCACCAGACCTGCAGACACCCAGGCAACATCCATGTACACTGGCAGTCTGTCTTCTCCCACAGTGTCCACCCACTCCTCCCAAAACACTCAAACATTTGCACATATCCACACCACACACATCCACCACACATCAGCATACTTTACAGGCACCTGCATCCATGTCCGGCACACCTACACCTGGTAAGAGCACTCCCTCAACCTCCACTCCCAGACCTGCCTCCAGATACCCTCCAACTGCACCTAAAATGTTTTTCCTATCCCGTGTTGACCTGTTTGAACCCACTAGCCCACCCCAGCTTCTCCCTAAATGTGCCCATGTCCTTGCCCAGTCCACTCCTTCTTCGTCCAAGTCTGCCCCAGTCCGCCCTTCCAATTCCCGTACCCCTTCCCCAGGGAGGAAGAGGCCCTGTGTTGCCCCAGGTCCCTCTGTCACCCCCCCTGTCCAAGCCCACTCCCCCTCCTTCCAAGGGCAAGCCCAAACCCCTTCCACCTTCCAAACCTAAGCCCAAGCCCCCACCTTCCAGACGTAAGTCCCCACCCCTGCCACCCCCTGCCCCTGTCCCCTGAGGTGTCTGGCTGCCCCATTGGTGCCCCTTTCAATTGGAGTATCCTTTGCACATGTGGGAGTCAGGTTCGGCCTTTATTGGCCCTTCAGGGTATTTCAAATGGACTGGCCAATGGTCTTATTTGGACATTGCTTTTTTCATGTAAATAAAATTTCAGTGCCCAGTAGTGCTGTTGGCACAATATAGTGACGTTGTTCAGCGTTTCACTGTGGGGGTGTGGTGTGCACATGTGTGTACTTTATTGCAGGTCTTAGTTGCCTTGTGTCTGGTAAGTGCATCTTGTTTTGGTATGTATGACTTGGGATGTGGGAGGGGTTGGGAGTGTGTTGCACGGTGGGTGTGTAACTGTGCCCTTTCTTTCCATGTGTACTAGGCTGCGGTACTTACCTTTGTCATCTTCGTTGTCAGTCACGGTCCTGGAGGAATATGGCAAGGAGCAGCACTGGCATTATTTCCAACTCTCGCTCCATGTTTGCCTCTGTGTTTTCAGTTTGCCTCCGGTGAGTGTTTCCTTTTATGTTGTTTGTTTCTGCTGCGCTTTGCCTGGCAGTGGTTCCTATCCCAGGAACTGCTGGCGGTCTGGTGTTTCATTATTTGGTGGGCGGGTAGGTCCTTTGCGCCGGCCTGTGGGCTGCCTCCTCCATCCTCGTCGGGACTACAAAGATAGCGGTGTGTGGATGGACCGCTACTTGTTTTTCATATGCTTCATTATTTGGCAGTCTGGACCGCCAGCCTGTTGACAGTAGTTACTGCAACCGCCGGTGGGGTGGTGTTTACCACCATTTTCATAATGATTACCAAAGTATCTCCTCCATGGTGCACAGGTCTACTAGTGGTCGGTACACTGGTGGTTGTCGTCCTCTCCTCATGGCAGGAAAACTATGTGAAGAAATTAAATTATAGTATGTGACATGTAACATGCAGGCATTTGTAAAGTCATAAAAACAACTAACATATATCTGCTGTTCAGGTCGGTTACAAACTCAGACATCTACATTACAGCACCTAGATATTAACCTGATGACACCCTCAGTGGGGCACATTCCCCCACTTGACTATTGAACTACACATACAGATTAATCAGTTACTGTACATGGTTATCACTTAAAGTGGCAGCCACCTCACCTACTGTACGGGACACATGGAAGTGACTTAAGTCTGCCGGCGGAAGTCGTCATGGCGGTAGGCGGTCACAACCGGGGTGGAAGTTGCCATTGGAAGACATTGCTGCCTTTGGCAATCTTGGGCCAATGGCGATGTCCGCCAGTGATGACGGTCCAGTAGGTGGAAACGTGACCACCATCTTATCCCTTTACTCCTGACACTGCTGCCAGCAAGACATACACTACCTGAACTCCTGTGCGCTGCCTCTGGGAGCTAACATGCCATGTCCTGCAGGTGATAGGGCCCCAGTCTTCACCCCTGAGGAGCTGGAGAAGCTTGTGGTCCCCCAAGTCTTCCGATAAAAATGGTACCTTACTTGCGTGGGTAGGCCTAATGCCCTCGACAGGTAACACAACATGGACACATCACATTTTTACATTGAAATCTGACAAGTTATTTGGAAAGTGCCTAGCTGTGGATTTTGGCCTCTAGTTCTGGCGGCACTTAGGGAAACCTACCAAGTCCGTGCATGTTTGAAAACTAGACAACTGGGGGAATCCAGGATGGAGTGGCTTATGGGGCTCCCACCAGATTATGTTACCCAGAATCCTTTGCAAACCTCAACATTTGACAAAAAAAATCACATTTTCCTCACATTTTGGTGATAGAAAGTTCTGGAATCTGAGAGGAGCCACAAATGTCCTTCCACCCAGCATTCCCCCAAGTCTCCCGATAAAAATTATACCTCACTTGTGTGGGTAGGGCTAGTGCCCGCGACAGGAATAGATCACACAACAGTCAATGTTGGTCCTTACATGAGGGCAACTATTGACCCTGGGGTGATCCATTCCTGACACAGACACTAGGTACAGGCACTCATGTGGGGTAGTGTTTTTATCATGAAAAGTGAGGAAACATTGGGTGGGAGGAATTTTGTAGATCCCAGCATATTCCTGTAGTTTGTATGACAGAAATGCAAAATTGAGTTTTTATTTAACATTTTACCTTTGCAGGGTTTTCTGGGTCAGAAAACTTTGGGGAATCCACACAATTCACACCTCTGTGGACTCCCATGGATGTCTAGTTTCCAGAAATGTCTGGATTTGGTAGGTTTCCCTATATGGCCGCCAAGCCCAGGACCAAAAACGCAGGTGCCTGCCTTACAAAACCAGGTTGTTTTGTGATAGATAATTCTGATGTCTCCACAATACGATTTGGGCGTTGGAATTTGGGGCTGAACTAAATTGGGGAGCTCCCAAGAGAGCACTCTCTCTGTGCTGCCGCTGCATGCACCTGCTCTCTGGGTTGGGCTAACCCGCTATTGTCCCGCTGCATAGACTGTGCTTGTGAAGGGACAGCAGGACTGTCCTCATTACCTCCCTCATAATCAATGGAAGAGGAGTTATCGAATGGGACTCCTCCAACTGAAAAATCACTCGCAGAGCCTGTGCCACGGTCCTATCCTTCAGATGCTGTCTCAGTATCTGCTGTCTCAGTCTCTGATCCTACGTCAGAGCTGTCCTCTATAACCCGAGTGAGGGCTTGAGCAGCATTCATCCAACGAGATGCCATCTCTGCTACTGGCTAAACTGTTGCTCTAAAACACTAGCCTACGTACACAGTCACAAAATTGCCGTGGGGGTGTGTGTGGTGCATGCAACAGTAGGGGTCACCTTACCTTCGCTTCTTCCCTCAATCAGCACATTCTTTCAAGACACTCAGAAAAAGACACACTATTACTTCACCTTGTCACATACCAATCGTCACAGTCTTTAGCGCCTCTAGCGCCCAGTCCAACAATCATTATTGGTGCTCCCACTCCACTGACCTCCTCCTCAGATTCCCTCACTACCACCCAGCAAAAGTGTCCTTCATCTCTCCATAGTCCCCCCGCACATACATTTCATTTGTATTATAGCGCAAGTAATGGCTGACTTTACTAATCTACTCAGCTATTTACATAAAATACAGATTTGATCTTTTGCAGTAGGCATATAACCCTTCTGCGCTATTTTATGGCATCAAATCTCCCACTAGACAAAAGTCAGATCCTTTTGTAGCAGAAACCTATCTTTAAAAAAATAAATATTTCCCGGGGAAGGGGGGGGCCCATTTGCCGAGGGGGCTGACCCTACCAAGTGAAATCCCTGGTGTCTAGTGAGGGTTTCTTGGCCATCGATCACATGTGCGTAAGAGTCTCCCCTTTCAAACGAGGCCTTCCCGAACGTCGGGAAGGCCGTTTGGGGCTGTTTTCCCCACCGCAAGGCTGCTTCCTGCTCCGGTGGAGAAAACAGATAGTGACGTCAGCGCGCCATCCCCCAGTGATGGGTGTGTGTTGTGTGATGGGCATGTGTATGTTGGGGACATGTTGTTGTCATGGCATTGAGCGGTTTTAGTGCTGACACGTGTTTGTTGCAGTGTTGTGTGCCTTTGTGTGGTTTGACTGTGTGTGTGTGAATGGTATGTCGGGTACGTTGTGATTTGTGTTTGCTGGGTATGTCGACTGCTGCATTCTATGGTTGTGTGATAGTGTGTGTTCATTCCCTAATGGTGGTATGTCATGTTGTATGTGTGATTTGTCAATGGGTAGTGTGTATTGTGGGTGTTTGCCAATGCTTTGATGGTTTTGTGGTTGTGGAGTTGAAGTGTCACTTGGTGGTGTTGTGTGTTGTTGTGTGTGACTGTGCCTGAGCTGTGTTTCTGGGAGTAGGTGTGTGTTATTCACGTGTACGTGTGTGTGATGGGTGTAGTGTGTGTACTGTGTATGTACGGATGTGTATGTGGCTGTCTGTGAGTGTGAGTGTAAGTGTCAGGTTATGTGCGTGTGTTGCCCTTGACACCTGTTCCCGATTGGTATGTTGTGTGTGCGTATGTAATTTGACAATTTAAAACACTGACAAGAGTGTGCACTCACAGTTGTTGTTGATGTCTTCGACGTTGATTCCGTGTAGTTCTGGTTCCATGGCGATTCCGGATGAGTCTGGCTTCCTGAAGGTGTGTGTCTCCTTTTATACGATCGGTTTCTGCCTGGGTTTCGTGGTGGTGCGACCGCGGCAGAAACCATGGTGGTGTGCAACCGTGTAATCTGTCTGGTGAGAACATGGTCTCCACCAGCCTGCAGGTGGCACTGTCATCCATGGGTGCTAGACCGCACTAGCGGTGCCTATGGTGCTTTGGCTGTGTTCTGTTGGGAAAACCGCCAAGGTCATATTATGGCGGATTTCTCCACCAGGCTGTTAGTGGTGCGACAGCCAACATGGGGGTCTGGGTCCACCAAACCCGTAAAGAGGCCCAAAGTATGTTTTAGTCTTTATTAGTTGTCTGTGTTTCCCAATATCCACCAATGATACATGCCACAGCCTGGTGTCTCTAAGGACAACAAAAAGAAACAATTTTCTTGGATTATTAAGTAAACACTGTGGATGGTGCACTGTGTACCTAGTCCTAGGCAGCAAGGTCTGTTCTTTCAGTTAGTCATGTTAGTATCTTCCATACGCTTAATAACAGAGAACTATGAGAACTTCAGACTCCGAACATTCGCAGGTGTGGATGACAAATCTTTTCAATAATATCTAGAGAGTTTTACGCATTTTCGAAGGGACAGCAGCAGCACAGAATGTGGCTGTTGTGGAGTCCTCCTCGGGTTTCATTCTAGCCACATTGTACTTCTACGTTTTTTGCATCATGTTCCTTGTAGTCTTTGGGTGGCACCCTGTAAGCATGGTCATTGTGCTGTAGGGATCCTTGCCTCCCGCTTGCCAAGCGACAAGACCTGCAAACAGATCTTATAGGTAGCAGACTGAACCACTATTTTCTTTGCACCTACTGACCCGGGAAGGATGTGATCGAGTTCCCGTGGTCTTAATAATGAGATGTTCAAGATCATTTGCAGAAATGCTATCCACAAGAAGAACATTTTCTTCCAACAATGCAGCAGGAGATGATTACACAAGTGACCAACATAGGGGAATATCATCAATGAATAAGTGGATCTCTTTCAAAAGGTAGCAAAGAAAGAGACTAACAAATCAACACCCAGCAATGTAAACGAGTAAAGGGAGCATGTACCTATTGGCTTTGATGCAATTTGAAAAAAAATAATACTCACAAAACCGTTTCTTTTAGAAATTACGGTACTAGATTGGTATGTGGAAAAGCAAACAATAAGGTACGTTTAACATCGAAAGAAACAGGGCGGTTCATGAACAAATAAGGCAATAGACAAAAACCATGCACAGCCAGCTTTTGCCTAGTCACAAAATCCATGTGTAAAGTATATGAGAAATACATATTAGATTGGAAAAAGCTAACAGTGAGACAAAGATAAACACAGCTTGTGAATGCACAAGTGTCTAATAAGGAACACCAGGGACCAAAAAAGGATAAAAAGAACAGATTAGAAAGCAATTTCAGTTTCACTGAACAGACTTAAAGAGGTAAACAAGTAAATGGAAATACTATCTAAAATTGGAAAAGTCTGAAAAAAGATGCACATGGTTTAACTGTGTGTGTCGCTTTGACAATGTTGAAATTATGTTTACTTATAAAGTACCTTTCGTTGAGTGAGCATTCGTGCGACTCCTGGGTGGCAGGACCCATGTTCTACGCATTTCTTTACACTGCTCTTTCCACCAGTTAAAGGCCATTTTGGGCTCCTCCTCCTTTTTCTCCATGGTGCATGAAAAATCTGAACGGCGCAACAGAAGACCTTGGAAATTCTTCAGCACCTTCCTTCATTATTAAAATAATACATCCAAGTCCCGCTAGCAGCAAATTGTCATTTTGGTGGGTATTGTCCACGTTACATAGGGAACCCAACTGTTGTCCTGCACTGCACGGCATTTCACATGTGGTGTCGTGGGTGGTGGGGGTCCAAGAAGGTGCAGACGCAAGATTTTTTTTTTAAATACCTGCAATTGAGAAGAAAGTGGTGTTTTGAATGAAAGAACTAGGGACATGATTCTATAGAAATACGACGAAGTCAAGGCACTTGCACACTCATTTGGACCTGTAAGTTTGGCAGCGAAGTTGCAGTAAAGACTATCCAATTTTCTACACTTTTTGTACTGATTTAGGGCCAGATTTACAAAAAACTAACGAAGCACAGTGCTGCACCAAAATTTACTGCGATGCGTCACTTTAGAAATGCAGGAATGCACCGTATTTACTGAAATACGGCACACCCCTGTGTTTTTCCCTGCTTCAGCGATAAATTTAGCTGACAACGCAAGGGTGTCTTTCTTAAGGGGATTGTTTATGTGTAGGAAGGTGTCCTTCCTGCACATAAACAATCTACAATGGTGATTTGGCACTTTTATGTGTGTTGCAGAAGTAGCAAATCATAATTTTTGAATGATTTTTTTATGTGCAGGAAGTGACACCTGCCTGCATATAAACATTCATTCATGGCCCTTTGCTCTTTCTATGTGTATTGCAGAATACCCGGGGGTGGCATTCATTTTTGGCAGTGCCACAGATTTATGCCTTCTTCTAAATCTGGGGCAGTGTCAAAAGCAATGGGGGTTGCGTGGAACACCCACAGCAACACTCATTAGATGCCCCTCTGACGCAGAAAACGGAGTCAGAGGGGACCATATTTAGAAGGTGACATTAAGCCTCAAAAAATGGCTTAGCGTGCCTTGTAAATGTGGCACACTGCACAGCGCCACCGGAGCATCACAAAAAGTGACACTGGTGGTGTTAGCGGCTTGTAAATCTGGCCCTTAGAGTCTATTAGTGCTGGACGTTTTTACCTATTCAAGTATTGTGTGAACTTTTGTGAAAGGGTGGGCAAAAATGTGAATGTATTTGCAGGGTAGGGATAGTTGATTTCAGTGCCACGTTACTGTGCAGTAGTAGCTTCCTTCCATTCTGATGTACAGTGGTTTATTTTAAAAACTAGTTGATTCCGTTCTCTACTACTTTCTTTCGACAGCACCAAGCTGGTGTGATTATACAAAAGCAGTCTGTTCATTTTGTCTTCCAACTAGAGTTTTCTTTTTTGAGCACGTTAATAAGCAGTAAACAATAGTAATTGAGCCTTATAACCTGAATATTATTTAATATTGTTTTATGTTTCTCTTTGGCAGGCATTGATGAGAAGCCTCTCAAAACCTTTCAAAATTGCGTGCCTCATGCACCAGTGGTTGTTGTTTAGTTTAAAGCTTACAGGAGTAGCTTCACAGCACATTCCAGCACGACCACGATGTATGCCTTGAGTGTAGCAAAGGCCACCACCTTTCCCCAGTACATGCTGGGATTAACCCCTTCACTGCCAGGGCTTTTCCCCTCCTGTGCCGAGCCTTTTTTTGGCTATTTGGGGCAGTTCGCACTTATGCCCTCATAACTTTTTCTCCACATAAGCTACCCATGCCAAATTTGTGTTCTTTTTTTCCCAACATCCTAGGGATTCTAGAGGTACCCAGACTTTGTGGGTTCCCCAAAAAGTTTGTTTTTTTCAAACAAATGGGAAAAAATGGCTGCAGAAGAAGGCTCGTGGTTTTGTCCCTGAAAATGGCACCAACAAAGGGTTTGTGGTGGTAAAATCACCATCTCCCCAGCTTTCAGGAACAGGCAGACTTGAATTAGAAAACCCCATTTTACAACACAATGTTGACATTTTACTGGGACATACCCCATTTTTACAATTTTTGGTGCTTTCAGCCTCCTTCCAGTTAGTGACAGAAATGGGTAAGAAACCAATGCTGGATCCCAGACAGCTAAACATTTCTGAAAAGCAGACACAATTCTGAATTCAGCAAGGGGTCATTTGTGTAGATCCTATAAGTGTTTCCAACCGAAAATAACAGCTGAAATAAAAGAACATTGAAATTGAGGTGAAATAAACAGCAATTTTTCTCCACGTTATACGCTGTAACTTTTTCCTGTGATGTCAGATTTTTGAAAGCAATATACCGTTACGTGAGCTGGACTCTTCTAGTTGCGGGGATATATAGGGCTTGTAGGTTCATCAAGAACCCTAGGTACCCAGAGCCAATAAATGAGCTGCACCTTGCAATGGACTTTCATTCTATACCGGGTATACAGCAATTAATTTACTGAAATATAAAAAGTGAAAAATAAGTATCAAGAAAACCTTAGTATTTCCAAAATGGCCACAAGATAAGGTGTTGAGAAGCAGTGGTTATTTGCACATCTCTGAATTCCGGGGTGCCTATACTAGCATGTGAATTACAGGGCATTTCTCAAATAGACGTCTTTTTTACACACTGTCATACATTTGGAAGGAAAAAATGTATAGAAAAACAAGGGGCAATAACACTTGTTTTGCTATTCTGTGTGCACCCAAGTCTCCCAATAAAAATGGTACCTCACTTGTGGGGGTAGGCCTACCACCAGCGACAGGAAATGCCCCAAAACACAACGTGGACACATCACATTTTCACAAAGAAAACAGAGCTGTTTTTTACAAAGTGCCTAGCTGTGGATTTTGGCCTCTAGTTCAGCCGGCACCTAGGGAAACCTAGCAAACCTGTGCATTTTTGAAAACTAGACACCTAAGGGAATCCAAGATGGGGTGACTTGTGGGGCTCTGACCAGGTTCTGTTATCCAGAATCCTTTGCAAACCTCAAAATGTGTCCAAAAAAACACTTTTTCCTCATTTCAGTGACAGAAAGTTCTGGAATCTGAGAAAAGACCACAAATTTCCTTCCCCCAAAACTCCTGATAAAAATGGCACCTCACTTGTGGGGGTAGGCCTAGCGCCAGCGACAGGAAATGCCCGAAACACAACGTGAACACATCACATTTTCACAATGAAAACAGAGCTGTTTTTTGCAAAGTGTTGAGCTGTGGATTTTGGCCTCTAGCTCAGCCGGCACCTAGGGAAACCTAGCAAACCTGCACAGTTTTGAAAACTAGACACCTAGGGGAATCCAAGATGGGGTGACTTGTGGGGTTGTGACTAGGTTCTGTTACCCAGAATCCTTTGCAAACCTCCAAATTTGGGCAAAAAAACATTTTTTCCTCTCATTTCAGTGACAGAAAGTTCTGGAATCAGAGAGGAGCCACAAATTACCTTTCACCCAGCGTTCCCCCAAGTCTCCCGATTAAAATGGTACCTCACTTTTGTGGGTAGGCCACTGCCCGTGAAAGGAAATGCCCCAAAACACAATCTGGACACATCAAAATTATCAAATACAAAACTACCTGTTTTTGCATGCAGGGCACCTGCGTTTCTGGTCCTGGGCTCAGCAGCCATCTAGGGAAACCTTCCAAACCCAGACATTTCTGAAAACTAGACACCCGAGAGAGTCCAGGGAGGTGTGACTTGCGTGGATCCCACAATGTTTTCTTACACAGAATCCTCAGCAAACCTCAAATTTAGCTAAAAAATAAAATTTTGCCCACATTTCTGTATGGGATCACCGCACCGGGACAAATTTCATACCACCCAACGTTCCCCTCAGTTCCCCGGTAGAAATTATACCTCATTTGTGTGGGTGGGCCAAGTGCTTGTGACAGGGAAGAGCCAAAAACATGTCGAAATTGAGGGGGAACCAAAGCAGGTCCAAAAGGGCAGTTTGAAAAAAAAAATTTTTAGGCTGACAAGTGCAGCCGAATTTTTATCGGTATAGATGAGACAATGTTGGGCTGTAGGAATTTTGTGGATTCCTGCAGATTCCGGAAGGTTCCATCACAAAAACGTGGGAAAAATGTGTGATTTCAGCAAAGTTGGAGGTTTGCAGGGCATTGTTGGTAAGAAAATGGTGCGGGGTGCATGTGAAACACACCACCCTGCAATCACCCAGATGTTTAGTTTTCAGATGTGTCTAGGTCTTGTGGATTTTTCTACATGGCAGCGTCCCAAAGTCCATAAAGTGCAGCCCTTACCATTCCAAGTGGGACGATTTTGAGAGTTAGCCAAGCTCTCATGGCCCAAATGTAAAACTAAAACCCAAAATAATCAAATGTCTTCTTGCTTGCGTGGGATAAGAGGTTTTAAAGAGCGGGGGAGAGCTGAAAGACTGTTACCCCCTTCAGTTGGGGTGGGGGCATAACCAGGCCCATACTGGTTGGTAGCCACCAAGCCACTATTTTTTATTTTTATTTCTTGGCATCTAGTTGACTTTCTGCCCCCCCCGGGGTGTGGATCAGGCATAATTGCCACATCTGCCCACTGGTCGGCAGAACACCTTTGGCCCCATTTATTCGGGGTGGGCGTATGGCCATACCCCCAACCTCTTATTTAGGAAAAAAAAAGTCCCTGGTCTCTGGTGGGCTTTCTGCCCCCCCTTGGGGGCACATTGGCCTAACAAAAATCGGCCGATCTGCCCCCAAGAGGGGCAAAAATGGTCTAAATACAATTTGCCCCCCAGGGGAGCGACTCTTTCCTAAGGGGTCGCTCCCACCTCTAAAAAACAAAACAAAAAAAAAACAACCCAAACAAATTATCCCTGGCACCTAGAGGTTTCTGCTGCCCCTGGGGGCAGTTTGGCCTAATAACAATTGGCTGATCTGCTCCAAGGGGGGGCAAAAATGGCCTAAAATTAATTCCCCCCCCCTCCCGGGGAGCGACCCTTGCCTAAGGGGTCCCTCCCCTTGCGTGAAATTGGCACAAAAAAAAATCCCTGGTGCCTAGTGGTTTCTGCCCCTCTTGGGGGCAAATTGGCCTAACAAAAATCGGCCGATCTGCCCCCAAGGGGGGCAGAAATGGTCTAACTACAATTTGCCCCCCAAGAGAGCTCCCCTTGCCTAAAGGCTCCCTCCCTACCTCTAAAAAACAAAAAAAACAAAAAACAAAAAAAAATCCCTGGTGCCTAGTGGTTTCTGCCCCCCTTGGGGGCAAATTGGCCTAACGAAAATCGGCCGATCTGCCCCCAAGGGGGGGCAGAAATGGTCTAACTACAATTTGCCCCCTAGGGAAGCTACCCTTGCCTAAGGGGTCGCTTCCCAACTCTAAAAAACAAAAAAAAACAAAAATAAATGATCCCTTGCGCCTAGTGGTTCTGGCAGATCGGCCTAATAACAATAGGGGGCAGAAAAGGTCTTGAAAACAATTGCCCCCCACCTTTGCCCAAGGGGTCGCTCCCATTATGTCAATTTCATTTTTCGAATAAATCCCTGGTGTCTAGTGGGCATTTCAGTAGCTGGAATAGCTTTACGATCCGACTTCTGAAATGCTCTGAGAGACTTCAAAGGGAAGGAAATTTCTTTCCTTCCCTTCGAAGCCTCTCAGGCCCCCATCACATGATCGGAAGAGAAATGCTTTGCATTTCTCTTCCGATCGCGCTGGAAGCTGAGCTTCCAGCACGATGGGGAAGTGACCTCTGATGAGGTCAGTGTGCGAATGCGCGCTGACGTCATCAGACGTCACTGGGGCGGTCGGGGGTGGAAGGGGAAGGGCTTCCCCTTCCATCCCTGCCTCGGGGGGGTTGGAGTGAAGCCTACAGAGGGAGCGCTAGCGCTCCCTCTGAGCTCCGTGCCGAGGACTTAATGGTTACGTCCTTGGCACAGGAGCACTGTGCCGGTGGACGTAACCATTATGTCCCCAGCACAGAAGGAGTTCAACTTTTAGCAGCCCAGAAGGAAAAGAAGCAGGAATACTAGGCCTCAGGGATGGTGGAAGGCATCCTGGACCGTGGTGTTATTCTTCTCTATGAGTGTTAATGCTGATTTTAGTATTGAAATTATGAATAAATATGCATGTATTTTGGGTGTCGAATTTGCATAGAAAATGTAATAATATAGAGAAAATAATGCATGCATCTGAAAGTGTGACCACGTGAGTGGCTGCCATTGTTCATGAAGTGTACTTATTAATGGCTTATTAATATGAAATGTTGAGCTTTTGTTTGATTAATGTAGTAATATGTCATATTGAGGGTAATTCATTATGTATTAGCTTTAATAATTGTAGGCCTTAACTTAGCAGAGGTCTTGGCCTAGTTGCACGGCCTCATATCAAGCCGCATTTCTTAGGCATTTAATAAAATGTCTGCTTAGAGAATTAAATTGTGATTTTCCACTGTACTGTCCATGTGCTTGTAGCTAAACGTCTTTCTCATGAGAACTGCTTGCTAGGAGATGATGTACTTGCTAATGCAACATTGTTAATGTAATGTGTGGAAGTCTGACTTTCCCAGGAAAGAACAATGAACATACTGACCGGAGTATAAGCTGCAAAAATATTGTTACCTGACGAGCCGGATGAAGGAGAGCAGGACAAGAAGAGCCAATCATCGACATGTCAAACATGTACTAGTAGAAATGTAGATTTGAAGTTTTAATTTTATTGGACAAAGCGTGAACATGCGATCCCTTGACCAATAGGGACTTGGGTATTAGTTCTAGGAAATGTAACTTAGCCGGACTTCACCTAGAGGAGGGAAGCCATTCTCCCCATTTTTCTTGAGAGTTTAGCCCCCATTCGTCCATTTTCCGTCTTGAGAAGAGATGTGCTTAACTTTACTGCTTAAAGAGACTTTGGCCCTCATCACCGTCACTGCGGCTACCAACCATCTGCCATAATATGACCACAGCCGGATTTCCCCCACAAGAATGGCGGAATTCCAGCTGTGGCCATACTGACAGATGGTGGTAAGGTGGCGCTGCTACCACCAGCCGAGCCACACCAGTAGACCGCCGCCAGCTGTATTATGACAAATAATACGGCCTAGCGGTGTTCTGCTGGCAGGCTCTGCTGGCGGTAGCAGCACCCCGTCCCGTCTCCTGCCGGAGGACCCCTGGATCCAGTTAAGTCAGGTCTTCGACAGGGGAGGGGGTATTGTGTGGGGGTGTGTGAATGTATGTGTGTGCGTGAATGCAAGTGTGTGTTGAGTGTGGAATGCGTGTGTACATGTACAGAGGTGTGAATGCATTTATGTTGTAAAAAAGTGAATGCGTGTATGTTTGGAAGTGTGTGCGGATGTGTCTGTGATTGGATGTACGCATGCATGTATGTATGTGTGAATGAGTGTGTGTATGCGTGTGTGTGTGTGAAGGGGGCGTGGATGTAGGGGGGGTGTGGGGGTTTGGAGAGGTGGGAGTGCTATCTGGAGAGGTAGGAGGGACCCCTATCAGTGACAGCGAAGGAATTCTCTATTACTGATATGACCTACTGCCATGGTTTTCGTGGCATTACGAACGCCAGGAAAACCATGGCAGTAGGCAGGGTCATAATCCCGCAGGCTGCACAATGGCGGCTGCCTGGCTGGAGATGGATATCTCCAGCTCGGTGGTTGTTTCAGCCGTGGCGGTCTGAGTGGGACATTGGTGGGTTGGCTTCAGCCAACCCCCCCCAATGCCAAAATGTGGCATTGAGTACCGCCAGCCTGTTGGCGGTACTACCGCCACATTATCGCTGACCGCCGGGGTAGTATTGACCCCCATTGTATTTTCTGAACTTTGATGCTGAATCCTGAAGCCTTGCTGACCAGACTGAAGTCCTGATGACGAAGACTGTTACAGCTTGCTGATCCAAACTGAGGATAGGTATATTGACCTTGATGTTGTTTGCTATGTCTACTTGCCTTGTTTCTAGGTACCAACCGCTATTTTGATAGAGCCATAGTTAGATGTTTTTTAAAATCTGTGTTGACTAAATTGTTTTGCATGAAGCCCAATATACTAATTCTAATCTGACGTTAGTTAGGATCCTCGTTAATGAGTTTGCGGTATGTAAAAACAGCTGATGTCTTTTCTTTGCTGAATCTAAATGTATGTGATATCGTTTGCGCAGTTGTTCTTGTTATTAATTTGCACCGTTATTTTAGAATGTGTAGTAGCTCAAGCTTTGATTAGATTGCGATTCTTTCCTCGTTTTGGGCAGCTAGTTTTGTTTCTGTATGTTTACCAATTGATTTTGAGAGTAACCTACATCACGTTAACGTTGTTAATATAGGGAAATAAATATTCATAAAGGTGTGGTTATTCATGACTACAAGGTTATGGTGTGTGACAATTATTGACTCCAATTGATTATTAATGTTATTGATTGTTATTGATTATTGATCTGCATGTGTGGGATATATGGTGGGAACATCTTAAGTGCAGTCAAAAGGTTCATTGGCCTATTCGCGTCCCCTTGAATGTTTATTTATTAAGGTCAGACGTGCCAACATGAGTGATGTCAGTGTTCCATGTCCCAGTGATGTGACGGTCCCAAGAAGCTAAGAGCTTACCCACTTGTAGGTCAGCTGCTTTATGAGCTCAGAGAAATTGATATTTCTACTCCCTATGGGGCATTTATTACTTGTAACTTCAGTTGAATAAATAAGTGCACCTTGGCATGAACCGTAATCTGACTGCAGATTGCCAATATAGTTAATTGGTGCAAGTGGAAACAAGCATTTGCAGTGCAATAGGTCTTGCATTTACTGGAGATGGGGCTATTGGCATTGTAAATTTATAACTGAACTTCTTTTGCCACATTAATGGGTCAACCCTGCCACATATTTTGTTTTTTTCTGCCACATAACTCTAGTGACCCTGCATATAACTAAAGAGCTAGTAGGCCTACTGGAATATTTTTTCAAACAAGGCCTTTAAAACCCAAACTACTCTCAGGTGCAAAAAAAAAGTTCCAGATATAAGAGAACTTACAAATACGCTGGATGGTGGGTTGGGTTATTATTTCGGGGTCCCCACTAACTTAGTGTAGGGACCCAGAGATGATCTAGACGGAAAGAGCACGTTGTGGTGAACATGTTTTGAAGGTGGTCCCATTGTCGTAGGACCACCATAGGCTGAGTTATGAGCAAAAATGTTTTCTAAAAGAAATGCCCTGTATTATGTTGACTGTAATGCTCAGAACAGCCCCTACAGGACAACACAATAAAATTAACATTTTAAAGAAATATGGTCATGTAACCATATAGTTAGCCCCTGGAGGGCATAATCACATGAAAACAGAATAGCAGAAAATAATGCAGTTCAAGTATATATTTAGCTCCAGAGGGTATAGTGTATTACACGTTTTCAAAGTTAGCAGGCCTACTATAATATTACAAACAAGACCCTAAAAACACAACCTACTCTCAGCTGTAAAACAACAGTCCCAGCCAAGAGAGAGCTTAAAAAGACAATAACTGGTGGGAGGGGTTATTATTTTGGGGTCCCCACTATCCTAGTGTGGAGACTCAGAGTTGACCTAGACAAAGAGAGTGAGATTGTGTTGTACTGAAGGTGTTGGTGGTGGTCCCATTGACCTAGGACTACCATGGGCAAAAATGTTTGAAAAAAGAATGCCCTGTGAAATATTTAGGTGCACATTTCCAAGTGCTGCAAATATTGTATTATGTTGACTGTAATGCTCAGAACAGCCCCCTAGAGGACACCACTATAAAAATAGCATTTTTAGAAACATGGTCCTGTTATAGTTGGCCCCTAGAGGACATAACCACACAAAACAGAGAGCCAGAAAATAATGTAAGGCAAGCATATGTTTGTCCCTTAGAGAGTGTAGTGCATTACACATTTGCAGAGCTGGCAGGCCTACTGCAACAAATTTACAAACTAGGCCCTTAAAACATTAACTAAGCTGAGCTGTAAAACAAAAGATCCCGCTTTGACAGATCTTAAAAAGACACAGAATTGTGGGAGAGGTGATTATTTTCTGCTCCCCACTAACATAGTGTGGGAACCCAGAGATGACCTAGACAGATTGAGTGTGTCATGCTGAATGTTTTGGTGGTGGTCCTATTGTCCTAGGACAACCACAGCCTGAATTATGGATAAAAGTATTTTGAAAAAAGATGCCCTGCAAAACTTTATGGGGTGAGTTTGCAAATGCTGTAAGTATTGTAGAATATTGACTGTAAAGCTCAGAACAGCCCCTAGAGGACACTACAATCAAAAAAACATTTATAATAAACATGGTCATGTTACCATATAGTTAGTCCCTAGAGGGCATACCCACATATGGGCAAAACTGTTTTGTAAAAGAATGCTTACAAAGCATTATGAGGCGAGTTTCCCAAGTGCAGTGAATATTGTAGTATTGCCTCTCCTTCTGTGTCGGGAGAGCCACTTTGAGGATTTCTGTGTTTTTTATGTAAAGCATTTATCAAGTGTTTTTGTCAAAGCTACGAGTGTGAAGGGGAGAGCCAAAAGATATGACTCTGATTAGGTAACAGTATGAACAATGTGACCAGAAGTTCAATATTGCTTATGGAGTTCACTGTGCTGCTCTGCACTGTGCGCGCTGTGAGCGCCATGGAGCACGAAGGGGAGAGACAAAAGAAAAAATTGTTCACCCATGCTGAAGTATATCACAATCATGCAATAATCCATGTTACAGGGTCAGTCCGCAAAGCAGTAACAAAACTGCCCCAAGGCTGGACAAACGTAAAGCATTTATCAATGCTACCAAGGGATTTTTGAAAGGCATTTTTGATGGAAGCAACTGACAGAATCACTGAGTAGTGTTGCCTGTCAGCCAAGCACTTAATCACTACTGTCAGCCTGCATCAGTAAACCGCCCCATCTGCTTAGCCGTGGTAGTGACTACTCATACCAGCAGCAGCGACACAGTTCTGGAACACACTCAGGCATGCTCAGGTAAGAGCAACCCTTCTCAGGTGCTTATGTAATCTTGGTCATGTGTCAGCAGTGCACTGATGGCTGCTTTGACCACTGAAGCATAAAAGCTCCCTGATGCATTCACAGTTCCCCTTCACCCTGAGGTGCACGCTTTAAAGGGGCAGCCCACGTAGTAGCGCTGTGCAATTAGGTATCAGCCTGCTGTATCACAACTTACAATGCCCTGAACTATCTTGCTGCTGCTAGCAGTGTGTTCCTACTGTCGTAGTTTGACTCTTGCTCTAGGCAAGACTGCTAGTTTAAGGATGACAGTACTTATGTTTGTAGGCAACTATGCCAGTCCTACAACAAGTCGCAACTGTTGTCCCAACCCTCCCGGCTCACAAGCAGCACCTCACCAAAAACCCAAACAGTAAAAGGTGATTTGTGGCAGCCTTTACGCATGGACTCAAGAGTGTGACATCTCAGGGAGTGTTGTGGTTAAACGGACATTACCCCTTTCTCACATGAACAACATGTCTCAATCAAATACAGGCAATGAAGAAGATGCAGTAAAATTTCAATAGGTTTTATTTAGCAAAACTGCAATCTGCTATAAGTTGCATGGTCTACAATGATTAGGATAATGAACAGTGCAAGAAACAGAGTCGTAAAGACAAAAGTCATCAATACAAAGATCCCCACCATCTTGCAATAACATGAAATGATATAAAGTATGAGATATGTCCTAATACCCGAGCATAATGAGCCTAACCTCTAACCTAAAAAAAGAGCTAGGTATGTTAAACCTAATCTACCAATGCCATGTCTATGAGAAGAGCTCTCAATCCTTGTTACCTTGGAATGAGGTCTCTAGCTCAGACTCTGTAGGGTTACGAAGACAGGGTCGGTGTCAAGGTGACGTGCAGCATCAATAGCAGCGATGGCATCTGGTCAGAATCCCTTTGACTATCTGTTTAAGTGAGGAGTATTTATACAGATCTGCTTTGACCCCTGATGTAGGTCTGTTTCCAAACAATAGGTAACACGGCATGCTTGGGACAGTAATTTATATAAACAATTCCCTTGAAAGTGTGAAGAGGGAAAGTACCTAATTAGAACACCTACAGTTTGTTCATCTTTGTCACTTGATATTGACGCCATAGCACGGTGGCACTGATAGCAGGAAACTAAAACAAGGCAGCCATCTTAAAAGATACAATTAAATAAATGCGCTAAAACAGAGCAGGCTAAGTAGGGTAAAAGTCACTGGGTAACGGGGGAACAAGTCTGAAAGCCAAAGGCTAAGCTATCTCCTGTATCCCATTAAAACAAACTAGGATTCACTACACCCTCCCCATTGCCGTAACAAGTATGACGCCATAACTTGGCGCCACCGAAGGTGAAAGAATCCAAATGCTAAAAATACTCTAGACTAAGAGCTAAAAGTATAAAAACTAGAGAAAAAAATCACATTTAAAAACATGTTAAAAATCAATAGCTAAAAACAGATAAAATGTTGATCATGACAAGCACAGCAGGCCAAAGTATGGGCAATAAATATAAACTTTGAATTTGGTATAATAAGACAATCATCAAATTTTCTAACAATATTCATGATCTTGAAGAGCATCTTCGAAGCCATTGAATGGAAAGGACTTCAGGAAAGAGGCCACATCATCAGATGTTAGATCGATCACAGGATAGGCAGACGGATCCATGGAGCAGTAGTGAGTAGTAGTCTCTAGTGCAGGTCCACCTCCAGGAGTGGCACTCTCCACAGCGCCAAAAAGAGCACGATCATTCACCAAGGGTGGCTCATAAGTGGCCTCGCGAATCAGCCTTAGTCTCTCGGGGCACGACCGTGAATTAACCCTCAGCGGGGACATCAGCAGTGCTTGGTCCATAGGAGGCACTGGCGTGACAGCAAGACACACTCTAGGCAAGTGTTCGAAGAGACACCATATGCAGTGAAAGACTGTTTGCACACACCATAGGAGTGGTTGGAATGACAATGACCATTCATGCTCCAATTCCTCCAGCAACGAAGCATTAAAGACCTGAACCATGCGTTCACAGCGCAGTTGAGCTGGTGGCAGTGGCTCCATAGCTTTGCGTAGCTGGAAAGACACAACCACTTCGAATCAGAAGAAATAGCAGCAGTATTCCGCTAATCAATGCCAAAATTATAGGAAAGCCCCCAAACACACTGGAAAAGAGTGAATGGATGGCCGATGGAATGACTCCGAAGACAGTCTGGAAGATGGACACAAATCCAGACCCAACAACCTTAAAGAAGTGGACAATACCAGTAGTGCTCGAGGCGTTGATAGTTCTGGATACCAGCTCTCCAAAGTGCCTGGGGAAGTTGGTATTTAATAGGGATTGTATCTCGGCTGATGATCTCGCAATCTGGGGCACATACATCTCTCTAGCTGATGTCAACGCGACTTGTTTTTGGAACACTAGCACTTTTAGTCTGCTCATCTGGTCCTACTTTACGTTAACAGTATCAATGTGAGGCCACATTTCTGATACTTTTATCTCTTGTGTGGGGGGGAATAAAAGTTGTCCACAAGACGTAACAACCTTAGAGACTGAAATTGCATAGGCAATTACTAGTCGAATACCGCAACAGCTTTGGTCGCTCAGCACCACATAACTTCCATTCGAAAGTACATGAAATGCTGGTCGAATCAGAGGGACAGGAGTACCCTTCAGAAAACAGGCCAAGTTCATGACCCCCCCCCCCATTGCAAAGGCCGTGAAGGGACACTTGTTTGCAGATCAATGAATGACTAACAGTAGTCTCTCATTCGCTTCCACTGAGAAAGACCTCTGTTTTGCCATTCAGACATTTGTATTCAAAGGGCAACTCCCAGTCTTCTTTAATATAAGCTATTGCCAGTCGCGCGTACCTGCTCACGGCAAGATGTTTGAAACATTTCAAAAAACAAAAAGTGAAATTGGGCAGATTAATAATGCCATATAGGAGCCATACTGTTGAAGGACTCTCTGTAACTGTGAAAGGCAACTTTTCTAACTTCTCTATGTGAAATATGGTGAAACTCGCTTCCCTTTAAGCCATTGTCTGTTGTTCCTTGGATAAATTAAAAGCGGTGAACAATTCAATACCGTTAATGTACTTTCATGGAAGTCGGCCATTTTTCAAAGTCTGAAACATCCAACCTAACTGCATGATGGAACGCAGCTGACTTTGCCCATGACATAAATGGGACATGTCTGTCTGAATGATATCTATTGCAGACAACACTATGTTTGTCAGGGAATAAATCCTGCTGGACAGAGTGTTCATGCTGTTATCGACAACAGCTAAAACCTTTGCTAAGTTTTCCTTATCTATTTGCCTTAAACGCGCAGCAGCTTCTATCTGAGAAAGCTTCCAGATCTCATTATACATAGCACAGATGAATCTTTTAGAGCATGGCATTCTAGGACCTAGCAAAATGTCCTGCAAGTCTATATCCTCAGAAAGAGTGTTAAGATATTCTTTAACTGCGGCTAACGTGTTAGACTGTACCCATTGTTGGCACAGTTTACCCACAGTGTATGTTGTAACTATACCCGCGTGTTGACCCGAGGCAAACCGAGGGTCTGACTGGCCAATCTTGAAATCCACTGAGGAATTCAAAAAACTTGCCTGACATCTATTGGTGTCTATTGACCAAATCAACCACCTGCCAGGACTGGAAAGTGAAGAGTTATAGGTACCAGCCTGAACCTTTGCATTTAGCTCTTCCTCTGTGACATTCAGAAAGGATTGCCAATTGTTAAACTTTGCCGGTGTGGGGATACTGGGCGTGGTCATTTCTTTTATTTTTGCTAACCCTAGGCAGGATGCCTGTTGAATGGTGCCATTTAAAAAGATAATTTGCACAGGACACAGGAATGCTCTAAATAAAGCTTCTCTACCCTGTATTTGCCAATCTTGTGTTTCCCCCACACTCTTTAAATCAAGAGTGTTCCTCCAGTATTCCTAACCTTCAACTGCAAGACAGGAAATAAAGGAATCTGAATAAATAAGCTTTGTATCAGTTAGCAACGTTTTCCCAATTGGTGAAGGAGGTAATTTTAAATAATATGATTCCAGATGTTTTGTGTCATGCCCAGAAAAATAAGTACATTTATCTGTATAACGTTTTGGGCTCCCCACAGGTGGTGTTTAACAGTGTTCACACTGTGTCTAGTTATGTACTGGCCTGTGTTTAGTGGCATGGTGCAGGTAGTAATGTCCCCAGTTGTTATAGCAGAACATTTCCCCATAATTCAACATATTTGTATATACATCATCACTTTCGAATACTGAATAGCCCTTCATTTCAGTTAACAAAGAATCGACTGTCTGGACATCCCAATCATCAGATACAACACCAGGTGTATTTACATCAGGCATAGAAATTTTGAAGACATATGGTATTTGAATGACCTCGGTAGGTCCATATATATCAAGTGGAACATTGTCCCACACAATCCCATCAGGAATCGGTACAGCTGAAATGTTCACAAGGGGCAAGTCTCTTCGGACCTTATGTGAGGAATGATATGGAGTTAAGACTTCATCCACAAGCTCAACAGAGGAGCGTTCAGGAAGGTAATGACCATTTTTAAGCAAAAAGAAAACAGTCCCAAAACCAATTCATAGAAACAATGCAAAAACTGTCAAGCAGAACCATAAATGGTTCCATGGGTGTATTAAATAGTTATTTTTAAGCCATAGGTACAGCTTATGTGTCTTTGATACATTTTCAATTACTGGAGTGGATGAGTCTGAAGAAAAGTCATCAATGTTGATGAAGTAACCAGACGCAGTCTCTGCAAACGCAGGAGCAGGCGTATTAATGGTGGATGGATCCACTTAGCGTGGAGACTCATAGTAGATGGTGTCATCAGTCTGTGTAGTATTGGTGTAGAAAACAGCCAAATCTTGTACAGGTGCTGTTGTTGAAGTGGTAAATGTAATCAGCAAGAGCTCATTTTCCGCCCTCCCCAGGGTCGAGGAGGTATTTGTAGCATCATTGGACATGCTTGTGTAGTCAGAAGTAGAGTTGTTATTAATGCTTTGAAGAGGTATATCCTGTTGGGTAGTGAGAGAGGACCGGGAACTACCCAAGGGACTTCTGGGTCTACTGTGCAGGATCAGCCACATGGTGTACTTTGACGTCATCAATGGAAATCAATCTGTTTGCTCTGGAACCAGGCAGTGGTGGTAAGATGACAGTTCTAGTACCTTGTACTCCCAGGACTGGGACCGGTGCTCTGTAGGATGGACCGAATTCCTTTTTCACAGCGATCTTCTCATGAACCAGATCCCCGACTTTAGGAATCCAGCCGTGGAAGTTGTTGGTAAATCCCTTATTCCTAATGTTGCAGCACTGGCGGGTGATTTATCATCACGAAATTGCTGAAGCTCCAATAAAACAGTGAGACGTTCATTTATGTCAAAAGGTGTGTCCGCTGCCACCAAACCAGGGCCATCAAGATCTGGGACAAACATAGGTATCCCAAAGAGAACCTCATAGGGAGTGCGTCCCCCGAAGAACCGTCTTGCCAGATTATTCAGTGCTCTCTGGACGCTATATAGATGATGAAGCCAGCTGCACCCAGAACCTAATACTCAAGCTGTTAAGAACTGCTTTAGATCACGGTTCCTCCTCTCCACGACTGAATTTCCCTCTGGATGGTATGGTGAGGAGTAATGGAGTTCAACACCCATCGTCCCCATGGTGTCCCTGAATGCCTTAGAGGCAAATGCAGGACCCTGGTCCAAATGGAATGCTGCAACCGCATATGTACCGATAAAGATCAGCATGTCTTTTCTAACAGTACAAGCGTCAGACGACTGCTGAGACCATAGCTACAGGAATCTAGAACAAGAATCTACAGCAGCTTAAATGTATTTGTATGCACCATCAGGTTGGAGCAGACTGCCATGGTCCAGGTACACACATTGTAGTGGCCTGCTGGACACTAAGAGGGATGTCTGCTGTGGGTGTTTGATGTTTGAGCCCTTGATTTGCTGGAAAGTGCCACAACAAAAGATGTATTGTTTTGTCTGTTTGAATACCCTGGCCACTAAAAGTGTTTCTGTAAGAGTGTTACTGTGGCCGAGATACCAGCATGAGCAGAAGCGACACCCTCATGCGCTGCTTTTATTAGATCTCATCTCTGGTCTTGATTGGGGATCGCTCGATCTCCAACCCCAGAAAGTGTTGCATAAGCAATATTTTGTGCACTTATTAGGTAAGAATATTTTGAAGGCTATCCTTATGGAAGAAGCTTGCCTTTAGCCAAAGCTTTTACGGCAGTCAGAATTTCATTATCCAATCTCGTCTGATGAGTCACTGCAGCCACAGAAGCCGTAGCTACTGCAGATTTGGCTGCTTCATCAGCCAAAGTGTTGCCGATAACGTGTACTCGTACACTTTGGTGGCCCAGTGTATGTACTACATGGACACACAGTAGCTTATCCTTGAGATCAGCCACCCTCCCCACAATGTTTTGTGTTTTATGGTGTTCCCTTTGGAATCTCTAAACCTGTTCAGCTTCCAATGATTGAGGTAATCATTGTAGGACTAGACACAGTAGTATGAGTCACAGACAAAGTCAGCAATCCTGGCTCTGTATGTTCCAGCGCTAGAATAAGGGCTTTGAGTTCAGCCAGCTGTGCTGTGCAGTCCCCTAGGGTCTGCGTGTAGGTATTATGAGGTTGGAAAACTCAATCCCTCATCACTCCACTCACGGCTGCGCAAGCGGCTGAATATTGATGTTTTGTACCTACTGCTGGTTGTGCTGAACCATCAATGTAAATGACAGTCAAGCGGCAAAATATCTAGAGGAGCAGGGTACTCTTGTTCGTATTGGAGAAATTCTTGTGTCTGAAGTTTTGGATCAAAGATATAGTCAACATCGGTGGCAGTCAGGGAGGTTGCCCACTGAATCCAGCATGGATGTAATGCTTTAGCATTAGGAACGCTTGCTTTGGTGACGGCCTCTAAGGCTGGCACCCGGTTAACGACAATGATGCATTTCCCTTGGGCAAGTGGCCTCTCCTTAATCAAAGCCATCTGAACTGCAGTTAGAATTTTTTCTGTGGGTGCAAAACATTGTTCTGCATTACAATATAAATGAGATTTGTATGCTATGGGCACTGTGTCGCCCTCGTAAAAGGTGACATAAGTAAACCAAATGGCACCAGCAATTATTCTGATGACCAAATTTGTTTTGTTGTCACATGTGTGCAAGTGTTTTGCTTCTCGCATGTCCTGCTGCAATTGCCTAGGGAGCCGTGTGTGTTCAACTGTCAAGTGCCTGCTAGAAAAATCAGGGTGTCTTAAGTCACAGAGTGGCTTGATACGTTGTGCATAGTCAGGAATGTAAGTTTTGCCAAAGTTGAAGAAACCTAGTAAAGACTGTAGGCTCTTGAGAGTGTTGGGTGGGTGTAGGTGAGCATATTTTTCTAGAAAGTGCAGGGCCAAGCTCTTCCCCCGTTTGATAGCTCGTATCCCAGGAAAAGTACGCTGAGAAAGGCTATTTTAGTTTTTCTAAAATTGAATTTGTATCCAAGGGCTGCGAATCCTAAGACGATCCGATTGACCCTGGCAAGATGAATGTTGAGGTTGTCATCTGTGAGATAGATGTCATCCACGCCTCGGGATCAATATCTTGGGATCAATATCTTGTAATATTGATGTTACATGGGCTGAGAACAGCCCTGGGCTGTTCTTGTACCCTTTGGGTAAACGGCAAAAGCGTTTTTGTGAGGCAAATGAGCATGCACTTTCGTGTGCTAGGTTCTGGCAGAAGAGCCCGTTGGAAATATCCAACTTTGTTTTGTATTTTTTGCGCACTATATTGTTAATTAGTGCTGTGCTATGTGAATTTTGTACAGCATATGTACGCGTATGACTGTTTAAGTGTCTGTAATCTAAGACTATTCTATAAGAATGGTCGGGTTTTGTAACTGGGAATAACGGGTTATTTATTGCAGAGACACAGGGCTCAATTACACCTGGGTATTCGAGCTGAGTGAGGATCTCCCTCACTGGAGCTTTTGCTTCGTGTTTAACAGGATATTGTGGCTGAGGTTGGGGTGTAGACCTGAAAGGTATTACATGACAAGCAGAATCCTTGTCCCAAACTACATGATTGAGGTACAACGCAGGTGCCTGCGGTAAAGCCCAATTGACAGCGTCGGCTTGTTTTATCACTTCTAGAACAAGATCAGAGAAAGAAGGCAAAATTACATCTTCCCTATGTGGGAGCTTACGGACGTGCTCAGGTGGCCAGTCCCTTTTGGCCAGCAGGATATCACAACTAAATTCATCACAAAATATCACACCAATGGTGCACTCTACGTCTCCCTCAATTTGGATATTTAAATCATAAACCCTGTCAGGTGGCAGAACGTGCCCATTCACAGTCTCAACTGCATTGAAATCGCTAGTTGCTGTTGCATCCAGATGATCTTTCAGACTCTGGCGACATATTGTGACCTCTTCTGCACTGTCTTACGGTGCCACTGCCCATGTCTTGTTCTTCAGCAATGTTCTCAAGTGTACTGGCACTTTTAACTGACAGTGCTGCCACCTTTTTTCTTTTTAAACTGTGGCTTTTGTTATGGGAACTTATCTTCTTTTTTGTCTGAAGACTGTGCTGAGTCTTTTTTCTGTTTCACGTATTCAGGACGTCAATCAGGATGGCCCCCTCTCTCCTACGTCTATCTGGTGCGTCCTGAAATTAACGAGAGGGACGTGAATCAATATATCTGTCAGGAGCTTTTATATTTTCTCTATTTCTGACAGTATATCTCCTTTCGGAGTGCTTCGGATGTGGAGAATCTGCTCTCTGATTTAGTCGATCTTTAAATAGTTTTTGTTTATCCCAGTGCTTCTTATAACCCTCCTGTGCTTGCTTGGTACCTTCCTTAGGGGTGGTACTCTGTAATTCGAGCATCTTCTGCTTGGCTCCCAAACTATCCCATCCTATACTGGTATAGGTGTCGGAAATAATTTTCGGTAGCTGTTGCTCCTGGTCCAAGTGTGGAATCTCTCAGAGACGCTGGTTTATAGCCAGTGCTACTGCTTCCCCTTTGTTATTACTGAGTATTATTGAGGAGACTGCGTCGAAGTTACGCATTAATTTCATCCCCAAATCTAGGGCTGGTGCAGCCCTGTGCTCAATCTGTATTTGTTTTAACACTTCCGGCAAATTGGCAAGTGTCGGGGTACCATGTGTGGTAGTGTATATTGCAGCGAAGACTATACCCCATGTGGCGTGGTCATCCACCGAGGGAACCATCCCGAAGGGCATGCACATTGTGAGAATTCTATGTTTCTCCTGTGTTCCCGTATGGGGAAACACAGCTTCCAGCTAATTTGTGTTCTGGGCTATCCAGAATGGGATTTTTTCTTGTTCTGTGGGTACCTTACCCATGATAGTATGTACTGTTTGTGGATTAATCCCAGTAGCCAATAAATATCTAGCAGATGCTGGTGGTGCTGGACGCGCTGGTGTAGTGTTCAAAGTTCGCATTACAAACTCAACAAGTCATCTGTAAAGTGTTACTAGTTCAATGTATAAGTTTTGCAGGACTGCTGCCTGTATATTTTGTATACCTGGGTGAGGTGTGTATGTGGCAAACATAGGCCACATTGGTCCATCATTACCTAAGGGACCTAATCTCACGGGTTGTATTACATGTGGTAGGGCGCCATTAAACCAGTTCTGATGTTCTTGATAAGTAATCAGAATCTCAAGATACTGGTATGCTTGGTACGGTTGAGGTACATTTGCAATTCTGTATGTGTGGAATGTAAATGATCTTTGGTCTTCCTCAGAAGGGTGACCCAAGAGTAGAATGTTTTTATTTGGTAAGCTTCACTAGCTTCTACTATGAATGTAACATCCCCGCCCTCATCTGATAAGCCATGCCCTATTAGATGTAATGTTAATGCATGTCTAACATTCTCTAGAATGTCTATCGCGATAGCCATATTGTATAAGGGGTATAAGAGATGGAACACCAAATGGGAAGCAAAGTCCTTTTATGAGTTCAAGCTCGAACAACCTACACTACGGCCTAATTTAAGTACTCCCTGTTCAACTGAGGAGGATCTTCCCCAAGATCACGGACGTCTCGGTATACTGAAACATAGGGTACCTGTAGTATGTGAGACAGTGATAATCAGGGTATCCATAAATTAGTGTCTAAACACCATCGTTGGTGGCACCATGTCGTAGTTTGACTCTTGCTCTAGGCAAGACTGCTGGTTTAAGGATTACAGTACTTATGTTTGTAGGTGACTGTGCCAGTCCTACAATAAGCCACAATTGTCGTTCCAACCCTCCCGGATCACAAGCGGCACCTCACCAAAAACCCAAACAATAAAAGGTGATTTGTGCCAGCCTTTACGCATGGACTTAAGAGTGTGACATCTCAGGGAGTGTTGTGGTTAAACGGAGATTACCCCTTTCTAACATGAACAACATGTCTCAATCAAACACAGCGATGAAGAAGATGCAATAAAGTTTCAATAGGTTTTATTTAACAAAACTGCAATCTGCGGTAAGTTGCATGGGCTGCAATGATTAGGATAATGAACAGTGCAAGAAACAGAATGGTAAAGACTCGAGTCATTAATACAAAGACCCCCACCATCTTGCAATAACATGAAATTATATAAAGTATGAGATATGTCCTAATACCCTAGCATAATGAGCCTAACCTCTAACCTAAAAGAGAGCTAGGTATGTTAAACCTAATCTGCCAATGCCATGTCCATGAGATGAGCCCCCAACCGTCGTTACCTTTGAATATGGTCTCTAGCTCAGACTCCGTAGGGACATGAAGACTGGGTCAGCGTCAAGGCGACGTGCAGCATCGATAACAGCAATGGCATCTGGTCGGAATCCCTCTGACTATCTATTTAAGTGAGGAGTATTTATACAGATCTGCTTGGACCCCTGACGTAGGTCTGTTCCCAAACAATAGGTAACACGGCATGCTTGGGACTGTAATTTATATAAACCATTCCCTCCAAAGCGTGAAGAGGGAAAGTACCTAATGTGAACACCTACAGTTTGTTTATCTTTGTCGCATGATATTGACGCCTTAGTGCGGTAGCACTGATAACAGGAAACTAAAACATAGGCCTTAACTAAAACAAGGCAGCCATCTTGAAAGATAAAATTAAATAAATGCACTAAAACAGAGCAAGCTAAGTAGGGTAAAGGTCACTGGGTGATGAGGGCACGAGTCTGCAAGCCATAGGCTAAGCTAACTCCTGTATCCCATTAAAACAAACTAGGATTCACTACACTACTGACTGATGACTAAGTGAAAATAGTTGTGCTATCCACTACAAGGCAGGAAAAAAGGAGTTAACACGCTTGCCCAAGGCAATCCCATTGGAATATGTTTGTCCCTAAGAGCACGATTCATGAAATGCTGCCACTTTGGAAGAAAATTTAACTATGCCTGTTTATAACCATGTTCATTTGTTTCATCAGCTAACTAGAGGTGGGAAGCCAACCAGTGCTTAATTTGTAACTAAAAATGTGCTGGTGCCCAAAGCCTTTCTCTTAAACATGTGGCTGCTGCAATTAAATGTGCGAACACGGACTACTGAGGCAGCATAATCCTGAAGTCATCTTGGGCCTCTTCAATCCATTTACACCCCCTCCCTGACCCTTCAGCTCACTCTTGCAGCTTTCTGCTTTCTCCCTTTGTGACGCTTTTTTGTTTTTCTCTTCCTCTATTTTTCTCATATGTGTCTTTTGCTCGTAGTAAATGCTTGAGGCAGAAAAAATAAGTGCCATCTCTCAAAAATAGGTTCCCGACACCGGAAACCACAAGCACAAATTAAGCACTGAAGCCAACAAATTAACAGGGAGGGCCGAGACAAATGTCTGGTATTGCTTCAAGAGCCTTTGCAGAAGCCGAACCTTGGAAATATTAGGTATGAAAATCAAGCAACAGATATCGTGTGGAAATAAGATAGAGGGCCTCATGAAGACTTCGGATGTCTTTTTGTAAGGCCGAAGCCTCTGCAGCCAACAGACCGCTTATGTTGGAGGACTTCTGCCCATTTATGGGCGGAAGTCTGACTCCGAAGAAACAGTTGCATCGCCAGCACTGACACGCCAGCAAGACTCCACCAGCCATAATACTTGGTGGAGTGGTGGTGCTGGTGATGCAAAACCGCCAGGACCCATCCCCTCCCGGATGACCAGCTCGCTGGAAAAAGTAAGTTGATCATCCGACAGGGGGATGAAAGGGGGTGGTTTGGAAGGGTGTCAGTGTGTGTATGAGGAGGGGGTGTAGTATGAGTGTGGAGGGGGGAGGGGGATGGTGAATGCATGCATGTATGGGGAAGGGGAGGGGGAGAGGGGTGCAGTATGAGTGCCAGTATGGGGAGGGGGTGTAGTATGAGTGCGAGTATGTGGAGAGGTGGTGCATGCGTGCGTGTATGCGACTGAATGTAAATGTTTGTGTGCATGTATGTACGCATGAATGGGGGTGTCTGATTGTGTGTTTGCAAGCGAGTGGGGGTGTGTGTCTGCATGTTTGCGAGCGAGTAGGGGGGTGTCTGCATGTATGAGAGTGAGTGGGGGTGTCTGTGTGAATGTATGTGTATGCCGAGGGGTGTGTATGTGAATGCATGCATGCGTGAAGGGGTGGGGGGTGTTTGTAAGTGTGTGGACGGGTGGGGGGGTGTCTGGATGTGTGTGGAGGTGCGTGTTCCAGCAACAGGAATGGGGATTCCTGTCGCCCGGTGCATTACCGCCAGAGTTTTCATGGCAGGGTGACCACCACAGAAAGCCTCTCAGTCTGCAGCGACCGGCAGGCAGATGTCTGCTGCCGGGATTAGCTCACCACCGGCCGCGTCGGTGTGATCGCACTGGCAAGCCTAGCGGAGTTATGGTGGTTTGGCTTTTGCAAAACCCAAAAACTAATAATGTGGCGGTCTTCACCGCCGGCCGGTCGGCGATGAGACCGCCACCGCGGCCCTGGGGGTCTTCAGACCACCAGGGTCGTAATGAGGGCAAAAGTCTCTGCAAAAATAAAAAAATGATTTTTTTTTCTCATGCAGATGTGGTTTACTTTTGTACATCAGGTTAGATTACTGCACTGAGAGATATTTATTATAAGTGATTGTGATAGTTTTTAAACATGAACTTAGAAACATTTGTGCAACTCCCTACGCCCATGGGAACAATGCCACCAATGAACTAAGCGGCAAGATAGTTGTCCTTTGTATCCTATATGTGGCCTAGATTCTTATTATACATGAAACAGCACTATAATATATTAAATCAAATGAAAAGTGTTATTATAGCTCACATCCTGAACTCATGTATTCGAAGGCTCTCTCCTATATGGTAATGAAGAAAAAGGGGGTTTGGTGAATAAAATATTTGCCTACGATCACACAATTTGGTCTAACGGGGATGCCAGAACTGATCCCAGGTGTACTTGTTTCACATTGTGCGATTCAGCCACCGGATGGGTTTCTCTTCACCGCTCCTTTCTTTACATAAAGTTTGATTTTTAGTTCTTTGTGCATGGGTGTCAGGCAGAAGCCTAATGAAAGCTTGATTGGGGTTGGGCTTGAGAGCCGAACAGGACCTCGAGCCTGGCTCGAGCTTTCAGTGGCTCAGCCAACTCTACAACTCACCACCTTCCCACTTGTCTGACTCCACCATGATGGTTCTAAGAAAACATGACCTGTTCTAGGCCCCCCCTTTTAAGTGTAGAATGCAAGTTCAGAGTATTTTGAGACGAGTTACTGCAGTAGACAGGAATAACATCAACACGATTCTCGTTTCTGGTGTATCTTGATTAATACCTGCTCAGGCGAAAGCTATGGCTTATTAATGGTTCCTCCACTGCTTTCCCTCTGATATATTCATATATTCTTGCTAATTATATCTCTAATGCCTATGTTGCCAAGTTTGCAGATTCTTTGGCTGATTTGGTATCTTCTCAAATACTTTGGTACCTTGGAGTATATATCTCAGGTAACTTTGGCTTATGGGGAGTCAAGTATGGTCCATAATCTAATGTATATGCAGACATTAGTCTAACCCAAATTCTAAGTGTTTCACTGAATTTGTTGTTTGCCTCTTCTTTGATATCTCATAGCTGATTGCAAATTGCACAATTCGAAAATCCAGCGGTCCTAGAACCAAAAAAAGTCAGAGAAGTGGGGACATTCATGCGGTATTGTTGACAGTGAGGATACACAAAGCAGTGAAAAACGCCAATATATAATTAATTTTCAGAAGTTCTACATATGCTAGTGAACTTAGTGTGCATAATAACGGAATTTGGTAATTTATTTAATTTAGAATTGCAGTACCAAACAGCTCAGACGGATCTTTACCGACTAGTATTATGTAAATGTATGTAGAGCTGGCAAGGCACTGACTGCATTGCAAATGTCCCCTGTTCTTTTGTGTAGGAGGCCTGATGCCTTCGGTGCATATACTCTGCGTAGGTCCCGGTAATGGAAACCTTGTGGTTTCGATGAACATTGCAAGCCTAATTCACAGACTACTGATAGAAAGAGAGATTTTTCCTTTGACAGGAGATTCAAAATGGTGCAACTGGTGCATCTTCTTAGCAACATATTAGCAGTTCCCTTTAAAAAGATAAACAATGCTTCATCTACATCTAATAATGCGGCCTCCCCTTCCGAGAATGGTTCTGGGAAAAAATGTCAAAAACATAAAATTTAAGAATCTTAAAACAAGCACACGTCCTGTGATGATGATCTCTTGTTGTTTATCCCAGGACATGTGCTTGTTCTTGTTCTTGTCAGGTGCTAACAAGAGACCAATGCCTTGTGTTAACTAGAAGGATAGTTTGCCTTGAAAACTGTTGAATTTTATTCACAACCTCTTTTCAGCAACATTTGCTCTATGTTTCTGTCCTTTCCACCCCCAGACTTCTGTTCAGGTTAGGGGAGCCAACTAACACGGTCACCAATAGAGGCTGGAGGAAAGGGGGCCTGTTTACTGGGACCATGTTAGATTTTCTGTTGATGTTGAGTGCAGTAGCATGACCGCATCTCAGTGGCTACCTTCGCCCAAGGGTATAGGAAGGCAGGCACAAAGAAGACCCATTGGCCAAGCCTTGGAGCTGAGGCATATTCAAAATGAAGAACTCCAAAAGATGCGCTTTGTGGACAGCTCTACTTAGAAGGTATTTTTTAAGTCTTCTCTTGTGAGGAAGATGCCAGGATGAATCAGAGGCAGAACTGCTTGAAAGTTTCCCTATCCTTGGGGGTCTAAGGAAAGGACAACTTTCTTAACAGATTTCAGATCTAGTAATGCCTGTGATCCTTTGAAGGTTTCTAAGTGAGGAAGAGGATGGAGTACATTGTCCCTCTTTTAAGAAGGTTCTTGGCTTTCACCCTTTCGAGGGCAGGTCGAACACCTTTCAATAATGTTGTGCCCTTCATCTGTATTTTTAAAAAAACAAAGGACGACTTTTGGATTTTTTCATCAATGTTGCTTTTAACAAAGGAAGAAAGCTGTATAAAAACAATCTTTTGGATTTATGAATCTGCCACGCATGGTAATTGCACATTCCCCTTCATCAGATCTAATTCATACTTCACCCGTTTTTGGAGCATGTGCTCCTCGTTGTACTCCTCTTCACCCTCCAAAAAGGGGAAATGCTTCCTTTACACTTCAGTGGGGCCACCCACCCTAAAAACCTCCATCACCCTCCAAAAACTACAATTTCCGTTGAGTTCAATGGTTTCACTGTCAAAACTATTCAAACTTTCCGACTTGGAGACTCAAAAGACTGAGAAGTATGTGTAAAAGTTGGGACCTTGTGATACTTTCCATAAGCTTTCAGAATACTAATAGGTCATTCTAATTAATTTCTTGCTGAGCTTGAGACTTCACCAGAAGTGCAATTAAAACGCGTTTTTAAATTGAATTAAAGAGAGAAAATGTGTGATTTTACAAGTGACGACAGCAACTCTTACTGAATCAACATGTTTGAGGGTTGCTTGGCCCTGGGACTGGATAACTAGCACCTCTGTAAGCGCCCCCCTCCCCGTCTCCCCGCCAAACAGCGAGGTAGACAACGTCTTCCAGATTTTTTCCAGCGCAATGGGTTTCATGCAGAGGCTGAAAAAAGAGGAGAGTGTAAACATTTAAATCAGTTGCTGTTTAAACTCGATTTTTTGTCCTCCATTTCTTATCACTATATTTTTCAAAAATAAATAGCTTGTTTGTTTGCGTTCTAATCGGGAAAGTGGAGTCCTTAGGGGCCGTTTCTTTGCACGGGGCACATTATGTATGCCTCCGCATACGAGGACTGTTTTCCTGCCCTTCTTGCTCTCTGTCCTCTAATTTCCCGTTCCTTGGAGAGTGCGTGCGCATTCATATTACCCAGGCTTCTTTTCTTGACAAGTATTCATTTTGTTGTTAGGATTGATATTGTAATACCTTTAGACTGAACAACAGTTACAACTCAGTCATCTGTTTCTGTGCCCAAACTTAATTATAAACCACAATCTGCTGGCACAGCAGCTTTTACGCTGCATGGTTTTGTCAGGAGGAGCACAAGGTTGCGCCATATTAAAACTGCAGTCACGACGTTAATAAATGCTTCATGCAAACACAGGCAGTGCAAAATTACACTAAAGTGACAAATTGAGATATTTTCTGTGGAAAATACATTATATAGCAGTGGACCTAGAAAGTAATGCTGACATTTTGCATTTTCACTTTCTGATATGTTTATTGATGGGACAGCTACTGCGTATGTTCGAATTTCTGAATGTCCTTGGAGAAAGTAATTAGAGAACAAACTAATAAATATTATAAAATATGTTCAGATTTTTAAAAACATTGTTATTAGTATTATATGCAAGATCAATATAACACTCATAAAATGTTACAACTCCCCCTCATCATCATGGTACATTGTATCCTCTGTTCGAAAGACAAAATTAGGTCCATTTCCTCGCTGCACAGTGTCTATTTTAAATGTTTAGCGCACCACAAGTTCCAGCCAAGAACCCTCCTCAATGTCCATCTCGTGCCTGCCACATAGAAATAGAAACCCTGCACGACCCCACCCCGCTGAGCACCCTATTCAATGAAGTCCAGAGATCCAGCCACCCAAAATGTTCTCGTATTTCTTTTCGCAACCCCAGCCCTAATATATTTCCTTTCCCATCAATATACAGTGTTCCATACCTTTCACCCAGTCCTGGTGTTGGGGAATCGCCGTGAACCAGTGCCTTGAGACCCTCACGGGTGAGTAGCGCGCTCTATACATTTTTTGATTGATTGATTGATTGAACCCTATTTTTGAGCGATATCTCACTTTGCCACCATGCATCCTAAATTTACTACAAGACTGTGGTCTCATGTATGATCTATCTTCCCCCATATTCCCAAAAGTACAAGGCTAGGCTGGAGGTTCAGGGACACCCCCTTGGCATCCTCCAGGGTTCCCTTCACTGCCTTCCAAAAGATCCAAAGCCTAGGACAGCTCCAGAGTGTATGGTAAAAAGTGCCCACCTGTCCACACCTTCTCAGACAATTAGGGGCATATTTATACTCCGTTTGCGCCGGAATTGCGTCGTTTTTTTTGACGCAATTTCGACGCAAAACTAACTCCATATTTATACTTTGCCGTTAGACGCGTCTAGCGCCAAAGTCCATGGAGTTTGCGTCATTTTTTAGCGTGGACACCTACTTTGCGTTAATGAGATGCAAGGTAGGCGTTCACGTCTAAAAAATCGACTCCGAGGCATGTGCGTCGGATTTATACTCCCGGGCAAAATTCACGCCCGGGAGTGGGCGGGTAAAAAAAAATGACGTACGGCCGCTTTTGCGCCGTTTTTTAGCGCCTGCAAAAGGCAGGCGTTAAGGGACCTGTGGGCTCTGAAGGAGCCCAGAGGTGCCCTCCCATGCCCCCAGGGACACCCCTGTCACCCTTGCCCACCCCAGGAGGACACCAAAGGCTGGAGGGACCCATCCCAGGGACATTAAGGTAAGTTCAGGTAAGTGTTTTTTTTTTTTTTTTTTTGTGGCATAGGGGGGCCTGATTTGTGCCCCCCTACATGCCACTATGCCCAATGACCATGCCAAGGGGACAGAAGTCCCCTGGGCATGGCCATTGGGCAAGGGGGCATGACTCCTGTCTTTTCTAAGACAGGAGTCATTTCTATGGGGGTTGGGAGTGAAAAAAAATGGCGCAAATCGGGTTGAGGCGAAAAAATTGCCTCAACCTGACTTGCCCCATTTCTTGACGCCCAAGCCCCATATCCCCCTACGCCGGCGCTGCCTGGTGTACGTCGTTTTTTTCCACGCACACCAGGCTGCGCCGGCGGCTAACGCCGGCTAACGTCATTCATTAAATACGGCGCCCGCATGGTGCTTCAGAATGGCGTTAGCCGGCGCTAATTTTTTTGACACAAAACTGCGTTAGCGCAGTTTTGCGTCAAAAAGTATAAATATGGCCCTTAGCATCCACAACCCAACCCAATATATGGAGTAGAGTACGCATATTGTATACTCTGCAAAATTTTACATTGAATCGGACAGAGATTCGCCAGGATGGCCACCGCCACCAGAAACATTTGTGCCTTTTGCCAGTCTTGCTCGTCTAGGTCGCCACAATTACACGACCATCTATCCTATAATCTGGTCATAGGGGCTTGTGTGTTTCTCATTAGGGTCCCATATGTTAGGGAAATCACTTTTCTCCTCACCAGCTCATCAAGCAGTCTCATTTCTTCCTGCATCTCCTTGGTGGTGAGTGGGCACATGTTTAGTGAGAGCAGTCCTCAGTTGATTGTAGTTCAACCACTATGTGCTGGACATTTGGGGCCAGATTTAAAGAAAAGTGGCACAGTGTGGTGCTGCGCCAAAATTGGCAGCGCCGTGCTGCGTCACTTTAGAAACTCAGGGATGTGCCGTATTTAAGGGAATACGGTGCATCCCGGCGTTTCCCCCTGTGCTGGCCCTAAATTTAGCTGCCAGCGCCAACACAGGCATCCTTGCACCATCGTGCAAGGATGTCTGTGTTGTGGGGTGTGATTGTTTATATACGGGAAGGTGTCCCTTCCTGCACATAAATAATCACTAATGGCGCTTTGGCACTTCTATGTTTGCTGCATTGTGCAGCACACACAGAAGTGCCAAAGCGTCATTTTCAAATGATTATTTATGTGCAGGAAGGGACGACACCTTCCCGCACATAAACAATAATTTCTGTCATTTTGCTTTTTCTATGCATGCCGCAGAATGCAGTACGCATAGAAAAACAAAAAATGAGGAGGAATAAAAGTATTCCTCCTCGTTGCGCCCTGCCAATGCCACCCCATGGGGTAGCGTTAGATTTTGGTGCTGCCTCAGGTTTACGAGATTTCATAAATCTGAGGCAGCGACAAAATGTAATGGGTTATGCTGTGGCACGCCCACAGTAACATCCATTGCACGCCCCTTCCACGCACAATGCTGTGTGGGAAGGGGCCGTATTTACAAGGTGGTGTTAAGCCACAAAAAGTGGTTTAATGCCACCCTGTAAATACGGCACTTTGCTTAGTGCCACAGCAGCGTCACTAAAAGTGACGCTCCTGTGGTGCTAGGGGCCTGTAAATGCGGCCCTAGGTACTCTTCTAGTAAATGTGCCGAAGGGACGACCCCATTAGCATCCCATACTTTTGCTAGGGTCGAAATGCCAATTCTGTCCCACCTTTGAAATCCTGTCAAGGCTGTTACTCATGGAAGCCTGGACCCCTTTCAAAATGATGTTCTTGTGGTGAGTCTGTATTGCTATCCCATCTCCTTAGTTAATTTTCTACAGGTCTAAACCACTGTTCCTGTGGCTGAGCATGCAGCAGGGCCCAGTCTGCCACCATACAGTCAGTGTAGGTAGCTCCTGTCCCCTATAGCCTGCTGGTCCAAGTGGAATGTAGGGTCCTGTGCTGCTTCGCAATATTTCCAAATATTCTGCAAGGCAATTACTCCCTCCTATCTGGATCGCTGGAGGACTCGTAGGAGTACTCAAAGCTGCGCACCTGCCCACAACAAGGTTCACACAAATGCATCAAACCTCACAAAGAAAGGATCTGGGACCCTATACGGCGAGTTTTGAAGAACATAAAGGAAATGGGGGAGATCCAACATTTTACACATTGTTGCTTTTCCGAGTTCCAAAATCAGTAATAGCTGCCAGTGTTTGACATCTTGATCACATCTTGCTAGTACGGGAGCCAGATACGCTTCAAAACACGAGTCAGAGTCTCTGGTAACCCATATCTTCAAATACTTAAATTATACGTTTCCACTCTAAGTGGTAGGGAAAGTATCTGTTCCAGATTCCAGGCTTCTATTGGCAACAACAGGAATTTGTCCCAGTTTATGGCAAACCCAGAGACCTCCCCAAAAGTGCAGAAAATATCTCTCAGTCTATGAACTGTTGAGGATTTATGTGTCAGAAATAACAAAATGTAATCTGCATATAGGGCTATTTATTTCTCCAGGCCAGCCCCAAACCTGCATGCCTACCCTCACTCATTCCGCCAAACCCACTATCGCCAGTGTAAACAGCATTGGTGACAGAAGGCAGCCCTGCCTCGTGCCCCTGTATAATGGAACTCCCTGGAAGTCCAACCGTTGGCCCTCACACCTGCACTGGGTATATCATAGAGCAGCCAAACCCACCGCCGATATAGGGCATTAAAGCCATTTTTTTTCTATGACACCAAAAATATGGCTGTTGCACGGAATCAAAAGCCTTGTTAGCATCTAGCAAGGCTATTGCCCTCCCCACAGGGGAAGTCATTGCCATTGCCAAATTATTGTGAAGCCTGCGCAGGTTCAGTGCAGTCGACCGACCCGGCATGAACCCATTCTGATCTGGGTGCACCAATCCTTTCACCACCCTCCCTAATCTATTGGCCAACAATTTAACCAGGATTTTAATATCCACATTTGATAGGGATTATCACCTGTCCCTGGGTTTACAGGCCAGGGGGATAAGAATTTTCATTACTGAGCACATACCTGCTGGGAATTCCCATGTTCTAAACGCCTCCTAAAAGGCTGCCAGCATGGGGACGGTTATTCACCTGTACAATTTACAGAAGGAAACCCATTGGGGCCTGGGGCCCTCCCTAATTGCATTTGACTTATGGCCAAAGACACCTACTCATCTGATATGTTTGCCTCTAGGTCCGTCATTTGTTGTGCTTCCACTCATTTCATGGGGCAGTCCTCTATAAAGCATAATACTTCCTGTTTAGAAACAATCAGTTGTGATCCATAAAAGTTTGCAAGTTGCCTCGCCAATTCTTCCACAATGTCTTGGCTGTCTCATATCGTCTCCCCAGTAGTTGTTCTCTGTTCTCTAATAAGTATACTCTCCTTTTCCTTACCACCTGTCCATGTAAGTGACTTACCAGCCTTGTTACTGGCCCTGTACAATCTCTTTTCACAAGATGCATGGTCCTGACCTCATGATTGGCCACTAGTCCGGTTCAGCCCATTTTTGGTCCATTGCTGTTTGTCCTTCAGGTTTGGGCAAAGTAGTGTAGTCTCTCTCTAGACACATTAGTTCATCCTCTATGGTGGTCAACCTCTGTTGGAGGTCCCTCGGGTTCAGCCTATTTTTGGTCCATTGCTGTTTGTCATTCAGGTTTGGGCAAAGTAGTGTAGTCTCTCTCTAGACACATTAGTTCATCCTCTATGGTGGTCAACCTCTGTTGGAGGTCCCTGCAATCACCGACCCCTCTGACAGTGGCCTTATATACTTCCCACTAGAGATGACTCTGCACCGAATCTCAATTCTCTGCAAAATAGAGTTTGGAGGCTCATCCCAGGTGTCTGAAGACTGCCTCATTCAAGAGGTGCCATGTCTTCATCCTCCACCCAGCCTGGGATGGGTTCGCACACATATCCAACTATACTTGCAAAGGTGAGTGGACACATACCTAGAGCTAAATACTCTGCCTCCCCAAGCCTAGACAGTAGACCGGCAGTTGTAAAAAAGGAATCAAGACTAGATTGTACACCATGGGACTAAGAGTATAAGGACTAATCCCTTTCCCCTCCGTGTATGGCCCTCTATATGTCACACAGTCCCATCACCTGTGCAAAACTCTCCAATCTGCGTCTCTACATTGCTCCTTCCTCTTTCTGACTGGTCCTATCCAGGTGTGTATCAAGTACCAAATTAAAGTCCCCTCCCACTATTGTGTGGGCATGCAGTGCCTTAGACAGTAGGGTGCCCAACTGTTGAAGTGTTAGTCTCTGGAGCCCAGGAGGTGCCTAAACATTAACCAGTAACAAAGGTATTCTTTCATATTCCACCAAGATCACCAAGCAGCTACCCCGTGAATCAGCACAGGTACAGCGCGTGTGGAACAGGAGTGATTTGCGTTTAAGAGTTAATATCCCATGGGATCCAGGACCCAGATGTATTTTGTGCGTGAACAATCAATTTGTATTTACCCTTTCCTATACTTCGATGTTGGTGTCTACAACAAAGTTCTCCTGTAAGTATATGATGTCCAGTTGGTATCTAGTAATGGCTTTATGTACCAGCCCTCTTTTGCCCTTGTTGCCAAACCGGTTAACATCCCATGTCACTAATAACAGCTGTTTGGCCTGTGCCGTCTAAGGTGTGTGCCTCCGGTTCTCTCATCCCTACTGTGCCCAGTGAGCAACTGGCCAAGACTTATTCTTATTCCATGGTGTGAGAACATGCAGTAAGATAATAACCCATAACTAACCCACCACCCTATTTTACCGTGTTGTGATTGTAAAACTAACCAGCCCCCAAACACACAGTATGTATAGTTCCCAAACTTGATAAGCAAAAAACCTTTGTGTGATTTTGTCTCCAGGGTGTGGCCAAAAGCCACTGCCAACTGACTGTTTACCAATCTATTCAGCATTCCAAAACTTTAGAGCATGTGATAGAGCCCCCAGCCGCCAGGGCCTGTCTTACTGGAGGCAAGTTAGCCAGTCTCTGGCTTTTTTGTGCTTAGGATCCCCCTTAGTCCAGTTGATCCGCTGTCATAGGAGTCACAACTGACAATGTTTTTTCCTCTGAGCTGTGTTCCGTCTCTCTGTGATCTGAACTGCTACCAAGTATTTTCAGAAATGTGTTCTCATGTGGGCAAGCCGGTAAACGTGTTTTAAACAGCCTGTGCTTTGCCACCAATGAACTCAATAGTTGCTTTCCAATTTTCATCACTGCATTAAAAAAGTGTGGGAATCCAGTGACAATACAGCAGCACCGCCTTTAAAAAACAAGCACTGGCAAAGCCATCAGGGCTGTTTCAACGGCCTAACATATGAAAACACATGAATTGCAATTAGTATGCAGTAGCAAGACAGACCAATTGCCTATGCCAATGTCAGGTATCCAAGAGTGACTGGAATTTTCAATATCCCAAGCTAATTAGTTTTAGGTTTTGTCACCTCCCCCATTTTTCACTAGCAACACAGACTTTTATAGGCTTTTTATTGCAAAGTGGTTCCATCTTGAGCCAATGTACGGTGGATGGGACTGGTAGGCAATTGTTTATATTGGTCTGAATATAGAACTAACCATGACTAGTTTTGTGCATGTTAGGTGCGGGGAGGGTGCAGTGCTTCCCAAAGGGTAAACCAAAGCTGCATCAGAATTTGCTGGCATGTCTGCCCACGATAGTCTTCCCCTAGGCCCAAGCACACACTGGAACCCCGTGTAAGCATCCACAGTCTGCCTCCAGAGATGATGAGATGGAATTACAGAAAGTGGCACCCACCCACCTGATTGCTGTCTTGTTTTTATTCCCTTATAGAATAGCAGCATTGAGATGAAAGCTTCCACACTGCATATGTTTCACTGCTATTGCCTCACTATACCTATTGTGTGTGTGTATGTAAGACAACTTGTGTTTCTTCTGCACGTGTTTTACTTATGCTGTCTATTGCAGTAAAAAGATTGCTTTCGATATTCAGTGCATCTATGAGATCAAGAATATTATGTTCCCTAATGCTTTGCAATACAAGCACTCCTGAAGAGGTAGACTGATCCCTCATTAGCATGTGGCGGACCAAAGCCCACTCTAGGTAAATTTTAAAGCACTGGTAAAAACAGGTCATGCAGACAACTATTGTGTGTTGGAGTGTAGTTTTATAATCAAAATTAACTTGAAATGTTTATGAATTAATGCATAATGATGCCGCATAGAAAATTTATTTATGTGCTTTTACTAAACGTGTGCTGAAATGTGCCCACGGGGAGTGGCCACCAATGTATACTATGATTAATGAAACTGACTAATAATGAGATATTAATGTACTAATGTATGATTTTGTACTAGTATTAAAGGTTATATGTTGAGGTTTTGCTAATTAATCACTAGGCCTTAGTTAGCATGAGTCGGGGCCTAGCTGCCCGGTTTCATATTAAATGTGCTTTTCTAACGTGCAGTATGCTGACTTGCTGAAGGACATTTAGTTGTACTTTTCCAGAAGACTAGAAGAGATGCGTAACCGTAGTAAATCTTTTCACGAGACTCGACTTGCTCATGGAGACATTCTTGCCGAATGCAACAGTGTAATTCGCAACAGATACAAGGACATTTAGACTAGGGAAGACAATGGGACTACTGACTTGAGTAACGAATGCCACTTATTCCTCACCTGACATTCTACCCGTTGGAGGCGTCAAACCAAGGAACCATTTAAACTACGTGAGAACTGTTATGGGGTGACAATCGTAATGAGGTGACCGATGGACTATTGGATGGAGATGATGGTGCGTCAAAACTTGCCCAATTGGAAATTAGGGGACTGTACAACAAGATCGATATAAAATTCTTGGATACAAGGAGGAAAAATCAGCCATTACAAGCCATTGCATGCCTTTTGCTATTGCCCAGCCACTTTGTTACTCTTCCCAAAGACTTTGCTGTTTGAACTTTGCAAACCATCCTCACTTACTTTGCCTTGCCCGATTCATACTTTTCCTCCTCATGAGGGGGGTATTCCCTTTTGCCCGTCTTACTGAACTTTTCTGTGTTTCCTGGCTGATCGCGAATCAACTGATGTCCTGAGGACGAAGACTGACTCTGTATGCTGACCCATTACAGAGGGTAACTATATGATGATGAAATTGTAATTGTCTGTTTGCCTTTTCTTTCTAGGTACCAACTGCTTCTTTTAATAGAGACCACAGATAGATGTTTTCTAAATTTGTGTTGCTAAATTGTTTTGCATGAAGCCCAACATGCTAATGCTGATTCGAGGTTAGTTAAGGAATTCACTAAACGGACGCAAGCAGACAAATGACTGAATCTATGCTTTGTTGAACAATGCACTAATGATACTCTGCTAAAGTTGATCCATGTTAACGTCGTGCTATGTTCTAATGTTTATGATCTTTGCTTTGATGAAATCTTATTCGAGTTGCCATATTATGGCAATGTTGATGTGTTTCCTGGTTTTGAGACTAATAAACTTGCTAGTAGAATTGTAGTCAATAGGGAATAAATATCATAAATCTTACAAAATTTTGTGTGGTTATTCATGACTGAAAGGTCATGGTGGTTTCCGAGTCTTATTGATGCCATTGATTATTCTGATTGACTTGCTATTGTGAATATTGATGAGGTTACTGACTTATTGATTGACATGTTGATCAGTTGTCTCATCCTAGGGTGTCTTCAATCAGGGTCAAAAGATTCATCTGCCTAAAACGAGTCCCAGAGTGAATAAATTATCTAGATTGGGATGCGTTATCAGTTCTGGTAGCAGAGGATGGTTAGGCCCTTTGGGGCCCTAGGACGACATTGTTTGGAATTATTTTTTTGAGATAATGCAAATTGGAAGTATGATGTGTCCCTAAGTGCCAAATGACTTTCCCGGAATCTCGGAGCTTGCCGAAGTGAGTTGGGTATGTTCTCGGTGTTCTAGTGATAGCATGTGTGACGTAGAATTTGTGATTGCTCAGCTTATGCATATCGCAGGTGAATTGTGAGGTCTGTGAGAATTTAGGCCAGGTAATGTTTTAATAGGAGTGTGCGTACTTCACAGTATGAGAGTAGGGAAGTCGGCGAACTTCATGTGAGTGTGGCGCTTTGTGCTCAAAAATAGTCCACATGGTTGTTGGTGATGTACGGACCCTCGCGTGGTCTAAGACTCCGGAGTATATTGATAAGTGTATGAGACACTTGGTTTATGTTGTAATTTGTGCGGTTTAATAGGTCAATCGGGCGTGATTGACGAGTCGAGTTTGAGTCAAAGTGTGTGAGTGAAACCTTCAATGGAGATTTGGCAAGTTCTAAAGTGCACTAGAACGAACCATTGACAAGTCGAGAGTAGGATTTGCGGGTCGAATTCTGCTTGCGAGTGCGGGATCTGAGAAGGAGAGAGTAGCGGCCGAGGCTTCAAGTGAAATCTCTGTAAAGTTCTGAAGCGATTGTGTTACCCTTCCTGTAGTAAACCGGCAAATTTGGGTTTTGTTGTTAAAGTGCTTGCAATATATTGCATTAGTTTTTGTGTGAATAGAGAGTAAGGAAGACAAGCCGCAAGACTTTGTCAGCCGCAGTGTGTGTGTGAGTGTGATGTAATTGGAGCCGCGCTGGGATAGGTCAGTTGCGGAGAGGGGTCAAGCACGGATTGGCAGCCGTCCGTGAGAGGCAATTGGTTGAGAAGGTAGGCGAAGGGTGTTCTGGGAATAAAAGTCACTTCCTGATTAGATTCTACACAAAATAAAAGACGCAAAAATGAAGTTCTTCAAGGCTTTAAGGAGTGCTTTGAGGGGAGATACCTATATTACCGTGAGTGTGGGAGAGCCTACACCGCCAGAGGATACTCCGGCTTATGCCATCATGGAGGAGAAAGGAGTTGCGCCATGTCTTTGGCTAAAGCAATGGTGCAAAATGACAGAAAAGGAAGGATGCTTGGCGTTTCCGGAGCACGGAACATTCAATATAAGGATTCTGGAAAATTTGCGGAGGGTGTTCAATGAGCAGAAGCCGCCCCGAGGCCAGCTCAGTTTGAGGCGTTAGCAATTTGGGAACTGGCGGCGATTCAGAAACAGCAGCAGAAATTTGAGAGGAGAATGAGGAGAGCAGAGAAGACTCTAGCGGAGGCTAGATGGGATAGTGAGACCAGGATGTGGAGAAGGGAAATAATAGACAGAGTTAGGATGTTTCCGACAATAACTCAAGAAGCCGAAACACAGGGGAGAAAGCCAACTTGTAAAACAGACAAGGGGTCTAGTAAGCAAAAGGAGACTCAGAAGTCTTGGGCAGATGCAGATGATTCTGATGATGAGGAGTTTCTAAATCAGTTGTTACATGATCGACCGCCACCATATGCCATAAATGACAATAGACCGAGTACTAGTGCAGGTCATGTAAATCCGACACAAAATCAGGGAACCACAAGCACAGCACAGCACAGCCAAATAATGTTATCACATCAGCTCCGATACAGAATGGTGCTTGGGAATCCACTGCACCTGAGACGCAGATACAGTTGCAGCCACCGCCAATTCAGAGGCTCTACCCTGATGTCCCAGTATTAGAGACAACTACGAGTTTGAGGGTGCCGCCTGATCCAGTGTACACAAGATCACAATTAGTGCAGATTGAGCCAACTCCACAATTGCTGCCGCAGCTGCAGCAACAGGTGGTCCCGAATTACACTTCGGTCACAGGACCGCAGTCAGTTACAGCACCTATGAAGAATCAAGCTATGGGAGTTAATGCTCCACCGGGATTGGGAAACAGACAGGCACCAGCTGCTATATCATTGCCAATTACTGTTGGTCCACCAGTACCGTTATATGCACAGGCCAAGCCTAGTGTATGTGATCAAGGAGTAATGACTCAAGAGGTGATAAGAGGAGGGTTCACAGGAAATTCCCAATCGAGGGATCTAGGTCCTTGTTGGACTTCAGTCCGATGGGGGTTCCTCTAGAGACAATGAGACAAGCAGGTTTGGGTCTACTGACGCCACAGGTAATGAGTGCAAATACATCACACACACAGACGGTGCAGGCTGGAAATATCTTGTTGCAAGGGCTTAACGGCGCAACAGTTGACTGAGTGGTTAGACAAGCTTAGCACTCCGCAGACTACTCCTGTGACAGCAGAGCGGTCAGAGAGAGAGGAATACCTGAATTTTATAAGGTTGGGTGTGGAAGCAGCAGAGTTAGTTGAAGGGACTATGAGAGTGAACAGATTAGAATCATACACTGAAGTGGAATTGAGGTTTCTGTGCCCGAAAATAACCAAAGAAGTGAGTAAGGTGCACCAGAGGTTAGCAAACGTGGCAGACAAATACGGTATAGACTTAGACAATACTGAGCATCTAAAGAGGAGTTATAGGTTAGACTTCGAACCTAAAGATTTTGACCATATGTGGTCTACTGGGATGAAGGCACACCTCAAAGAGATACTACAGAGTGCTCAAGTTTGGGGAGCATTAGAAAAGTGGGAAGGAAGATGTGCAAAGAAAAGAGATAAGGGGAAAGGTGACTGCACAGAACCGCAGCAGGTGAAAGCTGCACCAGACACGGGAACAATAAAGATGTTACCAATGAGAGTGTCGCGTGGGCTCTCATTATCCTAAATGAGACTACTGGATTTCTAGGTAGCAGGATCGTTCACGGTGTGGGGGACTGAGTCTGACCCACTTGGAAGGACCTCTGTCACCCTAAATCTGGTTTTGCTCCGGCTAACTAGCAGTACCTCATCTCTCCCAAGGGGAAGGGATGATTGGGCAGCCGAGCGCATGACATCTTCAGAACTTCTCAGGGAAGTCATGGTCACTCAGATCCAAACCAGCTCTCTCATTTACAGTATGATGTCATATACAAATGACAACAGCAGTTTAAGTTTGATATATTGTTTTAATAAAACAACTGCATTTTAGATATTAAGGCGTGAGCCGCAATAACCAGAACCATACAACACAGTAGGATTGAAATAGTCACGAGGAGAGCGAAACATAAGAATAACGCTATCATGGTGTTAACAATTTCTACTCTCTCTCAGTTAGTTCTATTTCGAGCACGCATGTTAAGATTCTAACTTGCCTTTCAGATTCACTGGGAAGACATCAACCCGCATACCTGAGCAAAAGCCTGTGATCTGGTTCAGCATCTGCAACGAGGCAGTCAGCGTCTAGTTGTGGTTCCCTGGTCGGAATCTCCCTCTTGCGTGTATTGGGACAAGGAAGTGTTTTTATAACTAACATGTCAGCGTGATCACAAAATGTCCCTACGCAAGAATGCCAAAGACTAAACTCCTACCACGTCTATCGGCAATGTACCAGACTGTATCCTTGACTGAAGCACAGAGTGAACAGGAATGTGTTATTGAGAACTCCAGTGCTGAAGTAGGCTAAACAGTGTGATATAAAAAATAAAACAAGACCGTAGAACTGGTTATTTGAAAATTAACAGTACGAAGCCGAATAAAAAGCATTTAGAGCAAAGTGCACAGAGGCTCTAAGCTACGAGCAAAGGAATAGAATACACCCGGGGCAAAGTGCACAAAGGCCTAAAGCCTGAAGCTAATGCGCAAAGGATACATAAAACTGACCACACTACACCTTCCCCTTGTCGGTAGCAAGTGGTTCTAATAATATAAAAATATGCCCCAGATACAAAAAAATACATCAAATAGATTTCGACAAGTTCAGAGGACAGCAAAGCAGAAAACTAATTTAAACTGGGAAGCATGTGACGTTAAAGCCAAATTTGATACAATGTCAATGTTAATAAAAAAATCCAAGTCTTAGACAGAAGCCACGGAAAACAGGAGATCCTCCACTTCGACAGATGTCAATATCGGAAAATCCACGCCAAAAACTATCATGGAGCAGGTGTGTTCCAAAGCCCCAGAACCATCCAGGGCGGCACCCCGTGCAGGGCCAATGAATGAGACAATACCATCTTCCTCCAGGAAGGGAATCTCATAAACTGCCTCACGAAGCAAACACAACCGTAGTGCACAAGTCTGGGAATGAGCCCTAATCGGGAACATCAACAGATCAGTATCGACCACTGGGGGGCGCTGCAGTGAGAGACAGAGAGCCAGTGCATGTTCAAACGAGCACCAAAGGCATCGAAACACGGGTTGCACACAATCCAAAACCGGTCGGAATGACAGAGACCAGTCACACCCCAATTGTCCCAGGAGTGTTGCTCCAAAATGCTGCATCATGCGTTCACGACACAGCTGCGCTGACGGGAGCGCCAACATGGGATCTCGTCGCGGTGGGACAGCCATTGCGGAAGAACAGCAGCAACAGCAAAACACCAGCCAACAAAGCCAAAGTAATCGGAAATCCCCCAAAAATGCTTCCGAAAATAGAATGAATAGCCGAAGGTATTAAACCGAATATGGAAGAGAAGGTATGAGCAAAACCAACACCAACGGCTTTGAAAAAATGCGCAATTCCAGCAGTGCTGGACGCATTAAATATACGTCCCACGAGTTCACCAAAGTGACTCGGAAAGTTAGTATTTAAAAGGGACTGTATTTCTGCTGATGACCTTGCCACCTGAAGTGCGTAGGTCTCGCTAGCAGATGTAAGGGCCACATGCTTTTGAAACAATAGAGCCTTCAGTCGACTCAACTTGTCGAAATTCACCTTGGAAGTAGCAAATGAGGCCAGATGTCCGCTACCTCCCTAATTTGAGTGGGGGGAAACAACACATTCCGCAGCACGTAACAGCCTTGGTGACAACGACCACGTAAACTATTCCGGCACGCATGCCACAACAGGGTTCACTGTTAAGAAGGACGTAGCTGCCGTTTGAAAGCACCTGGAAAGTGTTTTTAATTACCGGGACCGGAACTCCCTTAAGATAACAAGCTAAGTTAGCAATCGAGGCATTACACGCCCTGTGCAAAGACAGCTGTTTACAAACCATCGAATGGCTGACAGAAGTTTTGCATTCGCTACCGCTAAGAAAAACCTCCCTCAAACCATTAATACATCTCTATAGAAAGGGAAGCTCCCACACCTCGTGTATGTAACTGTCTCCCAACCGTTCATATCTACCCACCGGAATATGCTTTAAACAAGAAGTAAATTGCAGAGTGGAGATAGGCAAATTAATAACCCCGTGAATCAACCACTCAGCTGACGGAATCTCAGCCACAGTAAAAGGCAATTTCTCCAACTTTTCAATATTCAACATAACATAAGTCGCTTCCTTCTTAGCCATCAGCTGTTGTTGACGTGTCAAATTAAAGGAAATTAATATCTCCCAGGCGCGAATGTGCTGCCACGGAACACGACCTGCCTTCAATGTCTGTAGAGTCCAACCCAACTGCATGATGGATCGCGTTTGACTCTGCCCATGATATAAAGAAGACATATCCGATCTAATAATGTCTATAGCAGAGGAAACAATCTTGTCAATTGTGTATACACGGTCTGATAGGGTATGCATTCCAATATCCACAACAGACAAAGCTTGTATCACATTTTCCTGATCAATTTGCCTCAACCGGGCCGCTGCCTCTTGTTGTGAAAGCTTCCAAATCTCATTATATACTTCATATAAAAAATGTTTCTTCCGCGGTATTCTTGGTCCTGACAAAAAATCTTGCAAGTCAGTATCATTAGACAGTAACGTGAGATGTGTCTTAACTGCATCCAGCGTGGATGACTTCAACCATTGTTGACAAAGTTTCCCCACGCTGTATGTAGTAATGACACCAGCATGTTCTGGTGATCTGTAGCGAGGGTCTGCCCTACTCGTCCTGAACCCCCCCGAAGAGGTGACAAAACGCTGATGACACCCATTAGTGTCTATGGGCCACAATAACCACCCGCCCGGACGTATCAATGAAGTGTTAAGCGTACCATTCTGGACCCAGTCTGTAAGCTCACTAAATGTGGCATTAATCTATTGCTGCCAATTGTTAAATTTGGAAGGGACAGGTATGCTAGGCAAATTCAAATCTCTAATCGTTGCTAAGCCCATACAACTAGTCTGTTGTATAGTGTCATTTAAGAAAATCACTTAGACAGGAATAATACATGCCCTAAACAATGTGTCCCTACCCCGCATTTGCCAATTTTTTGTTCCCCAGACACTTTTTAAATCAACAGTTTTGGACCAGTATTCATACCCCTCAACTGAAAGTTTGGACACAAACAAATTTGAATACAGTAATTTAGTATCAGTCAATAACATTTGCTTATTACTTTGCGGAGTAACTTTATAATAGTAAGACTTAGCACCCTGTGGATTATGCCCAAACAAATATGCAAATTTATCAGAATATGTTTTAGAACTCCCCAGTGGAGGAGTCGGGCAATGTTCCCATTGCATATTTAAATATTGATTTAGGGCTACTAGCTTTATGAATAAAGTGGTGTCCATAATAATTGTAGCAAAACATGTCACCATAATTATCTCTAAATTGGTAAGCATCTTCATTTTCATAGACAGTATAATATTGCAATTCCGTCAACATAGAATCCACTGTCTTTACGTCCCAATCATCAGAAACAATGCCTGGTATAACGATATCATTCATTGACAATTTGAGAACATACGGTATTTCAATAATTTCAGTGGGACCATATATATCAAACATCACTCTATCCAACACAATCCCATCTGGAATCGGCACAGCAAAAATTTTCACAAAGGACAAGTCTCTTCGAACCATATGTGACGAAAAATGTGGTTTCAACACCGTCTCCACGTGCTCAATGTCAGATCGTTCAGGAAGAAAATGACCATGTATTACCAAAAAAAAGGTAACTACAAACCCCAGCCATAAGAAAAGAGTCATTACAGTCATAAAAAGCCACAGATAGTTCCAAGGAACAACAAAATATGTGTGTTTAAGCCAACACAGCAGCTTACGTGGACCCAGGGCTGACGTTAAAGAGGACGAGGAGTCCGACACGGTATCATCAGTGGTGTTGAAGCAGCCAGAGGCAGTTCTCGCCAAAGGTGCAATCGTAAACAAAGAAGCAGATGGTGGCTCTCGCCTTGGCACGCTATAAACCACAGGTTCAGCAATATCAGTAGAACGTACAGCAACTTGATCAAAAGATTCCAAATTATTCACCGTCTGTGGAACAATCGCAAGATCAGCTTCCACCCTCCCCAAGCTCAGAGAGGAAATAGCGTCGGTGCAAATCACCTGCAGCGGAACTTCTTCCCCAGTAGTGAGAGGGATTCCGGAACTACCGGGTGTCCCTCTTGGTCTGCTGTGTAGAATCGGCCACATGTTGTAACTTGACATTATCAATGGAAACAAAGCGACTTCCTTTGGCCCCTTGCAACGGTGGTAAAATTACAGTTCTTGTGCCGCTGATCCCTAGCACAGGGACAGGCACCCGATAAGAAGGACCAAATTCTTTTTTCACTGCGACCTTTTCACGCACAAGATCCCCAATCCTGGGAATCCAACCAGTAGGCCTTACTGGTTCATCCTTAATTCCTGTGGAGGCAGCACTTGCAGAAGAGTTATCTTCACGGAATTGTTGTAAATCCTGTAAAACAGTGACACGATCATTAATGTCAAAGGGTGTATCTGCCGTCTCCACACCAGGACCATCTAGATCAGGAACATACATTTGTGTTCCAAACAGGCACTCATATGAAGTAAGACCCCACCAGGGGCCTTCTAGGCAAGTTATTAAGTGCTCTCTGTACTCCATACAGGTGGGCTAGCCAACTACGACCCGTACCTATAACTCTGGCCGTTAAGGATTGTTTTAAATCGCGATTTAAACGCTCCACAACAGAATTTCTCTCGGGATGAAATGGAGACGAGAACTGGAGCTGGACCCCCAACGAAGCCATGGTGTCCCTGAATGCCTTAGAGGCAAAAGCAGGGCTCTGGTCCGAATGAAAAGCCGCAACTGCATATGTATCGACAAAGATGCGCAAATCTTTAATAACAGTTCGAGCGTCAGCCGAGCGCTGCAGCCAGACCCACACAAATCTGGAGCACAAATCTACAGCAACCAATATATATTTGTATGCACTATCTGGCGTTAGCGGACCACAATGATCCAAGTACACACACTGTAAAGGTTTATTTGATATGAGAAGGGGCGTCTGCTGCGGGCGTCTAGCCTTGGAAACTTTAATTTGTTGGCAGATATCACAACAAAGGACATACTGCTTTGTCTCCTTATAGAGACCAGGCCACCAATAACGAGCCTGTAAGAGTGAAATGGTGGCAGCCATGCCTGCATGTGCAGAAGCCGCCCCCTCATGTGCTGCAGTAATTAATCGAGGTCGCTCAATTTTATTGGGCATTTCACGTACACCAACGCCTGGGATTTTAACTACAGCGTTCAGCATACCACCCACGCAGTAACTATATTTAGAAGGGAATCCTTTAGGAAATGGCGTGCCATCAGCCGTAGCTTTTATGGCAGCCAAAATCTCTGTGTCTGGTTTGGAACTCGAACAAGTTACTGCGGCCACAGTGGCAACTGCCACTGCCGATTTTGCGGCTTCATCAGCCAAAGTATTCCCAGCAACGTGTATTCCAACGCGCTGGTGTCCAAGTGTATGCACAACATAGACTTTAGGAAGCGTTTCTTTCAGATCCGCAACCTTCCCCCACAGCAATTTGTGTTTAATGGTGTTACCTTTGGAATCTCTGAACCCATTCAACCTCCAGTAGTGCAAATATTCATTGAAAGACTGAACACAGTAATAGGAGTCACAAACCAGCAATGTAAATATTGCTGGATCCACGTGTTCCAAGGCTAACAATAGAGCTTTCAGCTCAGCCAACTGTGCCGTACAATCTCCCAAGGTCTGTGTATAAGTATGTCGGGGGCAGAACACTTCCCCCTCCATATAGCCGCTCACCACCGCACATGCAGCAGAATACTGTTGATTAGTCCCAACCGCTGGTTGTGCAGAGCCATCGGTATACATGACCACCTGATATCGGTCAATAGGCAACGTGCCAGCGGGAACTGGGTACTCCATTTCATATTGAAGAAATTCTTGAGTCTGCAGTTTAGGGTCAAATATGTAATCTACATCAGTGGCTGTCAAAGACGTTGCCCATTGTATCCATCGTGGGTGTAAAGCTTTCGAATTAGGAACACTCGCTTTCGTAACAGCCTCTAAGGCTGGAATCGGGGAAACGACAATGATGCGTTGGCCCTGGGCAAGAGGTCGTTCTTTAATCACAGCCATCTGTACAGCTGTGAGAATTTTCTCAGTTTGTGCAAAACGTTGTTCTGCAGCAGAATACAAGTGCAACTTGTATGCTATCGGGACTGTCTCACCCTCATTAAAGATGACATATGTAAACCCAACGGCACCAGGTATAACCCTGATGACCAGATGCGTTTTATTGTCCCGAGTGTGTAAGTGCTTTACTGCTAAGAGATCAGTTTGCAAATCTCGAAGAATATGTGTATGCTCATTCGTCCAAAATCTACTCAAAAAATTCGGGTGAATCAACTCGTATAATGGTTTTATACGTGTAGCGTAATCAGGAATGTAAGTTCTGCCAAAATTTAGAAACCCCAACGACTGGAGTTTCCGAACCGTATTAGGAGGTTGCAACTGAGCACATTTCTCCAAAAAGTTTGGCGCTAAGCTCTTGCCCTCATTTGACAACTCATACCCCAGGAAAATGACGCTGAGGAAGGCAATCTTCAATTTTTTTAAATTACATTTGTAGCCAATTTCAGCAAATCCCACAACAATGCGTGCTACCCGCCTTAAATGTTGCAGTAACTCATCGTCTGTCAGATATATATCATCAACATATGACAAAGCTTCAGGGTCCAACTCGTGCAGAATTTCAGTTACACAAGCCGAAAATAGTCCTGGGCTATTCATATACCCCTGAGGCAGACAACAAAACTTCTTTTGAGAGCCAAACGCACTAAAGCTCGTATAGTCCCTACTTTCGGGTGCTATATTTTGGCAGAAGAATCCATTCGAGATATCTAATGTGGTTTTGTATTTCATACGCACTATATTATTCATGAGCGCTGAGATGTGTGAATTTTGTATTGCATACGTGCGTGTATGTCCATTTAAATGTCTGTAATCCACTACTATCCTATAAGAATGGTCCGGTTTAGCTACTGGAAATAAGGGATTATTCATCGGCGAGACACAGGATTCAACTACCCCCTGGTACTCCAATTGTGTAAGTATTTTCCTTACCGATGCCCTTGCTTCAAATTTTATAGGATATTGCGGTTGCGGCTGAGGTTCGCCCTTTATCGGAATTACATGATAAGGTGAAATTCTATCCCACCCCACATTATTTCTATATAGGGCGGGAGCCTGTGCTAGAGCCCATGTTTTACTATAGGACTCTACTAGTTCTCCCGGAACAAGTGGTGAGAATGAAGGTGTAATGACCTCCTCCCCAACTGGACAGTCACGAACAAAGTCAGGTGGCCAATCCTGTTCGGCCAGCAGAATGTCATACAATTTGACCACACGGTCCCAAAAGATGGCTTTTATAGTGCGCTCAATGTCCCCTTCCAATTGTAAAGTTACTGTATAAACTCTATCGGGATCAGAGACACGCATATCTGCTGTTTCGACTTGTATGAAGTCATCAGTTGCTTTCACCTCCAGATGCTCTAGAAGATTCCGGCGAACTATTGTGACCTCTGCCGCGCTGTCTAACAGTGCTAACGCCCATGTCTTGTTCTTCAAGAGAATTCTTCTTGAGTGGCATGTCTAACTGAGACCACCGCCACCTTCTTCTTTTTAAATTGCTGCTTTTGTTGGATCGGTTTCTCTTCTTTCTTGACAGAAACCTCCGTTGAGCGTTGTGATTCCTGTCTCGGTTTCACGTACTCTGTTCTCCGCTCTGACCGCCCACCTCTCTCATTTCTGTTTTCCGATGAGTCCTGAAAGGAATGAGATTGGCATGTATCAGTATATTGATATCTATCAGGCGTCTTCAAATTATCCCTATTCCTGAGATTATACCTATTCTGCGGGGTCTCCGATTGCGGAGATTGTCCCCTCTCTTTTTTAGGTGTCTGTTGTTTTTTCTCCCAGCGCTTTTTAGTACCCTCAGGTTGCTGTTGTTTAGTAGTATCTTTACTATTCTTACCCTGTAACTGGGGTTTCTGCAGTCTAGCCCCAAGGCTATCACGACCGATACTCGAATATGTTTCTGCTATTATTCTCGGCAGCTCCCGCTCTTGATTAATTTGCGGGACGTCTCGAAGACGCATACGCACCGCTAGCGCTACTGCCTCTCCTTTGAGATTACTCAAAATAATAGAAGAAACTGCGGCAAAATTGCCCATCAGCTGCATCCCTAAATCTAAGGCTGGGGCAGCCCCATATTCATCTTGAATTTGTTTTAGCACTTCTGGTAGATTAGCCAATGTTGGTGTACTGTGTGCTGTAGTGTAGAGCGTGGCAAACACCGTGCCCCAGGTATTACAATGGTCCACAGTAGGAACCATTCCATACGGCAAACACATCTTCAATATTCTATGTTTATCCTGAGGTCCCGTATGGGGAAATACTGCTTCCAGCGTATTAATTTTTTGCGCCAGCCAAAATGGAGTTTCCTCTCGTTTTGCCGGGACTTTACCCATAACTGAGTGTACAGTGGCCGGATTGATACCCGGAACCACCGCATGTGGGTGCGCCGGAGCAGCACGCGCTGCGTTAGTATTTAAAGTCTGCATTACAAATTGAACCAGTCTTCTATATGTAGTTGCTAAGTCTATATATAAACGACGAACTTCAGCCACCGTCAAGTTAGCAACCGCAGGATATGGTGTGTATGTAGCCAATAAAGGCCAGGTAGGACCATCATTACTCAGTGGACCTAACCTAACTTGTGCTACTGTGTGTGGGAGGGCGCCATCAAGCCAATTACTGTGTTCTTGATAAGATAAAGGTATCTCTAAATATGCAAATGCCCTGTATTGTCCAGGGACATTCGCAATAGTGTATTCATGAAAAGTGTTTGTACCCCCATCAACTGCAGGAAATACGACCCAAGAATAAAAAAGCTCTGTTCTATAAGCTGCATGGGCGTCCACCACAAACTTGACCGGACCCCCCTGGTTCATCAGACCATGTGCTATCAGATGTCCTGTGAGCGGTAGGCGCATATTAAGCGCTATGTTCACTACTTGAGGATTCGCCATTATAACAATAGCACTAGGGCAGAGAAGGCACACCAATATCGGAGTTTTCCTTTCAAAGTTCAAGCTTGAACAACCAACCACTAAGCAATAGGAGGTACCTATCTCGTGGTGGCGGAAATCCTCAGCACCACGGACGTTTCCGATAACGGAACCGAGGAGTCAATATATATATAAGACCGAGAGAGTCAGCCGGACCCGAAAATTAGAGCCTGACCAAACGTTGGGCGCCATGTCGCGTGGACTCTCATTATCCTAAATGAGACTACTGGATTTCTAGGTAGCAGGATCGTTCACGGTGTGGGGGACTGAGTCTGACCCACTTGGAAGGACCTCTGTCACCCTAAATCCGGTTTTGCTCCGGCTAACTAGCAGTGCCTCATCCCTCCCAAGGGGAAGGGATGATTGGGCAGCCGAGCGCATGACATCTTCGGAACTTCTCAGGGAAGTCGTGGTCACTCAGATCCAAACCAGCTCTCTCATTTACAGTATGATCTCATATACAAATGACAACAGCAGTTTAAGTTTTATATATTGTTTTAATAAAACAACTGCATTTTAGATATTAAGGCGTGAGCCGCAATAACCAGAACCATACAACACAGTAGGATTGAAATAGTCACGAGGAGAGTGAAACATAATAATAACGCTATCATGGTGTTAACAATTTCTACTCTCTCTCAGTTAGTTCTATTTCGAGCACAGCATGTTAAGCTTCTAACTTGCCTTTCAGATTCCCTGGGAAGACATCATCCCTCATACCTGAGCAAAAGCCTGTGATCTGGTTCAGCATCTGCAACAATGCAGTCAGCATCTAGTTGTGGTTCCCTGGTCGGAATCTCCCTCTTGCGTGTATTGGGGCAAGGAAGTGTTTTTATAACTAACATGTCAGCGTGATCACAAAATGTCCCTACGCAAGAATGCCAAAGACTAAACTCCTACCACGTCTATCGGCAATGTACCAGACTGTATCCTTGACTGAAGCACAGAGTGAACAGGAATGTGTTATTGAGAACTCCAGAGCTGAAGTAGGCTAAACAGTGTGATATAAAAAATAAAACAAGACCGTAGAACTGGTTATTTGAAAAATAACAGTACGAAGCAGAATAAAAAGCATTTAGAGCAAAGTGCACAGAGGCTCTAAGCTACGAGCAAAGGAATAAAATACATCCAGGGCAAAGTGCACAAAGGCCTAAAGCCTGAAGCTAATGTGCAAAGGATACATAAAACTGACCACAATACAAGAGAAACAGCTGGAGGGGTTCTAGTTCATGTACCGTGGTCTAGAGGTGACATTTTGTCATTCACAAATGACTATCCCAGGTTGAGGGAAAAGCCGATAGAGTGGTACCAGCAGACGGACAGGTTTGTGAAGCTTGCTAAATGTCTTTGGGAAGACTTGAATACACTGTTTGAAATCATAGTTCCAGCTGATTTGTGGCTTGAGTGCAAGAGAGGTGTGGATTGGCCGACAGAGGAACCGGCAAGGGATACGATTACTGGAGCACCGTCTCCTGACATGATGAGGTATTACCATAAGGTGATTGAGTACTTGAAGCAGAAGGTGTCACCGCAAAATATTGATTGGCAGAAAATTGATCGAACCGCACAAGAAGGCAAAGAGTTGATACATGCTTACTATGAGAGGTTGTTAAAGGTATTCAAACATTACAGTGGCACGGAGGTCATAGAACAGAAAGACATGAACCATATAGTGCTCAGGTTCGTTGAGGGACTGAGACCAGAGATTAGCCAGATTCACTTGATCTGTTGGCAAGCGAAGCCGATTGATGAGGCGTTGCAGTATGCGAAATACTGTAGCGATGAGATTGAGTTGAAACAGAAAAAGCTGAAAGAGAAGGTGATGGTGATGCAAATTAAGGCAGCTCAGGCAGGAATACAGGGAAATGGAGTGCAGCAGGTGGTACAACAGCAACAGCCTCAAGGGAACGGAATGTTCCAACCGCAAACGAGAGGTAGAGGTCGGGGAGGTTTTGTGAACCGTGGTCCAGACTTGAATACTGTTGTGGTTCAAAATGATGTGCAAGGGATGAAAAAGGTGTTACCATGCCATGCATGCGGGGGCTTGGGACACTGGAATCGGGAGTGCCCGATGATGGTGCAGGATGGTGTTGTCAACAAAGCCACAGATCTGGGTTTTGACTATCAGTTCTGTTTTCTTGCCATTCCATTCCAATTTTGACTCAGCCATATGCAAATCAGTCTTGACCCTGTCCCCCATGGGAACAATCCCACACGAACTGCAAGACTAGGTCCTCCCTGGACCAGAAACAAGCATCCTGGAACCGGTTTCAGGGTATCACCATTCATCAGTCAGGCTAGCTTGAACCTAGTAGCATAGGAAGCACGGGACTCACGTCTGGGAATAGCCTTCCCACTTGGGGCGATAATTGCAAAAACAACAGATGGATGGAATGCAGAAAAAATCAAACATTCAACCCCACTCACAGATCTGGTTTTAATCAATCAGTTCTTTTTTATTTGTCATGCCATTCCAATTTGGATCCAGCCATATGCAAATCAATATTTATTCTGTTCCCCATGTGAATAGGCTAGCCCAAACTAGCAGACAAGATCCTCCCTATACCCGAAACAAGCATTTGGGGACTGGTTTCAAGGTATCACCCTTCATCAAACACTTTACCTCGAACCTGGTGGCATAGCAAGCACAGGACCCACCTCTGGGCATACCCTTCCCACTTGGGGCAACAATTGCAAACATAACAGATGATGGACAGAATGCAGAACAAATCAAACATTAATCCCCAGTCACAGATCTGGGTTTAATCCATCAGTCTTTTTTTACTTGCCATGCAATTCCAGTTTGGACCCAGCCATATGCAAATCAGTCTTGACCCTGTTTCCCATGGGAAGAGTCCAGCCCGAACTGTCAGGCAAAGTTCTCCCTGGACCAGAAATAAGCATTCTGGGACTATTTGCAGGGTATCACCCTTCAACACCCAAACTAGTTTGAATCTGATAGCATGGCAAGCACGGGACCCACATCTGGGCATACCTTCCCTCTAGGGGCGATATTTGCAAAAACAGCAGATAATGGACAGAATACAAAACAAATTAAACATTGATCCCCAGTCACAGGTCTGGGTTTAACACATCAGTATTTTTGCTTGTTATGCCATTCCAGTTTGAACCCAGCCAGATGCAAAGTAATGTTTACCCTTCTCCCCATGGGAATAGTCCAGCCCAAACTGCCATGCCAAGCCTTCCCTAGACCAGAAACAAGCATCATTGGACCAGTTTCAGTGTATCATCTTTTTTCATCCAAGCTAGCTTGAATCTGGTGGCATAGCAAGCACAAGACCGATGTCTGGGCATACCCTTCATACTTGGGGCAACAATTGTAAAAACAACAGATGATGGACAGAATGCAGAACGAATCAAACATTACCTCCCAGTCACAGATCTGGGTTTAATCCATTAGTTTATTTTGCATGCCATGTCATTCCAGTTTGGACCCAGCCATATGTAAATCAGTATTGACCCTGTTCTCCATGGGAACAACTCAGCCCAAACTGCCACGCCACGTCATCACTGCACCAGAAACAAACATTCTGGGGCTGGTTTCAGGGTATCACCCTTCATAAATCAAACTAGCTTAAATCTGGTGGCATAGCAAGCACGGGACCCACAGCTGGGAATACCTTTCCCCTTGGGGAAACAATTGCAAAACATTCATCCCCCAGTCACAGATCTGGGTTTAATTCATCAGTTTTTTGTGTGCTTTTCTTGCCATTCCAGTTCTGACCAAGCCATAGGCAAATCATTCTTGACTCTGTTCCCCATGGCAACAATCCAAACAAACTGCCAGGCCAGGCTCTTCCTAGACTAGAAACAAACATTCTCAGACATATTTCAGAATATGACCCTTCCTCAGCCAGGTTAGTTTGACTGTGGGGGTATAGCAAGCACAGGACCCACCTCTGGGCATATCTTTACCACTTCGGGGAACAGTTGCAAAAACAACAGATGATGAACTGAATGCAGAACAAATCAAACATTCACCCCTAGTTACAGATCTGGGTTTAATTCATCAATTGTTTTTTGCTTGGTATGACATTCTAGTTTGGACCCAGTCATATGCAAATCAGTCTTCCCCCTGGTCCCCCTGGGAACAAGCCAGCCCCTACTGCCAGGCCAGGCCCTCGTCCTCCCTGGACCATACAAAAGCATCCTGAGACTGGTTTCCAGGGTATTATCTTCATCAGCCAAACTAGCTTGAATCTGGTGTCATACCATGCACAGGACCCACGTCTGATCATACCCTTACCACTGGGGGCAACAATAGCAAAAACAGCAGGTGATAGAATGCGGAAGAAATCAAACAATTTCCCCCAATCACAGATCTGGGTTAAATCTATTCGTTTTTTCTTTTGCCTGCCATGCTATTACAGTTTGGACCCAGCCATATGCAAATCAGTCTTGACGGTGTTCCCATTGGAAACAGTCCAGCCTGGTCTGTCAGAACAGGTCCTCCCTGCTCCAGAAACAAGCATCCTAAGCCAGGTTTTTTTTTTTTTTTTTTTTTTAGTTTCAAAAGCCTTTATTAAGTGCTTAACGTAGGCAATACATAGATTTTTAAAGAGTGGTACCTCTTCCCTTAGGAAGAGCAGTCCACTTCAACCTGGTTTCAAACGTATTTTAACAAGGACCTGCAACCTAAGACACGTTTCAAGGTATTACCCTTCATACACCAAGCTGGCTTGAATCCGGTGTCATAGCATGCACAGGACCCACATCTGGGAATACCCTTCCCACTTGGTGCAACAATTGCAAAAAAAAAAAAAAAAGAACAAATCAAACATTCACTCCCAATCACCCATCTGGGTTTAATTCAGCAGATGTTTTTGCTTGCAATGCCATTCCAATTTGGAGCCAACCATATGCAAATCAACATTGACCCTATTCCCTGTGGGAACAGTCCAGCCCAAACTGCAAAGTCAGCTAGTTTGAATGTGGTGGCATAGCAAGCACGGGACCCACGTCTGGGGCATACCCTTCCCACTTTGGGTGACAATTGCAAAAACAACAGATGATAGATGGAATGCAGAACAAATCAAACATTCATCCCCAGTCACAGATCTAGGTTTAATCCATCATTTTTTTTGCTTGCAGTGCCATTCCAATGTGGACCCAGCCATATGCAAATCAGTATTGACCCTATTCCCCATGGGAGCAGTCCAGCCCAAACTGCAAGGCCAGGTCCTCCCCGGACCAGAAACAAGCATCCTGGTACCGGTTTGTAGGAGGCTGGCCTGGTTTGTAGTGGCTACCCTAGGTACTTACACCTTATACTAGGTCCAGTTATCCCTTATTAGTGAAATGTAGTCATGTGTTCTAGCAGCTTAGGCTGTCTATAGGTAGCTGTAGCAGAGCAGCTAAGGCTGAACTAGGAGACATGCAAAGCTCCTGCAATACCACTATAGTTACACAGTACAATAAAAGACAATATTCAGTGTTACCAAAAATAAAGGGGTCTATTTATACTCTGTTTGCGCCGAATTTGTGTCAAAATGTTTGACGCAAAATCGGCACAAACCTAACGCCATATTTATACTTTGACACCGACCCCGCAAACGTCAAAATTTAGCAGTGTGCGTAATTTCCTGGATGCATAAAACAGCCTTGCGTTAATGACATGTAAGGTAGGCGTTCCCATCCAAAAAATTACTTTAAGGCTTGTGCACCTTATTTATACTCCTGCGTCATTTTGACGCACAGGACGGGGCGGGCCTTAAAAAATGGCGCCCAGCCTGATTTGTGCTGTTTTTTTAACGCCTGGGTGAGGGCAGGTGTTAAGGGACATGTGGGCTCATTTCCATGGTCCACAGGTGCCCTTCCCTGCCCCCAGGGACATCCCTTGCCACCCTCGCCCACCCCTGAAGGACACCCATGGATTGGGGACCCATCCCAAGTAAGTAGAGGTAAGTGTTTGTTTTTTTCAAGTGACATACAGGGGGCCTAACTTGGGCCCCCCTACATGCCACTGTGCCCAATGGCCATGCCCAGGGGACAGCAGTCCCCTGGGCATGGCCATTGGGCAGGGGCGCATGACTCCTGTCTTTGCTAAGACAGGAGTCATTTCAATGGTGGTTGTGCGTCAAAACATGACGCAAGTCCGGTTAGAGCCATGATTTTGGACCCTACCCTGACTTGCACCATTTTTTGACGCACAGCCCCCATTCTTCCCTACGTCTGCGCTGCCCAGTTAGTCATTTCTTTTTACTCTCACCAGCCCGCAGCACTGCCTAACGTCAATCCATAAATAAGGCGCCCGCCTGGTGCGTTCGAATGGCGTTAGCCAGCAGTAAATATTTTGACGCAAATACTATACACAATATATACACAAGAGACCAAAATCAGGTAAGTAAATAATCACAGAATTGTGCAAACAGTAGAAGATACAATAGAATGCAATATGATGCAATAGGCCTAGGGGCAACACAAACCATATACTAAGAAAGTGGAATGTGAATCCCAAATTCCCCCCTTAGCAAGTGTAGTGTGTAGAGCGGCGGTGGGAGTGTAAGAAAACCACAAAGGTGAGTAAAATACCCCACCCCAGAGCACAGGAAAGTAGGCGTAAAGTGCTGCAAGGCTCCTCAGGAAACTCTACAAGATGTGATAAGAGTTATTGCAAGAACCAAGCAAGACTGCAAGCAACAAAAGGTGGATTCCTGGACCTGAAAATCTGTGAAGAGAGGCGACCAAGTCCAGAAGTCGCAGAAGATTCTAGGAAGGACAGGAGCCCCTGCCAACCTAAAAGGTGGTGCAAAAGAGGATTCTCCGGTTAGAAGAAGTCTGCAGAAGAGAACCAAAGAAGATGGCTGCAGGTTCCTGCATGATGCAAGAGATGTCCCACGTCGAGATGTTGGATGCAGGCAAGTTGCAGTGCTGGATTTGTCCAACAACCCTTGGTTAAAGCAATCTTGCGGTTTGCGTCAAAATGACGCTGCCTGGACCCAGTAGGAACATGGGGGCCTCAACTCAGACTAAGGAGGCAGAGGGGGCTCCCAACACTGGAGGGAACCCACAGATGACCAGGCAGCACCCACAGGAGTCCCAGGAAATGGGGACAAAGAAGGTGCAAATTGCGGTTGCTGCAGCACTACAAAAGTAGGTCCCACACCGCCGGAAAACAACTCAGCGAGTTGTACGTCACAGGATGGAGTGCTTGGGACCTGGGCCACTCTGTGCATGAAAGATTCTTGCAAATAGTGCACTGAGGCCTTAGGAGCTAGAGAAGACACGGTGCACAGGGGTACTGTCGCAAACCGGGAAGGCAAGCTGTTACCTCCACCAAATTTGGAAAGCTGGACCTTAGGTTAGTCTGGGTCAAAGGGGTCTACTACCTGTGCTCCAGGCAGCATGCTCATCGCCAGAAGATGAGCTCCAGAGAACTGGTCATCGTCCTGGAAGGTGCCTGCTGGGGCAGGGAAGTGACTCCCTCACTCCACAGGAGATTCCTTTGGTTCTTCTGGTGCAGGGTGAAGGAAGGGAGTCCTTGGAGCACGCACACCTTGGAAACTGTTGCAGTTGCTGGCTGGAGCTGAAGTTCCAGGGGTACAGAAGCCTTTCTGGATACTTTGGGGCATATTTATACTCTGTTTGCGCCGGATTTGCGTCATTTTGTTTTACGCAAATTCAGCAGAAACTTAACTCCATATTTACACTTTGGAGCTAGACCCGTCCAGCGCCAAAGTTATGGAGTTTGAGTCATTTTTTGTACGTGAAAACCTACCTTGTGCTAATGACATGCAAGGTAGACTATCCCGTGCAAAAAATGACTCTAAGGCATGTGTGCCTTATTTATCCTCCCGTGTCATTTTGACGTACAGGAGGAGGAAGGCCTTAAAACATGGCGCCCAGCCGGATTTGCGCTGTTTTTTAACGCCTGGGTCAGGGCAGGCTTTAAGGGACCTGTGGGCTCATTTCCATGGTCTCTGACCATGGAAGCAGTCCACAGGTGCCCTTCCCTGCCCCCAGGGACACCTCCTGCCACCCTCGCCCATCCCTGGAGGACACCCATGGATGGGGGACCCATCTACAGTAAGTAGAGGTAAGTAATTTTTTTTTTTTTTTTTTTTAGATGGCATAGGAGGGCCTAACTTGGGCCCCCCTACATGCCACTGTGCCCAATGGCCATGCCCAGGGGACAGAAGTCCCCTGGGAATGGCCATTGGGCAGGGGGGCATGACTCCTGTCTTTGCTAAGACAGGAGTCATTTCCAGAAGGGTTGTGCATCACAAAATGATGCTAGTCGGGTTAGAGTCATTTTTTTACTCTAACCTGACTTGCACCATTCTTTGACGCACAACCCCCAGTCTTCCTTACGCCTCCGCGGCCCGGTTAGAGTCATTTATTTTGACGCTAACCAGGCCGCAGCGCCGGCTACCGTCATTCCTTAAATATGACGCCTGGCTGGTGCGTTGGAATGGCGGTAGCCGGCGTTAAACCTTTTGAGGCAAACCTGCGCTGGCGCAGGTTTGAGTCAAAAGTATAAATATGGGCCTTTGTTGCAGTTTCAGCGGCTCCTGGAGCAGTCTGGGGTTGATCCGACGGTCAGAAGCTGAAGCAGAAGTTGCAGAGGATTCCTGGTGGAAACTTGCAAGCTGAATATGAAGAGGAACCCAGAGGAGAGACCCTAAATAGCCCTGAGAAGGGGATTGGCTACCTAACCAGGTATGCACCTACCATATTTATACTTTGACGCCCGACCCCACGAACGTCAAAATTCAGCAGTGTGCGTCATTTTCTGGATGCGTGAAACTGCCTTGCGTTAATGACATGCAAGGTAGGCGTTCCTGCCCCAAAAAAACTTTAAGGCCTGTGTGCCTTATTTATACTCCTGCATCATTTTGACGCACAGGAGAGGGCGCCCAGGCTGATTTGCACCGTTTGTAAGGGACCTGTGGGCTCATTTCCATGGTCTCTGACCATGGAAGCAGTCCACAGGCGCCCTTCCCTGCCCCCCAGGGACACCCCCTGCCATCCTCACCCACCCCTGGAGGTGTCCCTGGGGGCAGGGAAGGGCACCTGTGGACTGCTTCCATGGTCAGAGACCATGGATATGAGCCCACAGGTCCCTTAATGCCTGCCCTGACTTAGGCGTTAAAAAATGGTGCAAATCAGGCTGGGTGACATTTGTTAAGGCCCACCCCCTCCCGTGTGTCAAAATGACGTGGGAGGATAAATAAGGCGCACATGCCTTAGAGTAATTTTTTGCACAGGCATGCCTACCTTGCATATCATCAGCGCAAGGTAGGTTTTCACATACAAAAAATGGCACACACTCCATAACTTTGACGCTGGACAGGTCAAGTGTCAAAGTATAAATATGGAGTTAAGTTTGCGCCGGATTTGTGTAAAAAATGTTGACACAAATCCGGCGCTAACAGAGTATAAATATGGGCCTTAGTAACTTTGCACCTAGCAGTCAGTAAATTAAGGTTAGACATATAGGTGACTTATAAGTTACTTAAGTGCAGTGAAAATGGCTGTGAAATAGTGTGTGAACTATTCCACGCAGACTGCAGTGGCAGTCCTGTGAAGGGGTTTGTCTGAGCTCCTTATCAGTGGCAAAATAAATGCTGCAGCCCATGAGGATCTCCTGGAACTCCAATTCCCTGGGAACCTAGGTAACATATACTAGGGACTTATAAGGGGGATCCAGTGTGCCAATTGGAATTGGAATATGAAGTCACTAAACTATAGTGACTAATTTGGAAGCAGAGAGAGCATAAGCACTGAAGTTCTAGTTAGCAGAACTTCAGTGACACAGTTAAGCACTACTGACCACACATACATTAGGCCACAAACTATGAGCACTGGGTCCTGACCAGCAGGATCCCAGTTATACAAGCAAAACATACTGACAAATAGGTAGAAATTGGGGGTAACATGCCAAGAAAGATGGTACTTTCCTACAGGGTTTCAGTGTATCACCCTTCATCAGCCAAGCTAGTTTGATTCTGGTGGCATAGCAAGCACAGGACCCACATCTGGGCATACCCTTCCCACTTGGGCAACAATTGCAAGAGCAACAGAAGATGGACGGAATGCAGAACAAATTAAACATTCACCCCCAGTCACAGACATGTGTTTAATTCATCTGGTTTTTGTTTGCTTGTCACAATATTCCAGTTTGGACCCAGCCATAGACCCAGCCATATGCAATTCAGTCTTGAGTCTGTTCCCCATAGGAACTATCCAGACGGAACAGCCAGGCCAGGCCCGGATACAAACATCCTTGGGTCAGTTTCGGGGTATCACCCTTCTTCAGCTAAGATAGCCTGAATCTGCTGGCATAGCAAGCACAGGCCCTATGTCTTGGCATACTTTTCCCACTCAGGACAACAGTTACAAAAACAACAGACGATGGATGGAATGCAGAACAAATCAAACATTCACCCCCAGTCACAAATCAGGATTAAATCCATCATTTATTTTTTGCTTGCCATGCTATTCTAGTGTAAACCCAGCCATATTGAAATCAGTCTTGTTCCTGTTCCCCATGGGAACAGTCCAGCCAAACTGTCAGACCAGGTCTTCTCTAGACCAGAAACAAGCATCCTCAGACCAGTTTCAGAGTATGATTCTTCATCAGCCAGGCTAGTTTGACTCTAGCGGCATTGCGAGCATGGGAACCACATCTAGGCATACCCTTCACACTTGGGGCGACAAAACCAAAAGCAACAGATGATGGATGGAATGCAGAAAAAATCAAACATTCACCCCCAATCACAGGTCTGGGTTTGATCCATTAGTTTTATTTGCTTACCGTGCCATTCCAGTATGGACCCAGCCATATGAAAATCAGTCTTGACCCGGTTTCCCAGGGGAACAGCCCAGAACAAACTGCCAGGCCAGGTCATCCCTGGACCAGAAACAAGCATCCTGGGACCAATTTCAGAGTATCACCCTTCATCAGCCAGGCTATCTTAAATCTGTTGGCGTAGCAAGCAGGGGACCCACATCTAGGCATATCCTTCCCACTTGGCGCAACAATTACAAAAACAACAGATGACGGACGAAACACAGAACAAATCAAACATTCACCCCCGGTTACAGCCCTGGGTTTAATTTGTCATTTTTTTTGCTTTCCATGCCATTTCAGTTTGGACACAGCAATATGCAATTCAGTCTTGACCCTGTTTCACATGGGAATAGTCCAGACCAAACTGCCAGACTAGGTCCTTCCAGACCCAGAAACAAGCATCCTAGGACCAGTTTCAGGATATCACCCTTCATCAGCCAAGTTAGCTTGAATTTGGTGGCATAGCATCAATGGGACCAACGCCTGGGCATACCCTTCCCACTTGGGCCGACAATTGCAAAAACAGCAGAGGATGAATGGAATGCAGAACAAAGCAAACATTTACCCCCAGTCACAGATCTGGGTTTAATCTATCAGCTTTTTTTGCTTGCCATGCCATTCCAGTTTGAACCCAGCCATACGAAAATCAGTCTTGACTGTGTTCCCCATTAGAACAGCCCAGCCCAAACTGCTAGGCCAGGTCCTCCCTAGACTAGAAACAAGCATTCTGGGACAGGTTTCAGGGTATCACGCTTCATCAGCCAAGCTAGTTTCAATCTGGTGGCATAGCAAGACCAGGATCCACTTCTTGTCATACCGTTCCCACTTGGGGTGACAGTTGCAAAAACAACAGATGATGGACAGAATGCAGAACAAATCAAACATTCATCCCCAAGCACAGATCTGGGTTTAATCCATCAGTCATTTTGCTTGTCATGCCATTCCAGTTTCAAACCAACCAGATGCAAATCAGTCTATTCCCTGTTCCCCACAGGAACAATCTATCCCAAACAGCCAGGCCATGTTCTCCCTGAACCAGAAATACACATCCTGGGACTGGTTTCAGTAAATCACCCTTCAACAACCAAGCTAGCTTGAATCTGGTGGGATAGCATACACAGGACCCACGTCTAGGCATACCCTTTCCACTTGAGGCAACATTGGAAAAATAGCAGATGATAGATGGAATGCAGAACAAATCAAACATTCACCCCTACTCACAGATCTGGCTTTAATTCATCAGTTTGTTTTGCTAGCCATGCCATTTCAGTTTGGACCCAGCCATATGGAAATCAGTCTTGACCCTGTTTCCCATGGGAACATCCAAGAACAAACTGCTAAGCCAGGTCATCCCTGCAACAGAAACAAGCATCCTGAAATTGGTTGCAAGGTATCACCCTTCATCAGCCAGGTTAGCTTGAATCTAGTGGCATAGCAAGCATGGGACCCACTTCTGTGCCTACCCTTCCCACTTTGGGTGACAGTTGCAAAGACAACAGATGGTGGATTAATCAATCAATTAATCAGTGATTTGTTAAGGGTGCTACTCACCTGGTAGGGTCTCAAGGTGCTGGGGGGGCTACTGCTCGAAGAGCCAGGTCTTGAGACGCTTCCTGAAGATTAGGAGGTCCTGGGTCAGACGCAGGTTGACGGGGAGCGAGTTCCAGGTTTTGGTGGCAAGGTGGGAGAAGGATCTGTTGCCGGCTGTGGTACGGTGGACGCGGGGGACGCAGTGGACGGTGCCGAGGGCTGGTGGAGCAGAGCTGGCGTGTCGAGATGTGGAAGTTGAGACGCTCATTGAGGTAGGCAGGTCCGGCGTCGTGGAGAGCCTTGTCAGCGTGGATCAGGAGTTTGAAGATGATCCTTTTGTTGACGGGGAGCCAGTGGAGGTCTCTGAGGAGGGCTGAGATGTGTTTGTGTTGAGGGAGGTTAAGGATGAGTCGTGCTGAGGCGTTCTGAATGCGCTGAAGTTTTCTCTGGAGCTTGGCAGTTGTTCCAGAGTAGAGTGCGTTGCCGTAGTCCAGTCTACTGCTGACGAGGGCATGGGTGACCCTTCTCCTGGTTTCAATGGGGATCAATCTGAAGGTCTTGCGAAGCATGCAGAGGGTGTTAAAACATGAGGATATGATGGCGTTGACTTGCTGGGTTATAGTGAGCGATGAGCCCAGTATGAAGCCGAGGTTGCGTGCGTGGGTGGTAGACGTTGGGACGGCTCCTAGAGTGGCCAGCCACCAGGAGTCGTCCCATGCTGATTTGTAGCAGCCGAAGATGATGATCTCGGTCTTCTCCTAGTTCAGTTTGAGGCGGCTTGCCTTCATCCAGTTGGCGATGGCGTGAAGTCCGGTGTGAACGTTGGTCTTGGCGGTTGCAGGGTCCTTCGTAGGAGAGGGGATCAGTTGTGTGTTGTCCACGTAGGAGACGATGTTGAGGCCGTGGGATCAGACGATGTGGGCGAGTGGTGCCATGTAGACATTGAAGAGGGTGGGGCTGAGAGAGGATCCCTGGGGGACTCTGCAGATGGTCTTGGTGGCGTTTGACAGGAACAGGGGGAGGTGGACTCTTTGGGTTCTGCCGGTGAGGAAGGATGTGGATGGATGGAATGCAGAACAAATCAAACATTCACCCCCAATCACAGATCTGGGTTTAATCCATCAGTTTTTTTTGCTTTCCATGCTATTCCAGTTTGAACCCAGCTATATGCAAATTGGAACAGCCCAGCTCGAGCTGCCACGCTAAGTTCTCCGTAGACCAGTAAAAAGCATTCTGGGACCAGTTGCAGGGTATCATTTTTCATCAGCCAGGCTAGTTTGAATCTGGTGGCAGAGCAAGCACGGGACCCCCATCTGGGAACACCTTCACACTCGGGGCAACAAATGTAAAAACAGCACATGATGGACAGAATGCAGAAGTAAAAACAAACGTTCACCCCCACTCACAGATCTGGGTTTAATCCATTCGTTTTTTACCTTACCATGCCAATCCACTTTAGACCCAGACATACACATATCACTCTTGACCCTTTTCCCCATGGGAACAGCCTAACCTAAGCTGCCAGGCCAAGTTCTCCCTGAACCAAAAACAAGAACCCTGGGACTAGTTTTATAATATCAGCCAAGCTAGCTTGAATCTGGTGACATAGCATGGACAGGACCAACGTCTGGGCATACCTTCCCACTTGGGACGACAATAGCAAAAAAACAGCAGATGATGGACGGAATGCAGAAGAAATCAAACATTCACCCCAAGTCACAGATCTGGGTTTAATCCATAATTTTGTTTGCTTGCCACGCCATTCCAATTTGGACCCAGCCATATGCACATCAGTCTTGAACCTGTTCCCCATGGGAAAAGTCCAGCCCCAACTGCTTGGTCCTCCCTGGACCAGTAACAAGCATCGTGGTACCGGTTTCAATGTATCACCCTTCATCAACCATGCTAGTTTGAGTCTGGTGGCATAGCAAGCACAGGACCCATGTCTGGGCATACCCTTCCCACTTGGGGCAACAATTGCAAGAACAACAGATGATGGACAGAATGCAGAACAAATCAAACATTCACCCACAGTCACAGATCAGGATTTAATCCATCCATTTTGTTTTTGGTTCCTATACTATTTCAGTTTGAACCCAGCCATGTACAAAACAGTCTAAACCCTGTTTCTCCATGGGAATAGTCCAGCCAACCTGCCAGATCAGGTCTTCACTAGACCAGAAACAAGCATTCTCAGACCAGTTTCAGGATAGGACCATTCATCAGACAAGCTAGTTTGACTCTGGTAGTATAGCAAGCACGGAACTCACATCTGGGCATACCCTTCCTACTTGGGGCAACAAAACCAAAAAAAACAGATGATGGAGGAAATGCAGAACAACTCAAACATTCACCACCAGTCACAGATCTGAGTTGAATCCATCAGATTTTTTTTTCTTACCATATCATTCCAGTTTGGACCCAGCTACATGCAAATCAGTCTTGACCCTGTTCACCATGGAAACAGTTTAGCCCAAATTGGCAGCCCAGGTCCTCCCTGCACCAAAAATAAGCATCCTGGGAACAATTTCAGGGTAGCACCCTGTAGCCGGGATCGCCCGGCTACGGACATGGGAACTGACGTATCGGCCGAAGCCGATACGTCATTTCCGCGTCTTCCCGTTGCCGGGGAGACGCGGCCGGAACACGGCCGACAAGGTACCGTTGCCCGGGAAACGACGTGTGTTTCCCGGGTTAAAAAGGTGAAAACAGGAGACGCGGGGGAGTGGAGGGAGAGGAACAACGCGGTAAAAGAAAGGCGAGAGGAGAGAAAAGAAAACGCAGAGAGACCAAGGAGAGAGCAGCGCGAGGAGGAGAAGGACACCAGGAAAGAAGCAGACGAGGAATTGACAGACAGAGAGGGAAGAGAAGAGCTCCTGAACCTGGAAGCAGGACACCAGCAGGAGGAACACTACCAATCCAGCCACGACCCTGGAGGGTCGTGGCTTAACAAGGTACAGTCCTTTTGGGACAGAAAGAAGGGAAATAGGGGAGAAGGGACTGGGGAGGGGTCATAAAGGAGGGTTGGAGAGGGAGGTAAAAGGAAGGGCACTATAAGTAACTCACCGGGGTCACTTATTTCTACACTAATAATAGAAGTGTGCGCACTAGTCCCTGAACCACTTCCCCACTGGCACCAACCCCTCCTTTTGTGTATACCACCTCCCAGTCCAAAAGTAAGAGTATAGGAAAAGCCTATTACTGAAACCCAATACTTACCTTGGCGTTCTCCCTTCTATTTCCGGCACCATCCTGGACTCCGATGAGCGAGTACGACAGCTGGGTTACCTGTAAAACAAGAAACAAGGATATACCATCACAAACCTGGGAAGCAATACAAAGGAAGAACAAGTGACTAAGAAAGACGATAAAACTTGTGACTTTGTGTATACTACTCCAAAACCACCCCCCCCTATCATAAGGAAAATAAACCACTTACCGTCACCTAAAATACGTCTCAGTGGTCTTTATACTGTTCGACCTGCGACAGTGGTGTCAGAAGTGGGATCTAAACCTGTATAGCCCTCGCAGTAATCGAACAGTATAACCATGAGTGACCAACCCTCATTAGAGGATATGATAAAGCAATTGGCCGAGGGCCAGCGGCATCTCCAACTGGTGTGGGAGGCCCACCAGCGAGAGGCCAAGGAGGACAGGGAGGCGTTGCAGTCGGCTTTGAAAAGTCAGGCAACCATCCTCGCGAATAATCAACTGGTACATGAGACCGCCATGAAAAAATTGACTGAGACCATTGCTAGTAGTAAAGTACATCCCAATGTCCCAAGTTCCGTGTTACAGAAGTATCAAGACTCCGAAGCTTTTTTCAATAATTTTGAGAGAGTGGCGTCCTCCGCCCAATGGCCTGAGGATAGATGGGGTCAGTATGTCGCCCCCTTACTTACAGGGATTCTACAAGCGGCATATCAAGCAGCAAACCCGGGTGGAACCACGCCATATCAAGAGATAAAGACTAGTATTTTGGAACGCGTGGGACATGACACAGAATATTATAGGGTTAAGTTCAGAAAAATTAAATGGGGACCCAATGAAGACCCCCGAACCTTTTATTATCGGGTAAAGGACTTGGCCTTAAAATGGTTGGGGTCTTCCGGAAATAGTAGGGAGGAAGTGATCCAAACAATCGTCCTTGAACAGTATTTAGAGTCCCTGCCTACCTCCACTAAACATTGGATACGTCAACATCCAAAGGTGACTACTGACATGGCAATTGATTTAGCGTGTGCCTATCATCGCTCCACTGATGTAAGAAATATATCCACCCGACCCAACCTAAAACCAGGATCTTCCATTCCTAAAATTGCATTTAAACCCTTCCCGGAGGAACCAGTACCTCACCGAGTTCCTAACCCTCCCCCGGTAGCAGGACCCCAATGTTACAACTGTGGGGAGTGGGGCCACATCGCCCGAATGTGCCCCAGGAAACAAGATAGTAGTGAGCCAATGGAAATTGGAGTTACTAGGCGAAGGGTACTGTGTACGGGAAAAGGTAACCCAAAATTTAAACAGCTTTTGACAGTCAACGGGAAACTCATATGGGCCCTTGTTGACTCAGGATGTAGTCAGTCGGTGGTGAGAACAGATATAGTCCCCGTAGAAGATGAGAGAAACGAACAATGGGTGAATATATGTTGCATACATGGAGATAAAGAACAATACCCTTTATGTGACGTCACAGTCGAATGGGGAAAACACCGAGATATCTTGTCGATGGGTATAATGCCCAATCTGATTGAGGAGTGCATCATTGGAACTGATTATGAACATTTCCAAGAAATACTGGATTATGTTCGACAACCCAAACTGACAAAGGATTGGTGGAGAGAAGCCCCTTTCTCCAATAGCAGTATAGAAAGCCCCACAATCCGGAGGAAGTTATCACGCAGAGAGAAACGAATAGAAAAATTGACTTACTTGGGGAAGGAGAGAACAGGACCAGACACAGGCATTATTGCAGAAACACATGAAGTCCCTGTCAGTTTTCCCCATCAGCAAAGAATAGATCCTTCTCTCGCTCACGCTTGGAAGTCGGCCAGAGAAGAAGAAACCGAAGAGGTAGGTCCCTACTTCCTCATTAAGAAAAGCCTCTTATATCGAGTAACCACTACCAATACCGGAGAACATAAACAGCAATTAGTCGTACCCGATCATTATCGCAATCAGGTCCTAACGATGGCACATTGTCAACCAGGGGGAGGCCATTATGGGAGAGAAAAAACAGAAGAATACCTTCTTAGACGGTTCTATTGGCCGGGGGTGTTTGCTCACATACGTAAGTTTTGTTCCCAATGTCCCAGATGCCAACTCACTGAACCCGGCAGACCTAAGAAAGCTCCTCTAATACCACTACCCATTATTGACATTCCCTTCAGTAGGATAGGAATGGATCTAATTGGACCCGTAATACCATCCACAAAAGGTTATACGTACATCCTAGTACTGGTTGACTATGCCACCCGATACCCCGAGGCCATTCCCTTAAAAAGTATGACAACTAAGACAGTGGCCCAGGCCATGATTAACGTTTTTTCCCGAGTAGGATTCCCACATGAAATACTCAATGACCTGGGGACTCCTTTTATGTCCACTCTTATGAAGCAAATATGTAAAACCTTAGGTATTTCCCAAATCCGTACCTCGGTATATCATCCTCAGACGGATGGATTAGTCGAAAGATATAACCAAACAATAAAAAACTTACTAAAAAAAGTAATGGAAGAGTCAGGGAGAGACTGGGATCAAAAACTACCCTTAGTGTTATATGCCATTCGAACACATGAACAGTCCTCTACAGGACACAGCCCCTTTGAACTGGTGTTTGGAAGACAGCCAAGATCTCTTCTTGACATGGCCATCGAAACATGGGAGGAAGAGGCCGAAGAAGGGGGAAGACCCCTTCTAGAATATGCTCACAATTTAAGGTCGCAACTACAAAATCTATGGGATACGGTCAAGGTAAATATGGAACAAGCTCAAAACACTCAAAAACAATATTATGACCGCGGAAGCAAGTTACGGGTTTTACAACCAGGGGATCAGGTCTTAATTATGCGTCCGACCTCAGAACAAAAACTAATTGCTAAATGGCAGGGCCCATATAAGATAATAAGAGCCGTATCTCCAGTTACCTACCTGGTGGAGTTATCAGATACTCCCCGGAAATCACAGATTTATCATATAAATCTTCTAAAAAAATGGGAAGACCCAGACCCCTCGAACACTGCCGGCGTGTTGGCAGGAGTTCTATGTCCCAATAATAAGTCAAGTATTGAGTTCTGTCCAACCGAAGACAGTAACAGGGACGATCTACCCTCAGTAAATGAAACCTTAACAAAAGCCGAAAAAGAACAGGTATACAGAGTACTTGAACATTTCCGGGATTTCTTTTCAGTATTACCAGGTAGAACCACCTTGATAACTCATAAAATAAGAACCATACCAGGGAGGATTGTGAGGTTACGACCATATCGTATTCCTGAAGCAAGGAAACAGATAATGGAGACTGAAATACAGAAAATGTTAGACCAAGGGGTGATTGAACCTTCAAATAGTCCCTGGTGCTCCCCGGTGGTTTTAGTACCAAAACCCGACGGTACTATTAGATTCTGTATTGATTTCAGGAAGCTAAACGAAAACTCCCTGTTTGACACATATCCTATGCCCAGAGTTGACGACGTATTAGAGAAACTAGGGAAAGCCAAATATATGACCACCTTAGATTTGACAAAAGGGTATTGGCAGATTCCCTTAGACACAGAAGATAAAGAAAAAACAGCATTCGCCACCCAGTCCGGTCTGTATCAGTTCACTGTACTACCCTTTGGTTTACACGGAGCACCAGCCACGTTCCAGAGGTTAATGGATAGACTCCTAAATACCTTCCAATCTTTTGCAGCGGCCTACCTAGACGATGTGGTAATTTTCAGTGAAACCTGGAGTGATCATCTCAAACATTTACAGCAAGTTTTCCACACCCTTGTCACCGCAGGGTTAACTGCCAATCCAAACAAATGCGTCATAGGAACTCCCGACATATCATACTTGGGGTATAAAATTAGTCAAGGAAACCTGAAACCCCAAACAAAAAAAGTAGAGGCCATACTAAATGCCCCTAAACCAACAACCAAGAAAGAGTTACGCTCCTTCTTAGGGTTAGTAGGGTATTATAGAAGATTCATACCTGAGTATTCTACCATAGCTGCCCCTCTCACGGACCTTCTATCTAAATCCCATCCTAATCGGCTAGCACCCTTTTCGGCCCAACAGACGTCCAGCTTTGAACAACTAAAATCCTTCCTAACCAGAGATCCGGTACTCCGTTGCCCAGACTTCTCCAAACCTTTCCATCTCTATACTGATGCCTCAGATGTGGGTTTAGGGGGAGTATTGGCCCAACCTGACGGGGACGGTAGAGACCACCCGGTAGTGTACATCAGCAGGAAACTATTTCCCCGGGAGCAACACTATCCGACTATTGAAAAAGAATATCTGGCCATAAAATGGGCCGTGGATACGTTACAATATTACCTTCTCGGCCGCCCCTTCATACTTTTTACAGATCATGCTCCCCTCACGTGGTTATCTGCCCACAAGGATACCAATTCTCGGATATTACGATGGTTCCTTGAACTGCAACCGTTTTCCTTCCAGGTCCGTAACATCCCCGGTCGCCAACAGGCCCCAGCTGACTACTTATCCCGCTTCCCAGACGCTGCTGCGGTCCTCGACCAGGACCTTTCCTGGGGAGGGGAGTGTAGCCGGGATCGCCCGGCTACGGACACGGGAACTGACGTATCGGCCGAAGCCGATACGTCATTTCCGCGTCTTCCCGTTGCCGGGGAGACGCGGCCGGAACACGGCCGACAAGGTACCGTTGCCCGGGAAACGACGTGTGTTTCCTGGGTTAAAAAGGTGAAAACAGGAGACGCGGGGGAGTGGAGGGAGAGGAACAACGCGGTAAAAGAAAGGCGAGAGGAGAGAAAAGAAAACGCAGAGAGACCAAGGAGAGAGCAGCGCGAGGAGGAGAAGGACACCAGGAAAGAAGCAGACGAGGAATTGACAGACAGAGAGGGAAGAGAAGAGCTCCTGAACCTGGAAGCAGGACACCAGCAGGAGGAACACTACCAATCCAGCCACGACCCTGGAGGGTTGTGGCTTAACAAGGTACGGTCCTTTTGGGACAGAAAGAAGGGAAATAGGGGAGAAGGGACTGGGGAGGGGTCATAAAGGAGGGTTGGAGAGGGAGGTAAAAGGAAGGGCACTATAAGTAACTCACCGGGGTCACTTATTTCTACACTAATAATAGAAGTGTGCGCACTAGTCCCTGAACCACTTCCCCACTGGCACCAACCCCTCCTTTTGTGTATACCACCTCCCAGTCCAAAAGTAAGAGTATAGGAAAAGCCTATTACTGAAACCCAATACTTACCTTGGCGTTCTCCCTTCTATTTCCGGCACCATCCTGGACTCCGATGAGCGAGTACGACAGCTGGGTTACCTGTAAAACAAGAAACAAGGATATACCATCACGAACCTGGGAAGCCAAACAAAGGAAGAACCAGTGACTAAGAAAGACGATAAAACTTGTGACTTTGTGTATACTACTCCAAAACCCCCCCCCCCTATCATAAGGAAAATAAACCACTTACCGTCACCTAAAATACGTCTCAGTGGTCTTTATACTGTTCGACCTGCGACACACCCTTCATCAGCCAGGCTAGCTTGAAACTGGGGGCGTAGTAAGCACGGGACCCACGTCTGAACATACCCTTCCCAATTGGGGAAAAAATTGCAAAAACAGCAGATGATGGTCGGAATGCAGAACAAATCAAACATTCATACCCAGTCACAGATCTGGGTTTAATCCATCAATCTTTTTTTTGCTTGCCATGCCATTCCAGTTTGGACCCAGCCATAAACAAATCAGTCTGGACCCTGTTCCCCATGTCCAGCCCGAACTGCCAGGCTAGGTCCTCCCTGGATCAGAAACAAGCATCCTGGGACCGGTTTCCGGGTGACACCCTTCATCAGCCAGCGTAGCTTGAATCTGGTGGCATAGCAAGCACGGACCCATGTTTGGGCATACCCTTCCCACTGGAGGCAACATTGCAAAAACAACAGATGATGGCCGTAATTACAGTATTAGACAAGGGTTTTTTGTTGGACATCCTCACTAAGGAACCATGGAGGATGTAGATATGCATTTTGATAATCCTTGTAAACTCCTCTTAAGTGAAGTTGTATATGTTGTTGTGCTAACTTTAATTTTGTACATATTTGCTATTTTATGTTTAGGGGATTTAACGATGTGCAAAGTTTGTGTTATTTGCTTTTGCATGCTTATTCCAAATTACAATAGAAATAAGCAAAATGATACATCATTATGTAAAATGCAAATATGTAATTTCAAGCTATATTTTAGCACGAAATGCATATTCATGTCAATTTTTGTCAGAAGGATGCATATAAACAAGAGCACCGTGAACAATAGCTGCTCACGTTCTGTTGTTCCTGTGGTTTGTGATAAACTTTTACAGTGAATTATTCCAAAGTGCACCATTTGTGGTAAAGTTTTACCACATATGGGGCATAAAGCTGTGTAATGGCATAGCTTGGGGAATTTCATTTAACAAGTGCAATGAGAAATTCCTCAAATTATGTGAATTATGCCTATGTAATTTAAATTTCACACTGGCTGATTAATGGCGACAAGCCAGTGAAAAATGATACAGGCCTGATTGGTTCACTAGGAGAGTATGTCAGGTGCCCTAGGTCAGATCTATATATTATGAAAAGATACAACAAAGGAAATAGGCCTGGCATAATAATGGTGGAAAGCATATGATAAATAGACATTTGTGGATGGATTGTAATTATACATTGTTAAGCTTTTTGACAGGTTATTTTGTCATCTGGAATGTCACAGATAACCATAGTAGGTTGGGGAATTGGTTACTCCCGCTGACAATTCCTGGTGGGTAAAAGATTTACAGTGCAAAAGTCTTTGTTAGGCCCTCTTGAAAGTTGGTATATTGTTTTCCCAACATCATTATGTACCTTTACAATTTTATTCCTGCATTTCTGATGGTTGCCTTTTGGGAAAGCCTACATGGAAGCAGTTGGTTATGGTGACACCCCAATGATAACAGCTATAGATAGGCCTGATTAGTTAATTGGGAAAAAAGTGTTCCAGATGGGTTAGGTCTGATCTGTTTTTAATGAAAAGTTAGGGCATGGAAGTAGGGCTCATGTACTTATTCCTAAAAGCATATGGTAAAGCTAATAGGCATTTAGGAGAGGTTTGCTGTTGTGCGGTGTTAAAGAATGTACACCGATATTGAGTTACATGAAGTCTTAGGGTTTTCTGTAGTAGGAAAGGATTTTCTTATTGGTCGCCTCCTCTGGCAAACTTTGGGGGTTACAATATTTGCAGTTTGATCATCTTTGTTAACCTCTCTTTGCGAGATTGCTTAATGTTTTGCCAATTATAATTTTGTACGTTTGCATGGTGATTATAAACCAATGATAAAGACTGTGGTTCTGATCGGACTGTTGTGAATTCAGAAAACCAACATTTTACTGGGACATAGCCCATTTTTCCTATTGTTTGTGCTTTCAACCTCCTTCCAGTTAGTGGTAGAAATGGGTGTGAAACCAATGGTGAATCCCGGAATACTATACATTTCTGAAAAGTAGATACAATTCTAAGTTCAGAAAGGGGTTATTTGTGTAGATCCTTCAAGGTTTTCATATAGAAAGTAACAGTTGAAATTAAAAAAAAATGAAATTGAGTTGGAAAAAAAAACAGGCATTTGTGTCTTTGGTCTCATCTGTAACTTTTTCTAATTATGGCAGATTTTTTAAAGCAATATACCATTACATCTGCTGGGCCCTTTTGGTTGTGGAGATATATAGGGTTTGCAGGTTCACCAAGAACCCGAGATACCCAGAGCCAATAACTGAGCTGCACCTTGCAATGGTTTATCATTGTATACTAAGTACACAGCAATTCATTTGGTAAAATATAAAGAGTGAAAACTAGGTATCAAGGACACCTATGTATTTCCAAAATAGGCACAAGATATGGAGTTTAGAAGCAATGGTAATTTGTACACCTCTGAATTTGTGGGTACCCATACTAGCATGTGAATTAGAGGGCATATCTCAAAAGGATTTCTTTCTTACATACTGTCTTACATTTGGAAGGCGCAAATGCAGAGAAAGACCATTGGTAGTAATACTTGTTCTACTATTCTGTGTTGCCCAAAGTCTACTGATAAAAATGGTACCTCACTTGTGTGGGTAGGCCTAGAGCCTGCGACAGGAAACGGCCCAAAATGCAACATAAACTCATCATTAAAACTGACCCTTTTTTTGCAATGTTCCTAGCTGTGGATTTTAGGCCCCAGCTCACCTGGCACCTAGGGAAATGTAGCAAGCTTGTATATTTGTGAACCCTAGACACCTAAGGGAATCCACAATGGGGTAACCCACCAGGTTTGTCTCACAAAATCCCTTGCAAGCCTCAACATTTGTCTAAAAAACACATGTTCCTGACATTTCTGTGGTGGAAAGTTCTGGGATCTGAGGGGTGCCACAAATGTCCTTCCACCCAGCATTCCCCTAGTCTCCCATTTAAAATAGTACCTCACTTCTGTGGATAGGCCTGGTGGCCACGACAGGAAACGGCCCAAAATGCAACATGGACACATCACATTTTTCCACTGAAAACTGACACTTTTTCCTGACATTTCTATGGTGGAAAGTTCTGAAATCTGAGGGAAGTCACAGATTTCCTACCACTCAGCGTTCCCCTCAGTCTTAGGTCTCCTAATAAAAATGATACCTCACTTGTGTGGGTGGGCCAAGTGCCTGTGACAGGGAAGGGCCAAAAAGGTGTAGAGTTTGAGCGAGAACCAAAGTGGGTCCAAAAGGGCAGTTTTTAAAATACATTTTTAGCCTGCGTCTGCTTTGGGCACCCACACAAGTGAGGTATCATTTCTACTGGGGGACCAAGGGGAACACTGGGTGGTAGGGAATTTGTGGTTTATTTCTGTTTCTGGAAGAATATGGCACAGAAATACAGATCAATTTGTGTCGCTTTAGTCACATTTTGAGGTTTGCAGGGCACCGTGGGTAAGAAAAGTTAATCATTGGGTTCCCACCCGAGAAATCTACCGCGTCAGGGCCTGATGACAGCAAAGCAGGTTTTTTTCTTGAGTTGGATTCCCAAATGAGAGGAAAAATGCAATAAAATTGTCTTGTGGTTTCCCACCAATATGGTGTTTTTTTAATCGTGGTTACTTTGGACAAAGGTTATAAACAGGTTGATTTGAGTGTTTGGGACATCACACAAGTAAGAGACTTGGTAATGTGCTTGCTTTCTGTGGTTGTTGATAGTAATTTGGGAAGGTGAGCGAGCTCTCTCTTCTCACTCTCTTTATTGGTACACACACATACTGGTTGGATTTCGCATGAGGGTGAGTGATGAATCAATATGTAAAATTTTATGAACAGGAGATTTCACAAAACATTAAATGCACTGTTAATAACTGATAGGTCAAAAAACTGACTCACAATGACAAGGTACCAACCACTTTACATGCCATTCACACTCCTTCTATACGTGACACACACAAGACCATTCACACCTCCAGTCAGGTGCCAGTCCATGCACACCATCAGCCAAGCGCCAGCCACACACATAGCCAGTGAAGTGCCAGTCCACATACACTGCCATCACATTTGTTTAACAATAAAAAACACAAACCAAATGTAAGTAAACATAAAACTACAAACACAACAACTCTAACTAAATACATCACACTAATGACAACTGTGAAACTGAACAAAATATATAAAACAATACAGACCAGGCAGTTCAATTTTATGCTCACTGTTGCTTCCAAAAGCTCTTTTGTGTGTGGCACAATCTAAAACAGGTGGGCACACACAGCCCAGGTTTAGAAGGACACTCAGGGCTGTGCAAATGACTCTCTTTCCGCATGCCTCTTTGCATACAGACTCTTCAGTCTAGCCACATTCTCCACCACTCCAACTCTAGGTACACTTGCCTGTTCCACTACAAAAAGGCTGCCTATCACAAACTCCTGAAATGGAACAAATGTCGTTTTTGACTCTGGAGAACAATCCTTGAACACAACAAAAACATTAAGGGTTGAAAAATGGAATAAATGTATAGCCAACTTCTTATACCAAATGTGAGCCTTTACGAATAGCAATGTAAGCCTTCAACCTCTATTCCCTCTATCTACACCACCCATGTGCTTATTGTAGTCTACAATGCACCCAGGCTTGCGCACCTCAGCAACCAGACCCCAAACAGTCACAGGTGGACTACTTTACCCATGTATGTTAGTCAGCATGTAGACATCCCTCCTCTCTGAAAATTTCAATACTAACAGTTCATCACTATGCAAGGCACTGCACTGTCCTTTCTCAAGTCGTTTTACAAACAAGCTCCTTTGGACTGTGTCACAAGCAACAATGGGGGTCATTCTGACCTTGGCGGTCCATGACCGCCATGGCGGAGGGCGGCGGAAGCACCGCCAACAGGCTGGCGGTGCTTCCTGGGCGATTCTGACCGCGGCGGTAAAGCCACGGTCAGAAAAGGGGAGCCGGCGGTTTCCCGCCGGTTTCCCGCTGACCCAGGGAATCCGCCATGGCGGCGCTGCTTGCAGCACCGCCATAGGGATTCCGAGCGCCTTCCCGCCAGCCTGTTTCTGGCGGTGTCCACCACCGGAACCAGGATGGCGGGAACGGCTGCCGTGGGGCCCCCTAACAGGGCCCCACAAAGATTTTCACTGTCTGCTGTGCAGACAGTGAAAATCGCGACGGGTGCCACTGCACCCGTCGCACCCCTTCAACTCTGCCGGCTCCATTCCGAGCCGGCTTCATTGTTGAAGGGGCTGTCCCGCTGGGCCGGCCGGCGGTCTTCTGGCGGTCGCCCACCGGCCCAGCGGGAAAGCCGGAATGGCCGCCGCGGTCTTTTGACCGCGGAGCGGTCTTTCGGCGGGAACCGCTTGGCGGGCGGCGACCGCCGACCGCCGCGGTCAGAATGACCGCCAATGTCCACTTTGAACAATTGCACACCACTTTAGAAATTATCTACATATAAATGGTGACCTTTTTTAAAAAGTCCTTTACCAAGTTTCCACACAATGTTCTCACTAACTCCGAAAGTGGATGAACTACCAGGGGGGTCAATAGTGGAATCCCTACCAATGCACACCCTGAAATTATAGACATATACTGTACTACTCTCAGACAGCATATATATCTTAATTCAATGTACTGCTTAAAAACCAAACAGCCCTTGAACAGGATCAAAGACTCATCCAAAGCTATTTCTTTGCCTGGAAATATAGATATCTGAAAATATACAAAGCAATCAGGCACATCCCAAACCTTAAAAAGGCAATCGCAATACAGGTGATATGTGGCAATGCTGAAGCATTATCAACAAAATGCAGCATCCGAAGGAGAAGCAAATACTGATCACGACTCATGATTGCAGGTAATATGGCCGTTGCCATCAAGACTGGTAGACCAATTGGTAGGCTTCCTTATCAAACCCATCAAAAAAGTTAAACCCAAGAACTTGTTCAACTCATCCAGATTTGTGGGAGTCCACTGGGTAGCTCAAGAGTGGGGCTTAAGCCTGGCACTGTTGCCCCTCAAATACTGTTCAGCATGCAAATTACTCTGTTCAACAATCTCACCCAAAAAGACATTGGTGGTCATTACAACCCGGGCGGACGGTGTTAAAGCGGCGGTAAAACTGTCAACAGGCCGGCGGTAAAAAAATAGCAATTAGGACCGTGGCGGAAACCGCCAACAAAGACAGCCACTTTAACACTCCGACCGCCACGGCGGTACAAACAAACAGCGCGGCGGTCACCGGCAACAGACAGGCGGGAGACAATGTACCGCCTACAGTATTATGACAGGCCAATCCACCACCTTTTCCGGGGCGGATTCACCACGGATAAAAACACGTCAGAAACAGGAATTTCGAAGGGAAAACGCTCACCTCTACACACTCCACGAGGAACGAGGACACCATGGAACCGGAACTCCAGATTCTCCCTGCGATAGTCTTCCTGCTCCTCTACCAGGAGCACGACCGCCGGCAGCCAAGACCACGGTGAGTACTGCACCTATGACACAGAGGAGGGGGGAGGCAAAAAACAGGGACACACACACGCAACACCCCAACCCTCACCCACTACAACACACACAAATGCATATCAATACATCACAGTTACACCCCCAAACTCCCCGGAAGAATGCAAAGACAATAGAAAATGAGTATAACCATTGTAATATATTAAAAACAAGTAGGCAGAAATATATATATACACCATGTACAAAAGATATACCAAGCATAGTAGTCGAGGTAGTGCACTAAGAAAGTCCGTGGAACACTGGGACCACACGGTATGGCCACACAAGATCCCCGACCATGACGGAAGGAACACTGCAGGGGCATCAGATACCAATAAAACAGGCACCTTAGGGGGAGGGAAAGGGGGGGCGCCTCAGCCGCTTGAGTGCACAACGCCAAATCCACGAGGGGGCCACATGCCCACTGTTACATCCTGGGGAGTGCAAAGCCACAGTCTCTCAAGTCTCTACAGTGGGTGGGTTGCCCACTGCCGCATCCTGGGGAGTGCAAAGCCACAGTCTCACAAGTCTCTACAGTGGGTGGTCTGCCCACTGTTCAATCCTGGGGAGTGCAAAGCCACAGTCTCACAAGTCTCTACAGTGGGTGGTCTGCCCACTGTTCAATCCTGGGGAGTGCAAAGCCACAGTCTCTCAAGTCTCTACAGTGGGTGGGTTGCCCACTGCCATATCCTGGGGAGTGCAAAGCCACAGTCTCACAAGTGGATGACAGTCTCCACTGGTTCTGGAGGGGGCATGGTGCCCAGAGTGCTTCATCTTGTTAAGGACACAGGTAGTGGATGACAGTCTCCACTGGTTCTGGAGGGGGCATGGTACCCAGAGTGCTTCATCCTGTTTAGGACAGAGGTAGTGGATGACATTCTCCACTGGTTATGGAGATGGCATGGTGCCCAGAGTGCATCATTCACCCCGTGACGGACTCAGTTGCGTCAGTGCCCCCCGCCGCTCATGGGCTAGCGGTGCTTCAGATGGCGGTGCCCTGTTCAGCAGTGCTTCAGATGGCGGTGCCCTTTTCAGCGGTGCTTCAGATGGCGGTGCCCTGTTCAGCTGTGCTTCAGATGGCGGTCTTCATTGCAGGGTCTCAGCTGCTGGCGGTCCTTCATGGCCCAGCGGGGCTGGCGCTGGCGGTCCTTCATGGCCCAGCTGGGCTTGTGCTGGTGGTGGCCTCCTGGGCAGCTGGGCTGGCGGTGGCGGTGGCCTCCTGGGCAGCTGGGCTGGTACTGGCGGTGGCCTCCTGGGCAGCTGGGCTGGTACTGGCGGTGGCCTCCTGGGCAGCTGGGCTGGTGATGGCGGTGGCCTCCTGGGCCGCTGGGCTGGTGCTGGCGGTGGCCTCCTGGGCAGCTGGGCTGGTGCTGGCGGTGGCCTCCTGGGCAGCGGGGATGATGGCGGTCTTCTCCGCCGTGCTGCTCTTCCCAGACTTGCTGGGTTTCTTGTGGCCCTTCCCCACCTTGGACCCAACGGGACCCCTGGGAGCGGCTTTGGTGGCTGGAGTCTTCCCCCTCTCCCGCCAGGCACTGGCCAACTTCTGATGCTTCACAGGTGGGGGACTGTCTGTGCTGTGGCTCCGTGCCACACTGGATGCCCTGGTGGCCGGTGCACTCCACATTCCGGTGACTACAGGCACCACTGGTTCCGGAGACGTTGTGGCTGAGGTGCTAGTTCGGGACCTATGAGACGGACGGGGTGGGGGAGGTGTGGGAAAGAGGTCAAGGTTGGACAGGAAAAGTTTTTGGGACACACTGGGACGGGTAGCTGGGGAGGGTTTGGGAGTGGAGGAAGAGGTGGTGGGTGTAGGAGGTGTACGTTTGGTGACTTTGGGTGAAGGTGCATGCACTGGAGGCTGTCGTGAGGTGGATGACTGTTGGGTGGGTGTGTGCCTGCGTTTGTGTATCTTGGGAGGGGGCGTCACAGACACACTGGGAGAGGACACAGGGGACGTGTGAATGGTAGTGGGGGGTGGTGACTGCACATGAGCGGGGTGTGGTGGTGGGTGTGCTGGAGAGGGACGTAGTGCATGCAGGTGTGAGTGTAGACGTGTAGACGAGACTGGGAGGGAGGAGGGAGACGAGAAGGAGGGGGACACAGTGGAGGCAGTGGATGTTGCTGTGTCTGCATGTGTGTGATGCTTGCGTGAGTGCCTGTGGGATGTGTGGTGCTTATGTTTGCCTGAGCTTCCCTTGGGTGTTGAGGTGTGTGCATGTTGGTCTGTAGGTGTGCTTGGGATAGGCTGAGGTACAGGGGATTGGGTTGGGGTTGAGGAAGTTGGAGGGGGGAGGGGGGAGCCTAGAGATGGGGACAATGGCTGCCATCAGTGCTGATGCCAGAGTCTGAAAAGCTTGGTGAAGGGCCGCCTGACCAGAATGAATGCCCTCCAGGAATGCATTGGTTTGTTGCAACTGCCTCTCAACACCCTGGATGGCATTCAAAATGGTAGACTGCCCAACAGTGAGGGACCTGAGGAGGTCAATGGCCTCCTCACTAAGGGCAGCAGGGGTGACTGGGGCAGGGCCTGAGGTGCCTGGGGCGAAGGTGATGCCCACCCTCCTGGGTGAGCGGGCACGGGGCACAGGCTGACGGGCTGCTGGGAGGGCGGTGGTGTTGGGGGGGTGGCGGCTGTACCTGTAGATGCGGTGGGCACAGATGTTGCCGCCACCACAAGGGAGCTCCCATCAGAGGACGAGTCTGTGTCGCTGGTGTCAGCTCCTGTCCCCGCCATGGAGCTCCCCTTGCCCTCCGTCCCACTGGTGAATTCTGACTCCGTAGTGTCGCCCTCCAGGGCCATGTGGGATGCAGCTCCCTCGTGCTCCGGTGCCACTGCTCCTATGCCTGATGATGCTAATGCACACAAGCACAGGGAGACCACAAAAGGGGAGGGGGGGGACAGAAGAAAGACATGTTGAGTGCATGCATTACCGCTACTGTTGGCGGACACGACAGACACAGAAGCCCCCTGCACTAGGCCATGCTCTTGGGCTCCACTGTTCAATTTCTGGGAAATGGCCTACAAGGCTATGGACGACATCTGCACACATAGATGACACAGGGGCATGACTAGCTGTACTTGGCACTATACAGAGGTGGGCTGGGGTGCCACATGGCCTGCCTTACAGAGGGACCTTGCCTACAGAACTCGCCCTGGCCTAGGGAAACCCACAGCCCACCTCCTCCACCCAGACACCTCCACTGCACGCAAAGTCTGCAGAATGAGAGTGTACTCACCCCCTTGTGGCTGCTGTGATGCCCTCAAGCGCCCATCCAACTCCGGGTAGGTCACCGACAGGATCCTGAACATCAGGGGGGTCATGGTGCGAAGGGGCATCCCTCCCACGTTGGAAGGCCATCCCCAGCTGAGCCTCCGCCGTCTTCTAGCTCCAGCGGCGAATGTCCTCCCATCTTTTCCGCCAGTGGGTGCTCCGTCTGTGGTAGACCCCCAGGGTCCGGATGTCCTTGGCGATGGCACGCCAAATATCTTTCTTCTGGGGGGCGCTAACCTACACGAAATGTACAGGGGGAAAAAGAGAAGTTATTACCAACTGCACCGTCAAAGTGATTGGCCCCCATCCCTACCCTTGCCATGTGGCACATGCATTCACTGTCTTTCATGCACGCAGCACCCTCCACCCTTCCTTCTTACATCCAGCCCTCTCCACACAGGCATAGCCCATACAACATGCTCCCTGTGTACTTACCTGTTTGTCTGGAGGACCGTAGAGTAGCGTGTACTGGGGGAGGACCCCATCCACGAGTTTCTCCAACTCCTCCGATGTGAAGGCAGGGGCCCTTTCCCCAGACACTCGACCCATTGTCTCTTCCAGACCGAGGTCACAGCAGCACTTGCAGTGTAGGTCCTCTCCTGTCGAAGATCAGGTATCGAGTGATTGAAGTGATAGAAAATGGCGGTCACGTCCGCGGCGGTGCGTACCGTCACCGCCGGCGTACATCGCCATTGGATCCTGGGACCCATAGGGTCCAATGTTAACCAATGCAGCATTGCGCCGCGGTCTTCGACCACCTACCGCGACAGTGTACAACGCCAGGGCAGTTACTTCACATCCCATTGTCCCACTTTACAGGTCAGGCAGCCGCCATTTCAGGGGCCCACATGGCATCATTTCCAACTGCGTCACTCATACCTAGGCCTGGACTCAACACACATACAGGCCACCTTTTGTGTATGATAGGTGTTCTGTGTAAACTGTGGGTACGTACCTCTGAGTTGTTTGACTCTGTGCTCGCTGTTGTCCTTCATAGGCACCGTCTGCTGGGACATGTGAGGAGATGGCGGCATCCTCAGGTGTACCGACCGTTGGTGGACCTGTCGACAATGAAGAAGCGACATTTGATTATCACATACAGGCTTGACCGTGCCACAATCCAGGAACTGTGTACCCAGTTGTAGCCAGACCTGATGTCAGCAATCCGCCATCCCACAGGAATCCCCCCTCTAGTGCAGGTCCTGTCAGTACTCCATTTCCTGGCAAATGGTTCCTTTCAAACAACAGTGGCCATTGCATCAGGGATGTCCCAGCCAATGTTCTCTAATGTGTTGTCCAGAGTGTTGTCTGCCCTGCTGAAACACATGCGCAGCTACATCGTTTTCCCTCAGGTGGAGGATTTGCCTACAGTGAAAGGGGATTTATATGCCCTGGGACTCATCCCCAAAATCATAGGTGCCATTGATGGGACCCATGTGGCTTTGGTACCCCCCACAGGAGTGAACAGGTGTACAGAAACCGGAAGAGTTATCCTTCGATGAATGTACAGATGGTATGTTTGGCAGACCGGTACATCTCCCATGTGAATGCCAAGTTCCCTGGCTCAGTGCATGACGCCTACATCCTGTGGAATAGCAGCATCCCTTATGTGATGGGTCAAATCCAGAGGCACCGGGTGTGGCTAATAGGTGAGTACCTGGAAGCAAGTCAGTGGGAATGGTTGTCTGGGTCTGGGGATATCCCTCCAGGTTAGTGCATGTCTAACAGTTGTCCCTCACCACTTGCAGGTGACTCTGGTTACCCCAACTTGTCATGGCTACTGACCCCAGTGAGGAATCCCCGGACAAGGGCAGAGGAACGCTACAATGAGGCCCATGGGCGAACTAGGAGGGTGATCGAGCGGACCTTCGGCCTCCTGAAGGCCAGGTTCAGGTGCCTCCATATGACAGGTGGATCCCTATTCTACTCACCAAAGAAGGTGTGCCAGATCATCGTGGCCTGCTGTATGCTTCATAACTTGGCTTTTTGACGACAGGTGCCTTTTCTGCAGGAGGATGGTCCAGATGGCGGTGTTGTTGCAGCTGTGGAGCCTGTGGACAGTGAAGACGAGGAAGCAGGGGAAGAAGACATGCACAACAGGGACTCAGTGATCCAGCAATATTTCCAGTGAGACACAGGTAAGAATACAAACCTGCCTACTACATGTACTTTAACACTACTACCTCTCAACTGTCTGTCGTTTTCACCCAGTGTATGGTCACTGAGTTGTCACTTTCCCTTATGATTTCACAGATCTGGGTCCCACTGTGTGACATCTGCTTAGATTCCTCATGGACTAGAGCTGTGTGACATAGGTATGTTGACATTAAACTTGAAAGAGCATTTTGCCACTGTAATTGCTAATACACTATTTCAAAATCACAGACAGACTCCAGATTGTTTTGTGCTTTAAGGGTGTTTATTTAAGTGCTCAATATTGGAGGGGGTTGTGAAATGGTGAGGGGTGATGGCGGAGGAATGTCCATGGCAGAGTCCAGTCTATTAGTCTCACAGGTGCATTGCCCATATGGGCATAGGAAGCGGAGCTGGGGCAGTTTCAGTATGGACAGGGTGACAAAGTGGGACAGTAGGATGACAATCAGGGTGGTCTCATTTCTTGGCGGGGGTCTTGGCATCGTGCTCTGTCTTTGTCCTGGATCTCAGGGACCATTTGCGGGGTGGTTCTCCCTCTGCAGGGGGTGAGGTGCTGGTGTGGTGGTCCTGTGGTGGGACGTCCTGTCCACTAGCGCTGGCGGAGGTGGTGGGCAGTTCATCGTCCATGCTAGTGTCAGGGGCCCCTTGTAGTGCCACAGTGTCCCTCCTGGTGTTGAGTACTTCCTTCAGCACCCCTACGATGGTGCCCAGGGTGGAGCTGATGGTTCTGAGTTCCTCCCTGAAGCCCATATACTGTTCCTCCTGCAGGCGCTGGGTCTCCTGAAACTTGGCCAGTACCGTTGCCATTGTCTCCTAGGAGTGGTGATATGCTCCCATGATGGAGGAAAGGGCCTTGTGGAGAGTGGTTTCCCTTGGCCTGTCCGCCCCCTGTCGCACAGCAGTCCTCCCAGTTCCCCGGTGTTCCTGGGCCTCCGTCCCCTGTACCGTGTGCCCACTACCACCGCCCCCAGGTCCCTGTTGTTGTTGGGGTGGTGGGTTATCCTGGGTTCCCTGTAGTGGTGGACACACTGCTGATTGACGTGACCTGGGGACGGAGGTATGGGCCCACTGGGTGGGTGCTGTGCTGGTGTTTCCAGAGTTTATGGGTGTCCATGCTTTGTTGTTGCATGCAGGGCTTGGTGTTGGGATGGGTGATTTGTGATGTTGGGACATATGTGAGGAGTTGGGGTGCTGGGGGTGAGGGTGAGGGTGGGGGTATGTGATAGCATGCAGGTAGGGTGGGGGTTGTAATAGTTAAGATTTGACTTACCAGAGTCCATTCCTCCACCTACTCCTGCGAGGCCCTCAGGATGCAGAATCTCCAAGACCTGCTCCACTCATGTTGTTAGTTTTGGGGGAGGAGGTGGGGGTCCACCGCCAGTCCGCTGAACCGCCAGGTGGTGTCTTGAGACCACGGAACGCACCTTCCCCCGTAGGTCATTCCACCGCTTCCTGATGTCCTCCCGATTTCTTGGGTGCTGTCCCACTGCGTTGACCTTGTCCACGATTCTTCGCCATAGCTCCATCTTTCTTGCAATGGAGGTGTGCTGCACCTGTGATCCGAATAGCTGTGACTCTACCTGGACGATTTCCTCCACCATGACCCTGAGCTCCTCCTCCGAGAACCTGGGGTGTCTTTGCCGTGCCATGGGGTGGTGTAGGTGATGTGTGGGGTGCAGTGTGTGGTGATGAGTGGGATGATATATAGTGATGTGTTGTGTGAGGTGCGTGGAAGTTGTGTGGGTGATGGTGCTGTGTGCCTGTGGATGCTGTTGTTCTTGCTGGTGCTCTCTCTCTGGCCTTCTTTCGGAATTTTTTGTTGTGGGGATTTGTGGGTGATGTGGGTGTGTGTTTTATATTGTATTGTGTGTGTGGGAGTGGTGTGTGTATGTGTATCAGGTGTGTGCATTTGGAATTGTCCAATGTGTCCGTATTTTGTATGTGTGTGTGTATTTTGAGCGCGGCAGTGTGTACCGCCAATGGAATACCGCGGTTGAAAGACCGCTGCGTTGATTCGTGTGTCGTGATAGTGTGGGCGTATTTCTGTTGCCGTGACGGTGGAGGTTTTGTTTTCGCCACTTTATCACTGACCTTTGGTGTGGCGGACTTGTGTGGGTGTCTGAATTTAGGCGGATTCCGAAATGTGGGTCATAATACCTGTGGCGGAATTCTGCGGCCGCGGCGGTGTGTTGGCGGTCTTCTGCACTGCGGTAAGCGGCTTTTACCGCCAATGTTGTAATGACCGCCAGTGTCCATAAACAACTGAAAGAAATTTATGGGCAAAACTTTTCAGTATTCACTGTACACCCTGTGACACCAGTAAAAGCAGGCAATGCCGGCCTTACTATGTTTTGGGCAACTCAAAGTCCAGCTCTTCCAATGTTAAGCCTTTCAGACCCTGGCATCAGTCCAGATGCCTTTTGCTGCACTATTGGCACATCAGTGTCTCCTCTGCACTGAGAGTGGCTTCATCATCAGATGATTCTTCTTGGACAGAAAATTAACTGCCAGAATCTTGCACTTACATCTCAGATGGAGAGTCAGTCTTACAATCATAGTCGGAGGTAGATTAAAAAAGCATACAACAACCTGCTGAGTGTAAATCCTGTGGCTAGCCATAATCCTTAATAATAAATATTACTTGACAACTAAGTAAACAACAACCAACACTGTAAAATAAGTAATAAACAAAGTGTAGCTTTATCACAAAGAACTATATATTCAAAATGATACCACTCACTTACCAGAGACAGTTAGGCTCACCAGTACCTATTTTGCACAGGCACAGCAAGCACCAACGATATCCCACTAAAAAGGAAAAACAAATGAAAATTACATAAGATACCATAATACACATTGTGCACAAATTCAAGGAGAATGTGACACACAATAAAACATTAGCTAAATACGCTGCTATTACACCATCATCAAGAAAATCATTCATGCATGCCAATGAAACCCATTTGGAGTAAACAGTACAAAAATGTTTTTCTTACCAAACACAAGCAACTATACAAACTGCTGATCTACCAGAGCCAGAACCACAAGCAAAGTAACAGCAAAGGAATCAAAAGCTTTGCACTAGAATAAAAAGGAGAACTAAACATTAGGATCACAAATGTAAGTCATGCACCAGTCCACACACATCCTGCCACCAAACATTCAGAAACTTACCCTGGTGTATAGGTTTTTTTTGCAACCCTTTCGGGGAGATGGGCCTAAAACAATGTCCAATCTGCCCCGGAGGAAGGGCAGAAAAGGCCACAATAATTTCCCCCTAAAGGGGAGCGATCCTTGCCCAAGGGACCCCTCCCCAACATAGCCAAAATTTGAATCCCTGGTGGCCTAGTGGTTTCTGCCCTCCTTTGTGGAAGATGGGCCTAACAAATTGGCCGATCTGACCATAAGGGGGGCACAAACGGCCAAAATATTCTCCCCCAAAAGGACAGTGACCTTTGCCCAAGGGGCCGCTCCCAAAACACAAAAAATCACCAGCATAAAGAAATCCTTGGTGTCTAGGGGGCTTGGGGGCAGATGGGCCTAAATCATAATGGCCAATCTGCCCCCAAGGGGGCAGAAATGGCTAAAGTATTCTCCCCCAAAAGGGGAGCAACCCTGGCCCAATGGGCTGCTCCCCAAACACAAACATCAACAGCATAAACAAATCCCTGGTGTCTAGCCCCTTCGCTGCCATGCCTTTTCCCCCTCTTGTGCCAGGCCTTTTTTTGCCTATTTTGAATAGTTCTCACTTAGGCCCTCATAACTTTTTGTCCACATAAGCTACCCACGCCAAATTTGCATCCTTTTTTTTCCCAACATCCTAGGGATTCTAGAGGTACCCAGACTTTGTGGGTTCCCCTGAAGGAGACCAAGAAATGAGCCAAAATACAGTGAAAAGTTTTTTTGTTTTTTTTTAAATTGGAAAAAAGGGCTGCAGAAGAAGGCTTGTGGTTTTTGCCCTGAAAATGGCATCAACAAAGGGTTTGCGGTGCTAAAATCACCAGCTTCCTAGCTTTCAGGAACAGGAAGACCTGAATCAGAAAACCCAATTTTTCAACACAATTTTGGCATTTCACTGGGACATACCCCATTTTCACGATTTTTTGTGCTTTCAGCTTCCTTCCAGTCAGTGACAGAAATGTGTGCGAAACCAATACTGGATCCCAGAAACCCAAACATTTCTGAAAAGTAGACATAATTCTGAATTCAGCAATGGGTAATTTGTGTAGATCCTGCAAGGGTTTCCTGCAGAAAATAACAACTGAAATAAAAAAAAATGAAATTGAGGTGAAAAAAACAGGCATTTTTGTTCTACGTTTTACGCTGTAACTTTTTCCTGCAATGTCATATTTTTGAAAGCAATATACTGTTACATCTGCTGGGCTCTTCTGGTTGCGGGGATATATAGGGCTTGTAGATTCATCAAGAACCCTAGGCACCCAGAGCCAATAAATGAGCTGCACCTTGCAGTGGGTTTTCATTCTATACCGGTTATACAGCAATTCATTTGCTGAAATATAAAGAGTCAAAAATAGGTATCAAGAAAACCTTTGTATTTCCAAAATGGGCATAAGATAAGGTGTTGAGGAGCAGTGGTTATTTGCACATCTCTGAATTCTGGGGTACCCATACTAGCATGTGAATTACAGGGCATTTCTCAAATAGATGTCGTTTTTACACACTGTCTTACATTTGGAAGGAAAAAATGTAGAGAAAGACAAGGGGCAATAACACTTGTTTTGCTATTCTATGTTCCCCCAAGTCTCCTGATAAAAATTGTACCTCACTTGTGTGGGTAGGCCTAGTGCCCGTGACAGGAAATGCCCCAAAACACACCGTGGACACATCACATTTTTCCACAGAAAACTGAGGTGTTTTTTGCAAAGTGCCTACCTGTGGATTTTGGCCTCTAGCTCAGCCTCCACCTAGGGAAACCTACCAAACCTGTGCATTTTTGAAAACTACAGACCTAGGGGAATCCAAGATGGGGTGACTTGTCGAGCTCTCACCAGGTTCTGTTACCCAGAATCCTTTGCAAACATCAAAATGTGGCTAAAAAACACTTTTTCCTCACATTTCGGTGACAGAAAGTTCAGGAATCTGAGAGGAGCCACAAATTTCCGTCCACCCAGTGTTCCCCCAAGTCTACCATAAAAATGATACCTTACTTGTCTGGGTAGACATAGTGCCTGCGACAGGAAATGCTCCAAAACACAACGTGGACACATCAAATTTTTTCTACAGAAAACAGAGGTGTTTGTTGCAAAGTGCCTACCTGTGGATTTTGGCCTCTAGCTCAGCCGCCACCTAGGGAAACCTACCAAACCTGTGCAGTTTTTAAACTAGGGACCTAGGGGAATCCAAGATGGGGTGACTTGTCGAGCTCTCACCAGGTTCTGTTACCCAGAATCCTCTGCAAACCTCATAATGTGGCTAAAAAAACGCTTTTTCCTCACATTTCGGTGACAGAAAGTTCTGGAATCTGAGAGGAGCCACAAATTTCCTTCCACCCAGCATTCCCCCAAGTCTCCCGATAAAAATGGTAGCTCACTTGTGTGGGTAGGCATAGTGCCCGCGACAGGAAGTACCCCAAAACACTATCTGGACACATCACAGTTATCAAATAGAAAACTACCTGTTTTTGCGGGGAGGGCATCTGCGTTTTTGGTCCTGGGCACAGCAGCCATATAGGGAAACCTACTAAACCCAGACATTTCTGAAAACAAGACACCCGAGGGAGTCAAGGAAGGTGTGACTTGCATGGATCCCCCAATATTTTCTTACCCAGAATCCTCAGCAAACCGCAAATCTAGCTAAAAAATCTAATTTTTCCCACATTTCTGTGTGGGATCACTGCACCGGGACAAATTTCCTACCACCCAACGTTCCCCTCAGTCTCCCGGTAAATATGATACCTCACTTGTGTAGGTGGGCCAAGTGTTTGTGACAGGGAAGAGCCAAAAACACGTCGAAATTGAGGGGGAACCAAAGTGGGTCCAAAAGGGCAGTTTGAAAAAAAAACATTTTTAGGCTGACAAGTGCAGCAGAAATTTTATCGGTATAGATGAGACAATGCTGGGTGGTAAGAATTTTGTGGATTACTGCAGATTCCGGAAGGGTCCATCACAAAAATGTGTGAAAAATATGTGCTTTCCAGCAAAGTTGCAGGTTTGCAGGGCATTGTGAGTAAGGAAATGGTGCGGGTGCATGTGAAGCACACCACCCTGGAATCAACTAGATGTTTAGTTTTCAGATGTGTCTAGGTCTTGTGGATTTTTCTACATGGCAGCGTCCCAAAGTAAAAAAAAGTGCAGCCCTCACCATTCCAAGTGGGACTATTTTGAGAGTTACCAAGCTCTCATGGCCCAAATGTAAAACAAAAAACAAAAATAATCAAATGTCCTCTTGCTTGCCATGGGATAAGATGTTTTAGTGTGCGGGAGAAAGCTGAAAGACTTTTAGCCCCTTCAGTTCAGGTGGGGGCATAACCAGGCCCATACTGGTTGGTAGCCACCACCCCACTATTTTTTTTATTTTATTTTTTCCCTGGCATCTAGTAGACTTTCTGTCCCCCCGGGGTGTGGATCGGGGGTAATTGCCCAATCTGCAGAACAACTTTGGCCCCATTTATTTGGGGTGGGGGTATGGCCATACCCCCAACCTCTTATTTTGAAAAGAAAATCTTCCCTGGTCTCTGGTGGGCTTTCTGACCCCCTTGGGGGCAGATGGGCCTTCCAAAATAGCCCAGTCTTCCCCCAAGGGGGGCAGTTATGGCCAACAGTAATGTGCCCCCATGGGGAGAGACCCTTGCCCAAGGGGCTGCCCCCTCCAAACAAAACACACACATACGCACACACCAATCCACGGTGTCTAGAGGTTTCTGCCCCCTTTGGGGGCAGAGTGGCCTAACAAAAATAGGCAGATCTGCCCCTAAGGGGGGCAGAAATGGCCTAAATACAATTGGCCCCCCAGGGGAGCGACCCTTGTCTAAGGGGTCGCTCCCCATACATAAAAACATAAAATAAATTAAAAAAAATATATATCCCTGGTGTCTAGAGGTTTCTGCCCCCTGGGGAAGATCCGCCTAATTATATTAAGCCGATCTGCCTCCAGGGGGGGGCAGAAAAGGCCTAAAAATATTTTGCCCCCCCCTGGGGAGTGGCCCTTGCCAAAGGGGCCGCTCCTCTTATGCTTTAGTATAAAATAAAAAAAAACAATCCCTAATGTCTTGTGGTTTCTGCCCCCCCCCCCCCGGGGGCAGATCAGCCTAATTATAGCCCAAGGGGTCGCTCCGCAAACATTAAAAAAAAAAAAAAAAAAAAAGAATATTTTCCCTGGTGTCTAGTGGATTTCTGCCCCCCCCCCCCCTCCCGGGGCAGAAACAGCCAAAAAACAAATTGCCCCCCTGGAGAGCGGCCCTTGCCCAAGGGGCCACTCTCCTTATTGAGTGAATACAAAAAAAAAATCCCTGGTGTCTAGTGGCATTTCTGCTGCCTGATCGCATCGCGATCGGGCAGCAGAAATGCTCAAAGAAGCCTGAAAGGAGAGGATAGGCCTTTCCTCTCCTTTCAGGCTTCTCTGACCCCCTCCACGCGATCGCCACTGGAAGCTGAGCTTCCAGCGCCGGAGGGAAGGCCTCTGATGAGGTCAGGGGGGGTCACGGGGGCGGGGGTGGAAGGGGAAGCGATTCCCCTTCTATCCCTGCCTAGGGGAGGGGTGTGCCTGGCCCCTGGGGAGAGCACTAGCGCTCCCCCCGGGAGCCCATATTAGGATGAGGTGATCTCGTCCAAGGCACCGGGGAACCAGCGCCTTGGACGAGATCACCTTGTCCTCAGCACACTAGGGGCTAGAGGGCTTCTGCCCCCCCCTTTGGGAAAAATGGGCCTAAATCATAATGGCCAATCTGCCCCCAAGGGGGGTGGAAATGGCTAAAATATTCTCCCCCAGAAGAGGAGCAACACTGGGCCAAACGGCCACTCCCCAAACACAAACATCAACACCATAAAGAAATCCTTGGTGTCTGGTGGGCTTCTGACCCCTTGGGGGCAGATGGGCGTAAATCATAATGCCCAATCTTCCGCCAAGAGGGGCAGAAATGGCCAAAATATTGTCCCTCAAAAGAGGAGCGACTGTTGCCCAAGGTGCCACTCCCCCACACACAAAAATGATGCTCATATAGAAATCCCTGGTATCTGGTGGTTTCGGCTGACTTTGGGGGCAGATGGCCCTAAAAAAAACGAGGCCGATCTGAAATAGCCAAAATATGAGCGCCCCTTCATCAAGTTGCTGCTCCCCAACAATGCCAAACCACATTTAAAAAAACCAGACATAAAATAAAATCCCTGATGTCTAGTGGGCATTCCTGTTGCACAATTGCATCCCCGTGCACGATTGTGCAGAAGGAATGCTCAGAAAAGGAAAATACTTCCCCATGGGTGGGTACCAGGAAGGCCGGGAGCCATCCAACGCACATACCCACTGTGTCATTGGCCCGGCCGTCCGACGCACTGAAGGAGTTAAAAGTTATGACAAAAATATAAGTCCTGACATATGTAAGTGGAAACTGTATGTTAAACCCAGTAGGCTTTTAACCGGTTCTGTGCCTTGGACGAGATGATCTCGTCCAAGGCTACAGTTCCCCTGTGCCATGGACGAGATCATCTCGTCCATGGCACAGGGGAACTTGGGGGCGCGCTAGCGCGCCCCCCGTGCACCCCCCTTCCCCCCCAAGTCGGGATGGAAGGGGAAGACCTTCCCCTTCCACCCCCGACATCCCCCAACCCCCCCTGTGACGTCAGCGCGCGAGCGCGCGCTGATTTGTCACAGGGGCCTCCCTAGTCGGGGCAGAAACCTCTAGGCACCAGGGACCATTTTTTTTTTTTTTTTTTTTTTATGTTTCATTTCTTTTTTTTTTGGTGGGGAGCGACCCCTTAGGCAAGGGTCGCTCCCCTTGGGGGAAAATTATATTTTGGCCATTTCTGCCCCCCTTGGGGGCAGATTGGCCTATTTTGATGAGGCCAATCTGCCCCCAAGGGGGGTAGAAACCACTAGACACCAGGGATTTTTTTTTTTTTTTATTGTTATTGACAAAAGGGAGCGACCCCTTGGGCAAGGGTCGCTCCCAGGGGGGGCATATTTTCGGGAAGGCCTTTTCTGCCCCCCCTGGGGGCAGATCGGCCTACTATTAGGCCGATCTGCCCCCAGGGGGGGCAGAAACCTCTAGGCACCAGGGACCATTTTTTTTAATTTTTTTTTATGTTTCATTTTTTTTTTTTTTGGGTGGGGAGTGACCCCTTAGGCAAGGGTCGCTTCCCTTGGGGGAAAATTATATTTTGGCCATTTCTTCCCCCCTTGGGGGCAGATTGGCCTATTTTGATGAGGCCAATCTGCCCCCAAGGGGGGTAGAAACCACTAGACACCAGGGAGTTTTTTCTTTGCGTGAATTTCACGCAAAGGGAGTGACCCCTTAGGCAAGGGTCGCTCCCTGGGGGGGAGGGCAATTTATTTTAGGCCATTTCTGCCCCCCCTGGGGGCAGTTCGGCCTATTATTAGGCCGAACTGCCCCCAGGGGGGGGGCAGAACCCTCTAGGCGCCAGGGCAATTTTTTTTTTTGTGTTTTTTTTTTTGTTTCTTTTTTTAGAGATGGGGAGCGACCCATCAGGCAAGGGTCGCTCCCCTGGGGGGCAAATTGTATTTAGGCCATTTCTGCCCCCCTGGGGGCAGATTGGCCGATTTTAGGTCAATCTGCCCCCAAGGGGGCAGAAACCACTAGGCGCCTGGGATTTGTTTTTTGGCGCCAATGTCACGCAGGGGGAGCGACCCCGTAGGCAAGGGTCGCTCCCGGGGGCGGGGGTGGGGGCTGGGGGGGGGAAATTTATTTTAGGCCATTTCTGCCCCCCCTGGAGGCAGTTCGGCCTATTATTAGGCCGAACTGCCCCCAGGGGGGGGGGGGGGGGGGGGGGGGCAGAACCCTCAGGGCACCAGGGCAAATTTTTTTGTTGTGTTTTTTTTTTTTTTCGAGATGGGGAGCGACCCATCAGGCAAGGGTCGCTCCCCTGGGGGGCAAATTGTATTTAGGCCATTTCTGCCCCAAGGGGGCAGAAACCACTAGGCACCTGGGATTTGTTTTTTGGCGCCAATGTCATGCAGGGGGAGCGACCCCGTAGGCAGGGGTTGTTCCCGGGCAGGGGCAGGGGGGGCTTGGGGGGCCAAATTTATTTTAGGGCATTTCTGCCCCCCCCCCTCCCGGGGCCGGCTGAGCTAGAGGCCAAACTCCACAGGTAGGCACTTTGCAAAAAACACCTCTGTTTTCTGTGAAAAAATATGTTCTGTCCACGTTGTGTTTTGGGCCATTTCCTTTCGTGGGCGCTAGGCCTACCCACAGAAGTGAGGTACCATTTCTATCGAGAGACTTAGGGGAATGCCGGGTGGAAGGAAATTTGTGGCTCGTCTCAGATTCCAGAACTTTCTGCCACAGAAATGTGAGGAACATGTGTTTTTTTAGCCAAATTTTGAGGTTTGCAAAGGATTCTGGGTAACAGAACCTGGTCCGAGCCCCGCAAGTCACCCCATCTTGGATTTCCCTAGGTCTCTAGTTTTCAGAAATGCACAGGTTTGGTAGGTTTCCCTAGGTGCCGGCTGAGCTAGAGGCCAAAATCTACAGGTAGGCACTTTGCAAAAAACACCTCTGTTTTCTTCCTAAATTTTGGATGTGTCCACATTGCGCTTTGGGGTGTTTCCTGTCGCGGGCGCTAGGCCTACCCACGCAAGTGAGGTATCATTTTTATCGGGAGACTTGGGGGAACGCTGGGTGGCAGGAAATTCGTAGCTCCTCCCAGATTCCAGAACTTTCTGCCACAGAAATGTGAGGAACATGTGTTTTTTTAGCCAAATTTTGAGGTTTGCAAAGGATTCTGGGTAACAGAACCTGGTCCGAGCCCCGCAAGTCACCCCATCTTGGATTCCCCTAGGTCTCTAGTTTTCAGAAATGCACAGGTTTGGTAGGTTTCCCTAGGTGCCGGCTGAGCTAGAGGCCAAAATCTACAGGTAGGCACTTCGCCAAAAACACCTCTGTTTTCTTCCAAAATTTTTGATGTATCCACGTTGCGCTTTGGGGTGTTTCCTGTTGCGGGCTCTAGGCCTACCCACACAAGTGAGGTATCATTTTTATCGGGAGACTTGAGGGAACGCTGGGTGGAAGGAAATTTGTGGCTCCTCTCAGATTCCAGAACTTTCTGCCACAGAAATGTGAGGAACATGTGTTTTTTTAGCCAAATTTTGAGGTTTGCAAAGGATTCTGGGTAACAGAACCTGGTCCGAGCCCCGCAAGTCACCCCTCCTTGGATTCCCCTAGGTCTCTAGTTTTCGGAAATGCACAGGTTTGGTAGGTTTCCCTAGGTGCCGGCTGAGCTAGAGGCCAAAATCTACAGGTAGGCACTTCGCAAAAAACACCTCTGTTTTCTTCCAAAACTTTTGATGTGTCCACGTTGCGCTTTGGGGTGTTTCCTGTTGCGGGCGCTAGGCCTACCCACGCAAGTGAGGTATCATTTTTATCGGGAGACTTGGAGGAACGCTGGGTGGAAGGAAATTTGTGGCTCCTCTCAGATTCCAGAACTTTCTGCCACAGAAATGTGAGGAACATGTGTTTTTTTAGCCAAATTTTGAGGTTTGCAAAGGATTCTGGGTAACAGAACCTGGTCCGAGCCCCACAAGTCACCCCATCTTGGATTCCCCTAGGTCTCTAGTTTTCAGAAATGCACAGGTTTGGTAGGTTTCCCTAGGTGCCGGCTGAGCTAGAGGCCAAAATCTACAGGTAGGCACTTCACAAAAAACACCTGTTTTCTTCCAAAATTTTGGATGTGTCCACGTTGCGCTTTGGGGTATTTCCTGTCGCGGGCGCTAGGCCTACCCACGCAAGTGAGGTATCATTTTTATCGGGAGACTTGGGGGAACGCTGAGTGGAAGGAAATTCGTGGCTCCTCTCAGATTCCAGAACTTTCTGCCACAGAAATGTGAGGAACATGTGTTTTTTTAGCCAAATTTTGAGGTTTGCAAAGGATTCTGGGTAACAGAACCTGGTCCGAGCCCCACAAGTCACCCCTCCTTGGATTCCCCTAGGTCTCTAGTTTTCAGAAATGCACAGGTTTGGTACGTTTCCCTAGGTGCCGGCTGAGCTAGAGGATAAAATCTACAGGTAGGCACTTCGCAAAAAACACCTCTGTTTTCTTCCAAAATTTTTGATGTGTCCACGTTGCGCTTTGGGGTGTTTCCTGTCGCCGGCGCTAGGCCTACCCACACAAGTGAGGTATCATTTTTATCGGGAAACTTGGGGGAACGCTGGGTGGAAGGAAATTTGTGGCTCCTCTCAGATTCCAGAACTTTCTGCCACAGAAATGTGAGGAACATGTGTTTTTTTAGCCAAATTTTGAGGTTTGCAAAGGATTCTGGGTAACAGAACCTGGTCCGAGCCCCGCAAGTCACCCCTCCTTGGATTCCCCTAGGTCTTTAGTTTTCAGAAATGCACGGGTTTGGTAGGTTTCCCTAGGTGCCGGCTGAGCTAGAGGCCAAAATCTACAGGTAGGCACTTCGCAAAAAACACCTCTGTTTTCTTCCAAAATTTTTGATGTGTCCACGTTGCGCTTTGGGGTGTTTCCTGTCGCCGGCGCTAGGCCTACCCACACAAGTAAGGTATCATTTTTATCGGGAAACTTGGGGGAACGCTAGGTGGAAGGAAATTTGTGGCTCCTCTCAGATTCCAGAACTTTCTGCCACAGAAATGTGAGGAACATGTGTTTTTTTAGCCAAATTTTGAGGTTTGCAAAGGATTCTGGGTAACAGAACCTGGTCCGAGCCCTGCAAGTCACCCTTCGTTGGATTCCCCTAGGTCTCTAGTTTTCAGAAATGCACAGGTTTGGTAGGTTTCCCTAGGTGCCGGCTGAGCTAGAGGCCAAAACCTACAGGTAGACACTTCGCAAAAAACACCTCTGCTTTCTTTAAAAAAAATGGGATGTGTCCACGTTGCGTTTTGGGGCGTTTCCTGTCGCGGGCGCTAGGCCAACCCACACAAGTGAGGTATCATTTTTATCGGGAGACTTGGGGGAACATAGATTAGCAAAACAAGTGCTATTGCCCCTTGTCTTTCTCTACATTTTTTCCTTCCAAATATAGGAGAGTGTGTAAAAAAGACATCTATTTGAGAAATTCCCTATAATTCACATGCTAGTATGGTCACCCCGGAATTCAGAGATGTGCAAATAACCACTGCTCCTCAGCACCTTATCTTGTGCCCTTTTTGGAAATGCAAAGGTTTTCTTGATAGCAATTTTTTACTCTTTATATTTCAGCAAATGAATTGCTGTATACCCGGTATAGAATGAAAACGCACTGCAGGGTGCAGCTCATTTATTGGCTCTGGGTTCCTCGGGTTCTTGATGAACCTACAAGCCCTATATATCCCCGCAACCAGAGGAGTCCAGCAGACGTAACAGTATATTGCTTTCCATAATCTGACATTGCAGGGAAAAGTTACAGAGTAAAACGTAGAGAAAAATTGATGGTTTTTTCACCTCAATTTCAATATTTTTATTTTTCAGCTGTTATTTTCTGTAGGAAACCCTTGTAGGATCTACACAAATGACCCCTTGCTGAATTCAGAATTTTGTCTACTTTTCAGAAATGGTTAGGTTTCTGGGATCCAGCATTGGTTTCATGCCCATTCCTGTCACTGACTGGAAGGAGGCTGAAAGCACAAAAAATTGCAAAAATGGGGTATGCCCCAGTAAAATGCCAAAATTGTGTTGAAAAATTGGGTTTTCTGATTCAAGTCTGCCTGTTCCTGAAAGCTAGGAAGCTGCTGAGTTTAGCACTGCAAACCCTTTGTTGATGCCATTTTCAGGGGGAAATCCACAAGCCTTCTTCTGCAGCCACTTTTTCCAATTTTGTTTGAAAAAAACGAAATTTTCACTGTATTTTGGCCAATTTCTTGGCCTCCTTCAAGGGAACCCACAAAGTCTGGGTACCTCAAGAATCCCTAGGATGTTGGAAAAAAAGGACGCAAATTTGGCTTGGTTAGCTTATGTGGACAAAAAGTTATGAGGGCCTAAGCGCGAACTGCCCCAAATAGGCAAAAAAAGGCCTGGCACAGGAGGGGGAAAAGGCCTGGCAGCGAAGGGGTTAAGGTTGGACTGGTATTACAGTGTATGGGAGCCTAAAGACAGATATTTTGTTACACTGCATCTTTTACTTTAGTAGGCAAGGATTTTAGTGTTCATTACTCTCTCTTACAAATTTAGGAGGTAGATGGTTTGCACTGTTAGAATCCTTAATCAACGCATGAAGAAAGGGATTGTTTCTTCCAGCTGTAGTTTTGTAAGGAATGTTTATGGTCAGTATAGCAGGCTGGGGTTGCTTATGGAAAAAGCCAAAGGTAAAGGGATTAGACCTTATTGGTTCATAGGGAAAGGCTATTTCAGATGCCATAGATTTAACTATTATGAAAAGTGGTCCAAATGTAATAGTCCTGACTTGCTTTCTATAAACATACGTTAAAACCAAGAGGCCCCCAAGGGTCACAAATGACCTTAGTAGGCAGGGGTTTTCTTTTTGGGTGTTACTCTATAATGCTCCTTGGCAGATCCTTGTAGGAAGGCCTGAACAGTTTACTTGTCTGAAAGGCTCTGTAATCAAAGTCATAAAAATACATACCTATATACCTATACACACATTGAAGGGCTTTGGGTCAGCCCTCTTCTGCCAGTGGTCTTTTCAAGGTCATTCATAGTCTCCCTCTGCCCAGGACAGCATACAGCGTGGTGTAATAGGTCAGCCCACTTGTCATAGGCTCGATTGCACTGTGAGAGACTGTGTTTTAGCTGATCAGTTGTGCACCTCCACCTGAAAATGAGAGTGCTTCAGGGACAGGAATGGTGGACCAGTCCTTCTGTTTCCATTTCTCCTTTTATAGGTCCCTTTTAATTTATTTTCCTCTACTTTTACTTTGTTTTTTTGCAGAGCATCCTGTACTTCCTCATACAGTACTAATGCACTACTGCTTCAAGGGCCATGTGACACAGCTTGTGTCACTGCTCATAAATGAAGTGGCCACCTTGGAATGTAGTTTCTAGTATCTACAGTGTAGCTGAGATTGTAGCCTTACAGGATGTTTAGATGCATTGTGTCAGCCATCATAGATCTGTACTACAATACACTAAAAACACTACTATTCCAAGATGGCCGCCTAGTGTGATGTTTGCTGAGTGGTCATCTTTCATTGGTATTGTACTTAGTGTTTAATTTTTTACTGCTTCAAGTTGGCCAACACATTCCTTCTAAACTTGGAAGCCATGTTCGAACCAGCATTGCCACCTTGCCGGTTTTCTACAGGAATGACTGGTAGTTTAATGTCCCACCCGGTACAAACATTAAGAATATCACCTAAAGCTGGTATTCCTCAATCACACCCACCCCCCAGCTGATTTTATATGACGTTCGATTCAATAATCATGTCCGAGCCTTTGCAGACTCTTAAAACATGAACTAATGACAGCTATTTTTCTTTTGGAAAGGTGGTAACCTTAGTTGGTACTGCTAATCATCCATACACTAAAGTACAGCAAGTTGCATGCATATGCCCACCATGATTAGGTGCAGAATGTTTTATTTGTCATACATTTCGTTTTTTTAAATTATACCCTACATCTATAGCCATTGACAATGGTTGCTGAGAGGACGAGCAATATTTTAAGGGAGGGCAAGCTGATTGTCTCTTGGGATTCTTATTTTATTTCTTTGTCCTCAATCACTACGACAGCCAGTCTCAAGGGAGTCACCTCCAAAGATCTTACGGAGAGAGGGGGAACCCTTTATGCTCATTATCAATCTCCCTAAGGAGGCTCCTGTTCGGGTTGGTCAAAGTCTCTGACACATACAGCTTTTACCGCCCACCTTCAGAGTATGTCTCAAGACAAGCAACTAGTGTAATCATAGGACACTGTTGAAATTACTAGTTACTGTTTAATGGAACCCAAACTTTGTATTTCTTACTCTCCTTCTTCATGTCTAGTTTTAAAATATACACAAGTGAATCTTTCCACTCCAACAGTGATAGATGGGAGACACTGATCCACTTTTTGCAGATCTCTCTCCTGGCTAGCAAAATCATATAAAAAAGTAATTTAGCTCTGTCTCTGTTAACAAACGGTGGGTCCTGCTGACACCCAAAAATAACTGGGGGGGGGGGGGTGCTTAGCTGACAATTTATGGAAAGAATTACACTTATTACTTCACCGACTTCTTTCCAGAACCAGGCGAGCTGAGGACAATCCAAAAACACATGCAGTTCATCAGCAGAATCCAAACCGCATTCCTTACAGCTAGCCACATTACCTTGTCCCAGTTTGGAAAGTTTTTTCTGGAGTCCAGAAGGCCCTAAGGATTGAAAACAAATGGTTTCTCCTTAGTGAGGCGGGTTTAACTGTAACATACAAAAGTGCAGTAGATACTTGCCATAAATCTCTTATCTGTGTCCCAGGCAAGTTTTCTCCCCATGCTTCTTCTGGGAAGGTGAATTCACCATCTGCAATGTCCATTATCAGCCAGTACCATCTTGTCACTTCCTTCTTCAAGGGGGCCTTCTATATAACAGCTATTCCAAACCATTCGGACCTCCAACCTCATCCTTCACCTTCGTCATCCAGCTGAGTATTTGAAGGTACTTAAAATTGAAGCCCTTCCCTCCCGTCTCCATATTTTGGCCCTCATAGGGCATCATGACCCCGTTATCACAGAATTGCCCCCATTCCAGAAACCCTGCCTCTTTCAAGGGGACAGCCAGGGCATCTTTGGTCCATTCCAGTGATCCTGGGGAGTCCCGGACCGGTTTCAGGGGCTGATGAAGGGTGCCTCCAGTCCAGGGAGGACCTGGCTTAGCAGTTCGGGCTGGACTGTTCCCATGAGGAAAAGGGTCAAGACTGATTTGCATATGGCTGGGTCCAAACTTGGGTGGCGTGCTGAGCAAAATAACGATGGATTAAACCCAGATCTTTGTGACTGGGGGTGAATGTTTGCATTGTTCAACATTCCATCCATCATCTGCCACTGGATTCAAGCTAGCTTAGCTGATGAAGGGTGAAACACTGAAACTGGTCTAGGATGCTTGTTTCTGGTCCAGAGAGGATCTGTGGTTTAGTAGTTCAGGCTGGACTGTCCCCATGAGGAACAGGGTCAAGGCTGATTTGCATATGACTAGGTCCAAAGGGGGGTGGTGTGGTGAGTAAAATAAATGATGGATTAAACCCAGATCTTTGTGATTGGGGGCGAATGTTTGCATTGATCACCGTTCTGTCCATCATCTGTACTTTTTGCATTTGTTATACATTAGTGGTACTGCATTAAAAATGAATGAAAATTTGAGTAGAATCGTCATCTTAACTGTTAACCCTCACCAAAAAAGTGAGTGGAAGGTTAGCCCAGCTCTTCATTAGCCGATAGGAGTCCCTCATTACCTTCATAAAATTAGTTTCTGCTAATTACTTATATTGTGAGGTATAATGATCCCCAGATATGTTATTTCCTTTTTGGGTATAACCCTGTCTGTATGCATATTCCATGCCATAACTTAAGTTTTTTCATTATTGATGGCATATCCAGTGATTTTCCCAAACTTCGCTGTCAGTTCTTCCAGGGCTGGTATAGTTTGTCCTAAATTAGCCGTATACACTATCAAGTCATTTGCATATGAGGAGACCTTTCTAGGCCAATTCCTACACCTAAATGAGGCTATCCTCTGGTCTCTTCTAATTTTACAGGCCAAGGGCTCTATATACAAGTTAAACAATAGTGGAGATAGTGGACACCCCTGCCTCATTCCTCTTTCGATTTTAAAGGGACAAGTTAGAGAGCCATTAACCAGAATTCTTGCCTCTGGGTCTTGATATATCTTTTGTAATGCCCTGACAAATTTCCCACCCAGATTAAAAACCTCACAGAAGGTGTTCAAGTATCTGCCGTTAACCCTATTGAATGCTTTTGTTGCATCTACCATTACAACCGCCAGGGGATCTTGGCATGTGTTAGCTAAGTCTATTGAACCTGTCAAACTCTGTGTCAACTCATGCATATATCTACCTTTTAGAAATCCTTTCTGATCAACATGTATAAGCTTTCCCAGGACTCCACTTAATCTATCTGCCATGATTTTTCCAAAAATGTTATAGTCGCAATTTAACAGGGATATCAGCCTATAATAGTTGCAGGACTTAGGGTCCTTTCCTGATTTTAACATTAATGTAATGATAGCTTCCTTTTAGGATAGGGGGCTCATTCCACCAGCTTCTAATATGGTGTTACACAAATCCACCAAGAATTTAGTTATACTACTTCCCAGGACTCTATAGATTTCAATGGGTAGACCGTCAGGGCCTGGCGCTTTTCCTAATTTGCCAGACTTTATGTCCTGCTCCACTTCGACCTGCCCAATCAGTTCATTCAAAACTCTATTATCCTCCTCACTCAAAGTAGCTAGGCCTAACTCTTCTAACCATATCTTACATGACTCCAGTGAGACCACTAAATTTTCTGAGTATAATTCCTCAAAACAGTTTCGAAAGGCTTCCCCTATCCCCCTCCCTGCTTTTACTGATCCCCCTGGAGTTCTTACTCTGAATTTCTGCCACCCTTTTTCTGGCTAGGTGTGACTTTATTTTTCAGGCCAGCAGTTTACCACAGTTTTTCCCTTATTCAAAATGTGCCACCCTGTTAAACTCACACCTCTTCCTAATCCTTTCTCTATCACCGCTGCCAGTTCCAACCGCACTTCTTGATCTAGCTTGAACAGTTGGTCAGTTTCCACTTCATCAAGATCTAGGTGTGTCAACCTCTGTTCTATTTGCTGCACGTGCTCTTCTAACCTACTGATCTCTTCCTTATATGCCTTCCTCTTGAATGAGGCCACCCTTATCAATCTCCCCCCCCAAAAAAAAACCCTTAAAAGCATCCCACGCCAAGGCTGGCATAGTTGACCCTGCATTGAGATTGAAAAATTCCTCTGTACCTGCTTGCAGTTCTGCTACCACATCCTCGTCTAGTAATATAGTTCTGCCTAAAGTCCACCTGCCCTGGCCTGCATTCCCCGTGAGCCAAATCTTCAAACTAATAGCAGAGTGATCTGATAAGTGAGCCCCAACATGTACTATCTCCTCCACACTCTCTTTCAAGCTCCCATCTATTAAAATATAATCAATCCCAGACTGATGTCTGTATTTCTTGTTGTTATATGAATATCCCTGTTTGGGTCCCATCTTCTCTCTCCATATATTATGCAGCCCCAACTGGGACACCATAGACAGCACTTGAAAATTCATTTTTTCATTAATTCTTGATCTACTATCTGAGGATCTATCTAGCTCTTGGATTAGTATAACATTAAAATCCCCCATTACACATTAGGGGGTCAGAGTATTACAGCAAATGTTGGAATAGATCGACTAAAGGTACAACATCATCCCTGTTATGCCCATAATATCCCACCAGAGTAAATGTGAAGTCATATGCCACCAATTTCTAAATTACCCATCTCCCCACCTTATCTACCTGCCTGTCCTGGAAGGAGATATTCGGATGGTTTTTAATTAAAATATCTACCCCTTTACTACCCCCGCTCTGACTAGAGCTTGCTATCAGTTGCAGCCATCTACATGGTTTAAACACCTCAGTACATTCCTGCTTAGACAGGTGTGTTTCTTGCAGAACCAGAACATTCGCTTAACCATCTCTCAAGTATTGCAACAGCCTCCCACCCGTAAGCCATTAATATTCCAAGACCGGAACCTCAATTCCTTTGCACTCATCATCAACCTCCATTTCCAGTTATATACCGCCTCTCCACTTCCCCTTTCTTCACCTCCCTGAGGATTTTTTTCTCCCTTTTTCTCCCCATGCTCCTCACCCAGTCCCCTCCATTCCCCCCTGACCCCTTGCCCCCTCGGCCCCCACCCCCTAATCTAGCCCCTCCCCTGTTGCCCTGGGAGAACACACCATGTCTTCTTTCTTTAGACGTTACCGCCTCGAGAGGGGCCTATGCCAGACTCAGTCTTTGGTTATCAACTAAATAAATATAGACACTACACTGGAGGGTAGGGATGGACACAGAAATTGCCCACCCTAACTGCCCTTCTCCAAGGTCTTGATCAGATCATGTACTTTCCTGCAATCCTTAAAGTTATACATTTGGTTATTTGCCATTACTCTCAGGGAGGCCGGGAACTTCAATTGGGTTGTGGCCCCCAACTTCTTCAGTAAATCAATTCCTTTGCCCAACCCCCATTGTTTGTTTAATGCTATACTTGAAAGATCCGATCTAATTTCAAAAGGGACTCCCTCCACCACTAGCGACTTCGTCTTTAGGGCAGCTCCTAGGATGCTCTCCTCAATTGTATACATTTGAAAACAGACCAAAATTTCCTAGGCTCATTCCTGTTAGGAGGCTTTCTGAAAGGATCCCTATGTACCCTTTGAATGTCCCTTGCAATGTCTACCTCTGTGTCTTCGATTTGTACTCCTTGTTTTATAAGACGGACCACTAGCCCTTTCAGATTGTCACCTTCCATTCCCTCTGGGATTCTTAAAAATCACAAATTATTCCTTCTCTGATTATTTTCCACAGATTCAAGTTTAGTCATAACACTTTCCTCCCCTGCTTTCAAACTTAGAATCCTCTCCTTGTTTTTTTCCACTGCAGCTTTATAGTCTCCTTCCTCCTCCTCGAGGGCAGCCGTCCTTCCTGCCAGTTCATCAATCTTTTTACCCAAGTCCTCGCATAGACTTCTAATTTCCATCTGGTTAGAGTTTGAGATCTCAAAAAAGCCTTTGACTTCCATAGATAGGACTCTCAGCATTCTGGTAAGAGACTGGGTGGGGGACCCCTCTGAGTAACTCTGCTCCGGGTGTTCTTCATCCCCTACTGGTGCTTGGAGAAGATTCTTCCCCGGCGGATTTGTGACCCTGGGCCTTTGACCTTGCTGCTGACTATCCCCACCCCACGTTCCTCCATCGTGAACTTCTCTGAGTTACTATCCAACACCCCCTTAGGGGGTCAGCTACCGAACCTGTAGATGTGGAGAGCCTGCCCCTGCCATCTTCCATCCCCGCTGAGTCCAGGGCTTGAAAACTGTTTGGACTATTCTCTATTCAGGGTATTTGGTTTACTCCCAGACTTATATTGCCCCTCGAAGCAGCTATGTCCATGTCCATATACCTATTCTGTGCCAGTTCCCTCCCCTCTCTCTTCACTAGCTGGCAGTATGGGTAAAACTCTAAAGTATGTTCTCAAAGAGAGGGTGATCCTGGGTTTCTTACTCAGAGGCCTCCAACCTTTTAGTTTTAAAATAACCTTTCCCCTACCATTATCACTACTTTGGTCCTCTTGGATTCCAGGTGTGGTTCATTTAGGGAGGGGCTTCACCGCCCCCATTTGCCTGTGTTTCTCTGACTCCAAAACCTTTCCTACTGCTTCGCAGAGAGTAAACTGGGCTCCTGCCTGTCGTGCTAGATATCACCGCTCCCCCTTCTTCTTTACTGCAAACCAGCCCCTTGGGATCCCTTATAGTATTTTTTACTTGCTCCCAGTAGTTTCAAACAATTCCCCTGCTGCGCTACCTTCAAAGCAGGTGGGCACACGGTACCTCGTCCTCCAGGGCAAAAATTCCCTACAAGCAGAGGGTGACCCACAACTCCATCCTTCCTAGTGCAGGTGCTTATTCTTCCACTTTTCCCCCAGAAGGGAATCCTCGTGGTTGTCTCCCTCCCACGTCGGAAGTCAGGCACCGCTTTCGACCATAGCGCGGCTGGCTCTAAGCCCTGTCCGTGCCGTACCCTCTCCACTGAGACATTTGGGGAGAACATGGTGACCGGCTAAGGAGCGGGCCGCAGGAGGTGCTCCATTGGACTCGGTAGCAGAAGGAGGGTATGTGAGACACACTGCTCCTTCAACTCCCTTACACAGGGAATATCGCTGCTGCAGCAGCAGTGAAAAACACCAGAAGAACAACTTACCATTTCTCTTGGGATTCTTATGCGTTGTGAGGGAAAAGATGATTCCCAATTTATTGACACACTTTGAATGAGGGTTTGCACAGAATTCTTCCATAAGTATATTAAATGTGGGCTCACAAAGCAAATAAATGCATAGATGACTCCATTTTGAAGTGCATCATGTTGTGAATTGCGAAGCAATCTCCGTGGTTGACTTCAGAGTATGTAATTTACCCATTGCTTCAAAGCTGTAACCAGGACTTTTAGCACCAAGACATCTAGGGGCATATTTATACTCTGCGCTGAATTTGCGTCTTCTTTTAAAATTCAGTGCAAACTTAACTCCATATGTATATTTTGACGTTGGACACGTCTAGCGTCAAAATATTGGAGTTTGCACCATTTTTTGGATGCGTGAACCAACCTTGCGTCAATGAGATGCAAGGTAGGCGTTCCCATCCAAAAATGGTGCTAACCCCATAGCTCCATATTTATCCCCCGTACTAAAATGCCGCATGGAAGGGAGGAGGGGGCAAATAATGGGGCAAAGCTGGCTTTGCACCATTATTTAATGCCTGGGTCAGACCAGGTGTTAGGGGACCTGTGGACCCATTTCCATGGTTAAACACCATGGAATGGGTCCACAGGTGCCCTCCCGAATCCCCAGGAACACCTCACCCACACCAGACAGACACCAGAGGATGGGACCCCATCCAGGGAAAGTAGGGTAAGTATGGGTAAGTATATATATATATATTTATATATCCAATACAAAAGTAAATTAAAGGAAATGCAGGTTCCCCCCTGTCATTTCAAGATGCCCGTGGATTAGTCCGCGGTGACATAATGGTAGCAAATAAAAAGGGTGTTGAGGTTGCGTGTGAAAGGTAATCAAAACCGGACGTAGCGTACGCAGCACACCATAGCACAATACCATTTAGTTGTCCGAGTATTTATTTATGCATGCTGATTGAGTACGACGATCTATATACCACACAAGGAACGTAACACTTGCAACGACGGTTTGCACACCGGACCCTGCCTGCATCCTGCAGGTCATGTTCCTCTTCTTCGAAGCTACGAAGGTAGAGAATGCACAAAAGCGAGCAATGATCCTTCACCTGGATGGAAAAGACATTAATAGGATTTCCAAAACTGTCAACGAGGCCACCCCAAAAACACATCTGACCCTCATTGCAGCCCTCAATGAACATTTCAAACCTATGATAAATACAGACTATGAACAGTTCATTTTTCGCCAGGCAAGATAGCATGCTGAGGAATCCATTGACACTTTTTATTTATGGTTAAAGGAGTTGGACAGCACGTGCCATTTTGACAATGAAATGAGGAAATCAGGGGGCAAATCATTTAGGGCTGTGCAGCAGCGAAGCCACGAGAGAGGATTCTAGAGGAATCAGGGGCCAGATGTAGCAAAGGGTTTTTCCCATTCTGTGTCAATGGGAAAATGTGTTTGTACATATGGCCCCAGGTCACTCATTGGCAGACATCCTAACAATGGGAAGGACGAAAGAGTTGTCCAAAGCCATGGCATCTCATATGGAAACAGCACTGCAAGGAACAGTCAAGGTAGAACCGGTAAACGCTGTCATACAGGTGACTAGGAAGTCAAGACAGAAGAGACCAATAACCGCGTCCAAAAGTTGTGGATACTGTGGTGGATCCATGCATCGCCCAACAGATTGCCCAGCAAAAGGAAAGAGGTGTGCAGGATGTGGAAAGTTCAATTATTTCCTTATAGTCTGCCGCTCAACAAGAGGATCCACCTCAAAACCATCCGTCAACACGGTTGGTGGACACCAGCCCTTCACCAGCGACATCGATGACGATGATGAGGGTAAGCACTCTATACACTTGATTTTCACAATAGGCACGGCAGCCAGCAAAACACGCAAGTTGCTGAAATGTGTAATTATGGTGGGGAGCCACAACACTCAGTGGTTGACACAGGGGCCTCAATCAACATCATGTCCACAGCTGTATACCAAGGAATTGCGCCAAGGCCTGTGTTACATCCCACTACAGTCAAGGTGCTCGTCTATGGTCAATCAACTCCGTTGAAGATCAGGGGCAATTTCAAGTCCAAGATATCCCATGGGTCGAGGGTCATTGCGCAGGAAGTGTATGTGGCTGAAGCAGGTCACAGCATGCTGCTGGGATGTGGAGCGGCTGAATCACTGGGCATAGTGACTTGTGCATTGGGAGTGCATGAGGAATCAATCACTGCCATGTTACAAAAGTTCCCCGGCCTGTTCAATGGAATTGGATGCTAAAAGGACACAAGGTCAAGTTGCACATTGACAAAACTGTCCAACCGGTGGCACTATGACGTTGTCGCATTGCTTTTCTTTTGAGACCGCAAGTAGAGCAAGAACTCAACAAACTGGAGGCCTCCGGCATCATAGAAAATATGAGGGGGCACACGCACTGGGTATCCCCAATTGTGGTTGTCAACAAGTCCAAGCAGCCGGGGGAGGTGCGCTTCTGTGTGGACATGAGGCTGCCCAATGGGGCCATAAAAAGGGAAAGGCACCTCACACCTATGATAGATGACCTAATTGGAGAGCTGAGTGGGGCTCGTTGGTTCTCAAAGCTTGACCTCAGATCGGGGTACCATCAGCTTGTTCTTCATGAGCAGTCAACGTACATCACCACTTTTTCGACCCATGTGCCACTGCGACAGTACCAGAGGCTGAGTTTCGGTCTATCCAGTGCTGCAGAGGTATTTCGAAATGTCATCCACAAAATACTTGCAAATCTTCCAGGTGTCGTAAATGTCAGTGATGACATTTTTGTTCATGCACCCAACGTAACAGAACATCATGCTCGGATTAGAAGAGTACTCCAGCGGATGCAAGACTCAGGCCTGACCCTGCACGGAGACAAGTGCGAGTTTTTGAAAGACAAGTTGAATTTTTGGGGGCATTTAGTCTCTGCAGTTGGCATCGCTCCCTACCCCGCAAAAGTCAAGGACATCCAAGATGCTCCACTGCCCACCGCAGTAATGGAAGTCCGCTGTTTCCTGGGGATGGTAAATTACTGGCTGTTTCATCAAGGACCTAGTCCTGCTCACTCAACCTCTGAGGGATCTCACCAAGGCTGACACTCCGTGTGTATTGGGCCCTGATCAAGAGACTGTGTCTTAGGAAACAAAGCAAGCATTATCTGCAGACTCCATTCTCCGATATTTGGACCCAAGAAAGGAGACTACCATTGCGGTTGATGCTGGTCCGAAAGGACTTGGGGCAGTGTTACTTCAAAGAAGTCACGAAGGTGTGTGGGCTCCGGTCACCTATGCTAGCAGGTCTCTCACCCCTACTGAGCAGAGGTATATTTGCAAATCAAAAAAGAAGCAATGGCCATCCATTGGGGGTGCAAACACTTCCCTCTCTACGTTTATGGACACCCTTTTACAGTTGTGACTGACCACAAGCCTTTGATTCCTCTTTTTAAAGGAACTGCCTTCAAGCCTCCACCCTGCATTGAGAAGTGGATGTTACAGGTACAGGAATACAACTGTCTGATTTTTTACAAACCGGGGTCCCATAATCCAGCTGACTATTTATCTCAACACTCCAGGGCAGCAACTGAAAAGGAAGAAGAAGAGGCCAGTGACGTTGAGGAATATGTCCGATATATCTCTGAACGATGTCTACTGACGTAATCCCTCAGGCCACAGCACAAGATGAATGTCTGCAGAAGGTGATACGTGCCATTCAAGGAAACCAGTGGCATGCTGTGAAGAAGCAGTAGCTGATTCTTGATCCAGAGTCTCAGCGCAACATGGAAACTCTTCACCACGTGCGTAATGAACTGACTATAGATACGGAGGGATGTCTCCTTCGAGGGCACTGTCTAGTCAACCCCTCCAGCCTCACTGACCAAGCGGTCAACTTGGCTCATGCTGGTCACCAAGGCATGGTCTGAACCAAGAACCGTTTACAGATCAAAGTGTGGTTTCCTTTAATGGACGAGAAGGTAGAGGCCCTTGTGAGTTCACGTGTCTGGTGTCAAGCTACTGGCAGTCCTAGCACACCAGCACCGATAGAAACCGAGAGAGGACCCTGGGCCTCGACCAGTCTTGATTTTGGCAGCTTGCCAGACGGTAAACACGTTAGTGATGGTTGATGACTATTCCAAGTATCCCGAAGTGGAAATCATTCCAGCACTAACCGCTCATGAGGTAATTCCCAAGATCAAAAAGATTGTTGCCACTCATGGCATCATGAAAGAGATCAAGACTGACAATGACCCTCCGTTCTTAGGCCAGGAGATTGCATTGTATCTGACCTCAATGGGGATAAGACTCAGAAGGATAACTCCCTGATGGCCTCAAGTGAATGGAGAAGTCGAGATGTTTATGCGAACTTTGAACAAAACCATTCGAATCGCAGCTGCATTTCAAAACAGTGTGGAAATGCCATTTACTCGTTTTTAAGAAACTATTGGCGCACTCCACGCACCACCACTGGGTGTGCGCCGGTACATCTTCTGATGGGAAGGGTTGTTAGAGACTCTATCCTGCACAATTCTAGTTGGGTTCCCCAAACCGTGGATGAAGAACGAACCTTTTGAGTGCCGCAAATCGGCAAATGACAAATTAAGCAGGCAACGAAGGGCTTGAGTCTCGGATGTCTATGTGGGGGATTCTGTACTACTGAAGGATCGGAGCCCAGGGAGTAAATTTAGGCTACTTTTTGATCCCCTGCCATGGACCGTGGTGAAGAGGCAAGGTACGTTGATTGTCGCCTGCCGCGCATCTGATGAAGTCACCCGAAACATATCAGCTTTTAAGAAAAAACACACTTTTGTTACTTCACCTATGGCACCGCCCACCGTGGAAGCCTGTCAGAGTGAACCTGAGGCTGATGAAGACCGAATGCCGTGTGACACTAGGCCAGCGGAAGAGCTGGTACCTACTGCCCGCATCCGTTGTTCATGTGGCAATGCCACTGCCAAAATGCCTGCCTGTACTTCTTCCCCTCCTGGCGACCGAAACTCTCGCACCGAGTACAACCTTCGCCAAAATCCTATGCCCTCTACTCGGCTTTGAGACTATGAAGTTTAAAACTCTTTTCTGCTATGATTGCTCATTTTGACTTAAAGCTCCCGTGTTTGCCCTCAGTCGATTTACTTCTGACTCTGAGAACTGTTTTGTTCGTTTTTTAAATTTGAAGGAATGTTAAGTTGCGGCCGCTGTGACGTAACTGTGGCGCAGACTCTTCCAATGGAAAAGTAAAATAAAGGAAATGCAGGTTTACCCCCTGTCATTTCAAGGTGCCCGTGGATTAGTCCGGGTGACGTAGTGGTAGCAAATAAAAAGGGTGTTGAGGCTGCGCCCGAAAGGAAATCAAAACTGGATGTAGCTTAAGCGGCACACCATAGCACAATACCATTTAGTTGTCGGAATATTTATTTATGCATGCTGATTGAGTAGGGCGATCTATATACCACAGAAGGAACATAACACCGCCTAGCCCACATGTAGCCCCGGCTTGCGCCATTCCTTTAAAATGGCGGCTGGCTGGTGCTGTGGAATGCCGCAAACCGGCGCAATGCTTTTGCCTGCAAAACTACGTTTCCGCAGTTTTGCGGCAAAAAGTATGAATGAAACTGGTCCCTAATCTGTAAACTCTGTTGCAGTTTTGGAACATTCACCTCACAATGACATAGCAGTTAAATCCGTTGAAAACGCAAGAAACGTGCTCTACATTCCTCAATGCATCCGCTTAAATTATAATCCAAGAGATGTCTACTCAGCACTAATTTGTTATTATATTGTCAGCAGTGGAACATTCCCATTCTACTGCCGAAATACAAGAAAGTCTCACAGCGGCAACTAAAGGAGCATTAGTGCCCTCTTCTGGCCAATCATTGGAAGTGCAGACTCTCTGCAAAGGGATTATATCAACAATGTATAGAGAGCCCATTTAACTAGACATAGCACGGATGTTTGAGTACGAAGAGGGGATTTTTGGACTTTGATTTACTATTTTTTTTCAGTGATAGACATGTCTAGAGCACAGTGTCTGCCATCGATGAGGAAGGCCTCCTTAGCAGTTGGAGATGTGTAAAATCATAATTTCTGACGTAGATAGCACCTATAAAGTTGCACCATGGCTAGGGCAGGACACTAAGGCACAGATTTCTACTTTTTCACGTGAAAAAGTATACTAATGGCTAGCGCCAATCCAAAACGCCGGCTGAGCATCATATTTATGGAATGACGGTATCTGGCGGTAAGGCCTGGCTAGCGTCAAGATAAAGGACGCTAACCGGGTGAGGGAGGCATAGGGGGAACAGGAGGTTGTGCGTCAAAGGATGACGCTAGTCTGGTTAGAGACATAAAAGGGGCATAATTATACTTGTTTTGTGCCGAATTTGCGTAAGTTTTTTTACGCAAATTTGGTGCAAAACTAACTCCATATTTATACATTGGTGCTAGACCAGTCCAGCGCCAAATTTACAGAGTGAAAGTCATTTTTTGGACATGGAAACCTAGGGCCAGATTTAAGGAAAAGTGGCGCAGCGCGGTGCTGTGCCAAAATTGGCAGCGCCACGCTGCATCACTTTAGAAACGTACGGATGCGCCGTATTTAAGTGAATACGGCGCACCCCTGTGTTTTCCCCTGCGTTGGCGCTAAATTTAGCTGCAAGCACCAACACAGGCTTCCTTGCACCATTGTGCAAAGATGTCTGCGTTGAGGGGTGTGATTGTTTATGTGCGGGAAGGTGTCCCTTCCTGCACTTAAACAAACACTAATGGCGCTTTGGCACTCCTGTGTGTGCTGCACAATGCAGCACACACGGAAGTGCCAAAGCATCATTTTCAAATGATTGTTTATGTGCAGGAAGGGACACCTTCCCGCACATAAACAAACATTTCTGGCATTTTGCGCTTTCTATGCGTGCTGCAGAATGCAGCACACATAGAAAAAGCAAAAAATGAGGAGATATAAATATATTTCTCCTCGTTGCACCCTGCTAACGCCATCCCTCGGGGTGGAGTTAGATTTTGGCGCTGCCTCAGGTTTATGGAATTTCATAAATCTGGGGCAGGGTCAAAATGCAATGGGTGTTGCTGTGGCATGCCCACAGCAACACCCATTGCACGCCCCTTCCACGCACAGTGCTGAGTGTGAAGGGGCCGTATTTACAAGGTGGCATTAAGCCACAAAAAGTGGATTAACGCCACCTTGTAAATATGGCGCAGTGCTTAGCGCCACAGGAGCATCACAAAAAATGATGCTCCTGTGGCATTAGGGGCCTAGAAATACGGCCCACACTTTGCGTCAATGAGATGCAAAGAAGGTGTTCCTGTGCAAAAAATGATTCTATGGCATTAGCACCATATTTATCCCCCCATGTTAAAATCATGCACAGGGGGAGGAGGGGTCAAATAATGGTGCAAAGCTTGCTTTGCACCATTATTTAACGCATGGGTCAGGGCTGGTTATTTTTTTTTAAGTGCCATTGGGGCCCCTGAAATGGCCCCCCCTACATGGCACTGGGTGCAATTGCCATGCCCATGGGACCCTGGTCCCCTGTTCTGGCCATTGGGGTGGTGGGCATGACTCCTGTCTTTTTTAAGACAGGAGGGGTGTGGTATGGATGATTTTGCATCAGAAAATTATGCTAGGCTGGTTTGAGTCATTTTTTTACTCTAATCTGCCTAACGACATTTTTTGGTGCAAAACCCCATTCCTCCATACCACCAGCCCCACCCAGCTAACATCATTTGTTTTTTACTCTAGCCTACTCTTTACACCGGCCAGCACTATTCCATAAATATGGTGCCCGGCTGGTGCTCACAAATGATGCAAGCCGGTGCTAAACTTTTTGGTGCAAATCTGCGTTAGTGTAGGTCAGGGCCAAAAATGCCTCTAACCAGACTAGCGTCATCCTTTGACGCACAACCCCCAGGGACATGACTCCTGCCTTAGTAAAGACAGGAGCCATTGTGGTGGAGTCATGCCCACCACCACAATGGCTATCCACAGGCACCATATGGCCCATTGCCATGTACGGGGGCCCAAGTTAGGCCCCCCTATGGCACTTTAAAATACAATTTTAAATACTCACCTGTACTTACCTTACGTACCTGGGATGGGGTCCCCCCATCCTCTGGCATACCTTTGGTGTGGGTGGCGGTGTCCCTGGGGCTAGTGAAGGGCACCTGTGGGCCCATTCCATTGTCTCTGACCATGGAAATAGGCCCACAGGTCCTCTAACACCTGCCATGACCCAGTCGTTATATAATGGCGCTAAGCAAGCTTAGCACCATTATTTAAGGTCCCCTTACTCCTGTGCTTGAGATTAGCACGGAGGATAAATATGGCGCTAAGGCCATATCGTCATTTTTTGCACAGGAATGCCTACTTTGCATCTTATTAACGCAAGGTAGCTTCCTGGAAAGAAAAAATGACTTAAACTCCAAAACTTTGGCTCTAGACGGGTCTAACGCCAAAGCATAAATATGGAGTTAGGTTTGCGCCAAATTTGCATCCAAAAAAGTGGTGCAAATTCGGCACAAACACAGTATGAGCCTAAAGCCCATATTTATATTTATACTTTTTTTGCGCAGTATTTGCTTAATTTTTTTACGCAAATTTGGCGCAAACCTAACTATTAGACATGCCTAACGTCAAAATATGACAGTTTGCACCATTTTTTGGATGAGTAAACCTACATTGCATCAATGAGACGCAAGGTAGGCGTCCCCATCCAAAAAATTGTGCTATCTCCATAGCCCCATATTTATTCCCCGTGCTAAAATGATGAGCGGGTGGGAAGAGGGGCCAAATAAAGGTGCTAAGCTTGCTTAGCACCATTATTTAACGCCTGGGTCAGACCAGGCTTTAGGAACCTGTGGACCCATTTCCATGGTAAAACACCATGGAATGGGTCCACAGGTGCCCTCCCCAAGCCCCAGGAACACCCCCAACCCCCACCAGAGGGGCACCGGAGTAAGTTTTTTTTTTTTTTTGCCATCAGGGCCCTAAATTGGGACCCCCTTTATGGCACACGGTGCAATGGCCATGCCCAGGGGACACTTGTCCCCTGTGCTAGCCATTGGGGTGGTGGGCACGACTCCTGTCTTTTCTAAGACAGGAGTCATGTTTTTGGTGGATTTGCGCCAGAAAATGGCGTTAGTCTGGTTAGAGGCAAAAAAATGCGTACTTTTCTGATGCACAATCCCCTCCTCCCCTACAGCCACCCCCACCCAGCTAGTGTCTTTTTTTAAGATGCTAGCCCAAGTTTAGCGCCAGCTTGCATCATTCAATAAATACGGTGTCCGGCTGGCATTGTGAAATGATGCAAGCCGGCGCACAATTTTTTGATGCAAAACAGCGTTAGCGCAGTTTTGTGTGAAGAAGTATAAATATGGGCCGAAGGGGCATACTTATACTCTGTGCTGTGTTAGCGTAATGTTTTTTACGCTAAAACAGCGCAAACTTAACTCCATAATTATATTTTGACGCTAGACATGCCTGGCGGCAAAATATTGGGGTTAGCGCCATTTTTTGGATGTGTGAACCCACATTGCGTCATTGAGATGCAAGGTAGGTGTTCCCCTCCAAAAAATGACTGTAAGCCCATAGCGCCATATTTATCCCTGTGTAAAAATGGCGCGCGGGTGGGAGGTGGAGATCAATAATGGTGCTAAGCCTGCTTAGCGCCATTATTTAACGCCTGGGTCAGACCAAGCATAGAGGTACGTGTGGATTCATTTCCATGGCCAAACACCATGAAATGGGCCCACAGGTGCCCACCCCAAGCCCAAGGAACACCCACACCAGAGGGACACAGGAGGGACACCAGAGGGCGAGGGACCTCATCCCGGGTAAGTAATGTAAGTACTTTTTTTATTATTCTGTAAAGTGCATTGGGGGCCCTTACATGGGGCCCCCTGCTTGGTAATGGGTCTAAAAGCCATGCCCAAGGGACACTGGTCCCCTGTGCTGGCCATTGGGGTGGTGGACATAACTCCTGTCTTTCCTAAGACAAGAGTCATGCTTTTGGTGGTTTTGTGCCAGGAAATGGCGCTAGTCTGGTTAGAGGCATTTTTTTTTGCCTCTAACCAGGCTAGCATAATTTTCTGACGCACAACCCCCTCCTTCCCTACCTCCACCCCCACTTAGCTAGCGTCTTTTTTTAAGACACTAGCCCAAGTTTAGCTCCAGCTTGCGTCATTCAATAAATACGGTGCCCATCTGGCATTGTGAAATGATGTAAGCCGGCGCTAAACGTTTTGACGCAAAACTGAGTTAGCGCAGTTTTGTGGCAAAAAGTATAAATATGGGCCCAAGGGACAAACTTTTACTCTGTTTGTGCTGTTTTAGCGTCATTTTGTTTACGCTAAAACTACGCAATCTTAACTCCATATTTATATTTTGACGCTAGACATGCCTAGCGTCAAAATATTGGGGTTAGCGCCATTTTTTGGATGCGTGAACCCAACTTGATCATTGAGATGCAAGGGTGGCGTTCTCCTCCAAAAAATGACTCTAAGCCCATAGCGCTATATTTATCCCCCATTAAAAAATGCCGCGCGGGTGGGAGGTGGACATAAATGATGGCTCTAAACCTGCTTTGGGCCATTATTTAACGCCTGGGTCAGATCAAGCGTAGATGTACATGTGGACCCCTTTCCATGGCCAAACACCATGAAATGGGCCCACATGTGCCCACCCCAAGCCCCAGGAATACCCACACCAGAGGGACACCAGAGGACGAGGTACCCCATCCCAGGTGAGTAAGGTAAGTATTTTTTTATTTTTCTGTAAAGTGCCACTGTGGGCCCTTACATGGGGCTCCCTGCCTGGAACTGGGTCTAATAGCCATGCCCAGGGGACACTGGTCCTTGTGCTGGCCATTGGGGTGGTGGGCATGACTCCTGCCTACACTTAGACAGAGGTCATGTATGTGGCAGCTCGTGCGTCAGAAAATGACGTTAGGCTGATTAGCAGCAGAAATGTTGCCGCTAACCAGCCTATTGTCATTTTCTAGTGCACAACCTTGATTTCCCATACTGCCACGCCCCATCTGGCTAGCGTAATTTTTTGTGATGCTAGTCTATTCTTAGCACCGGCTTGCGCCATTCCTTAAATATGGTGCCCGGCTGGCGCTGTAGAATGTCTCAAGCCGGCGCTAATATTTTTGCCACAAAACTGCATTAGTGCAGTTTTGCCGCAAAAAAACATAAATATGGGCCTAAGGGGCATTTTTATACTCTGTTTGTGCCGCATTTGCATCACTTTATTTACGCAAACTGAGCGCAAACTTAACTCCATATCTGTATTTTTACACTAAACACGTCCAGCATCAAAATATTGGAGTTTGCACCATTTTTCGGAGGCGTGAACGTTCCTTGCTTCAATGAGATGCAAGGTAGGCGTTCCTGTCCAAAAAAATGGTGCCATGACCATGGCGACATATTTATCCCCGTGCAAAAATGATGCACAGGTGGGATGCGGCCCCAAATCATGGTGCTAAGCTTGCTTAGAGCCATTATTTAACACCTGAGTCAGACAAGCCGATAGGGGACCTGTGGATCCGTTTCCATGTTCAAACACCCTGGAATGTGCCCACAGGTGCCCACCTCATGCTCCAGGAACACCCCACCCACACCAGAGGGACAGCATAGACTTGGGGACCTCATCCCAGGTAAGTAGGATAAGTATATTTTTTTAAATACCATTGAGGGCCCTAACATGGGGTCCCCTGCATGGCACTGGGTGCAATGGCCATGCCCAGGGAACATTGGTCCCCTGTGCTGGCCATTGGGGTGGTGGGCATGACTCCTGTCTTTCCTAAGACAGGAGTCATGTTTTCTTCCTATTCCCATACCTTCACCCCCACCTGGCTAGCATAATTTTTGTTACGCAAGCCCAAGCTTAGCGCCGGCTTGCCCCATTTCATTAATATGGAGCACGGCTGGCGGTAAACTTTTTGGTGCATTAGTGCAGTTTTGCCCTAAGGGGCATATTTATAATCCCCTAGCGTCACCTTGCGCCAAGTTAACGTAATTATTTTTTATGTTAATGTGGCCCAACTAGACCGAAATCCCACACCTTATTTACAGAGTGGCGCAATGCATGCATTGCGCCCCAATCTGTAGCCCCTTGCACTACATTATGCCTGTGCCAGGCTTAATGTATGCAAAGGGGGCATTCCCCCATTAGGGGGGCCATAAAAATGGCACAAGAAAATCTATGAGATTTCCTTGTGCCATATTTTTTGCCACTTTTAACGCCTGCTCAGAGCAGGCGTTAAAAGGGGGCTTCCATTCTTTAGAATGGGCCCCTATGTACTCTGCAGGAGTAGCACCAACAGTTTGGGGCTACTCCTGCAGAGTACATCAATAGCGTCACATAGAATGACACTATTGCTCCCTACCTTGCGCCATGGTGCGCGCCGTATTTTAAATACGGCTCACACATGGTGGCGGTAGGGAGCACTAAGGGGCGCAGGGAAAGTGGCACTACACTCGGTGCCAAAAGGTTATTTCTGATAAAGGTTTATATGATAATTGTGTATGTTTTAATAATCTCTCCTTATTACAGTTATGACCATAATTCAGGCCAATTTAACATCCTTATTAAACTATGAGTGTTTGAACACATCTTGATATGTTTGGGTGACCCTTCTACTTAATTTCTCCTCTGTGGCTGTCTTGTGTCTTTTTTTTAGGGGAATTGTGTTAGCCAGCCAGCAACTCTGATGGTGGAGTGGTGAAAGTGCTATTCTAATGGAATTAGCATGGCAGGTTTAAATTAGGGTGCTAAATGGCAGCATTTTAATTTTTTGCTGCAGATAGAGGAAGAAGATAAATGGAAGTGCTTTTATTATATGCAGGGCCACTGGAATTTTATGGCAGAAGAAGACAGAATTATGAGGCAGGGTTGACCTATTTACATGGTAAGAAAAGTCCAGTTAGGAATTTACGTCAATAGCTCTAAATCAAGCAAATGTGAGACCTATTGCGTTGCAAATGCTTTTTTCTGTTACCACTAAACAAGAGAGTAGTGACCCATGTTCTTTGCTTACTATAGGGCCCATGGCGCGTGTACTACACTGTTGCCTGACTGAAACTTGCCCTTTGCTGTAGGCTTAATGTTGGAAAAACAGTGAGGGACTAACTTCACGGCGAGAGGAGAAAGAGGAAATTGCGCTAGTATGTTTTCTGATACTATGACCTACATTTGGCAACAATTTGAGGAAGATTAGAGCGAACAAGAAAAATTTGCCCAGTGCCACATATACAGTGGTTCTGTCATACATGCGCTAAAATGTTGCATGACGCAAAACACAATGCAGTATTGAACTATGACACAAAGGGGTGCAAGTAATCTCTTGCATGAGTTTTTCCTCGAGCAACACCTGACAGTACAAATCCCTTCATGTAGATGAAAGGCCAGTGATCAATCAGATAATGCCCTGATTACTTACCAGTAACCTTCATTACTCTTTGAGCCACATTTACAAGAAATAACGCATCGCAGCGATGCGTCAAACATTGTAACGCCGCGGAAACGACAGGTCATAATACCATGTTTGTGCCGAATTCGCAAAATGGTGCACCATGGTGTTAGGATCTGGGCTGGGTAAAAAAATTGATGCTAGCCTTTGTGCTGTGTCGGAAAAAAATGACCTTAGTGCTGCAAAAGTGAAGCTAGCCTGTTTTGTGGCACGTATTCTGATGCAAGCTGTCCTCGCGTCACTTTTGCACCTAAAAGCGTAAAAAAACAGTTGGAAAATGCTGCATCTAAAAAACAAAACAAAAACAAAAAGAAACTGTAGAAGCAGATATGGAGAACCCAGGAGACCAGAGGCCCCAGGACAACCTCAGCAACCCAAGTGCAGACCAGGATGTCCAGACAAACTCCCAGAAGAAGGGGAAGATAAAAAGGAAGTCCAGGTTCAGTGAGGAGAACAACATCCTGATCAGTGAGGTGATGGAGCATTAACACCAGCTCTTTGTCACCTCAAAATTGCCACTATGGAAGAAAGAGGCCATATGGCAGTGCATTGTGGACAAAGTCAACAGTGTGGCTGAGGTGAAGAGGACAGTCCTCATATGTAAAAAGTGCTGGTACAATTGCAAGTGTAGAACAAAGGAGAATCTGGACAGCAATGGCAAAGCAGCATTGCATACCAGAGGTGGAGGTCCAGCACCCCAGTAGCAGCTGGGTGAGTTGGAGGAGATGGTGGCAGCCATCATCCCTAAAGGGTTGGTGGCAGGAGTCTCAGGACAAGACAGTGCTGCATATGACTAACTACAAGAACCACAGGGTATGTTGCAGTGGGGGTCAATATGGTATCTATACAGTACCATAATGTGGAGGCAGCTATGTCCCAGTGCTAAAACACAGTCTGTAGGCCAAAGAGTAGAATGGTGGCACACTTATGGTTACACAGCAAAGAGATGTAATGTGCACTGACCTCCCACAATTTGCACAGGCCAGTCCTAAACCATCACCCCACTCCCTTCGTTGTGTGAAGTGCAGCATCAGTCAATTTTTACCCCACATTGTGCCATATGTACAAGGAAATTATGCAGTGCTACATGCCAACTAGCTGCACCATCATTTAGAAACTGCAGGGATGTATTGTATGTACTGAAATTCAATGCCTCCCTGTACTTTCCTCAGTGATGGCAGCACAAACTGCTGCCTAACTCAAACGTAGGCACCCTTGCACCATGTAGTTACTCTGCCTCACTTGGGCCTGTGCACACTAATCTAAACAACTCATCTGAGAGAGGGACGAGGTGTGTGTGATGGGAGGTATCCACACAAAGTGACATGGAAAGAGACATGGCTATTGTACCGTGCATGAAACTATATTGTCCCCCATCTGACATGAAGGGCAGGGAGAGTGCACACAGGTCTAAGCTGCATGGAAGGGAAGCACAGGAACTCATTCCAAAGAATCAATTGGAGGAGGGGTAATCTAAGAAATGCACACTACTGGACCATGTGTGCACATACTAATAAGTATGTGTGGGCATGGTGGACACTGATACTGCTCTACGTGGTAGGTGCTGACTGTGGATGGTAAAATTACAGTTCATGTGAATGGAGAGACTGTGCATACTGAGAAGGTGGGGGTGGGCATGTATATTACATGGTACCTACAAAAATACACGTGCCACTGGGTCTGGCTGTGCAACACTTGTGGCACACTTGGGAAAGGATGGCAGAGAAAAGTCCATTGAGGGACTACAACGTACATGTCATGTGGACATGCCAGGAGAGAGTATGATGCAACATTGTCTCAAGGTGGCACATGTACAATTTGGAGGATTTCAAACAGGGACTTGACAAGGGATACCAAGAAACACCTAGTCAACATAAATGAGGACCCATGGAAGAACCCAGGCTGAAGTGGGAGGCCTTCTGATGTGGGATTCAGATGCAGGGACTTGTCACTAATCACATCACCACTACAATGTGGGGTAAGGCACTAACAATGGTTGTCCCTAACAAAACAACTTGTAGTACCATCGGATTTGTTCACGCATGATTGATGTGTCGTAGGCATGTGAGAATTAATGTATGATCTGGGTAGGGTCATTGTGAGCCACTTAGCTGTGTGACAGGACCCGTGATCTGGTAATCTGAGGAGGTCTGTACACATACAATGGTGTGGCCGTGATTGAAATGAAATCCAAATCTCTGCAGATATACAACTCACATCAGCATTTTAGTGGGGAATGTAAGTGAGCTAAACTACCCAGTCGGGCAGGGCCTATCCTCTCCGAGCAGGCACACAGTGCTTGTGAGAACAATCCATTTGTAACATAAATATTGTGACACTGTGCATCAATACCCATGCCCAACAGGTGTGTGACACATCGCTGTTCAACTCAGGGCTCCATGTATGAGGATTTGATGCTACGTTGTGCTGAAAGACAGCTTGCTGTGCTACGCTGCATCATTTTGAAATTGCAGGGATGCGTTGTGTTTACCAAAATCCAACACATCCCTGTACTTTCCTCAGTGATGGTACACAAATTGGAGCCTACTGACAACAAAGGCACCCTTGCACAATGGTGTAGGTGTGCCTGCATTTCATGGATATTTGCCTATGTGCAGGAAAGGACATTTTCCTAAATATAAACAATCATGAATGTCATCTTCCACTTGCTATGTGTGCTGCAGAATCAGTACACTTTAAAAGAGGGAAAAAATGGGGAGAAAAATTTAATTTCTCTCTGTTGCACCACTTCAATGCTACCCCTGAGGTGGTGTAGTAATATGATGCATTTCTATACATTCAAATCTGGGAATACGTCAGATTCCTTTGGATTCCATGAGTGTTGTGTGGGAACACCCACAGCAACACACATGGAACTCACTTTTTATGCAGTGTAATGCATGAAACGGGTACATATATACAAGGCCCTGACAAGCTACACAAGGTGGCTTGATGTGGCCTTGTAAATATCGGATCTGCACACTGTGCCACCTGAGCATCAAAAACTATGAGACTCCAGATGGGCAGTGGGCTACAAGGGCCTTGTAAATGAGGTGTTGAAAGTGCTCCTTTGGAAACCTTGTTTGTTAACCTGATTACTCATGTCAACATCTAGCAGAGATCAACATTACTATGGGGGTCATTCTGACTCCCGCCGGCCGCGGTAACTGCAGGGCCGGCGGGAGCCGCCGAATGACCGCACCGCGGGCAAATGACCGCAGCGGCCATTCTGAGTTTCCCGCTGGGCTGGCGGGCGACCGCCAGAAGGCCGCCCGCCAGCCCAGCGGGAAACCCCCTTCCATGAGGATGCCGGCTCCGAATGGAGCCGGCGGAGTGGAAGGGGTGCGACGGGTGCAGTTGCACCCGTCGCGATTTTCAGTGTCTGCTTGGCAGACACTGAAAATCTTGGTGGGGCCCTGTTAGGGGGCCCCACGACACCCATTACCGCCAGCCAGGTTCTGGCAGTCAAAACCGCCAGAACCAGGCTGGCGGTAAGGGGGTCGGAATCCCCATGGCGGCGCTGCCTGCAGCGCCGCCATGGAGGATTCCCCAGGGCAGCGGGAAACCGGCGGGGCACCGTCGGTTTCCCGTTTCTGACCGCGGCTGTACCGCCGCGGTCAGAATGCCCATGGGAGCACCGCCAGCCTGTTGGCGGTGCTCCCGCGGTCGTTGGCCCTGGCGGTCCATGACCGCCAAGGTCAGAATGACCCCCTATATCTCCATTCAATTGCAGAGGACGAACACATACCTCCTGGCCAGCTGACTATCCTGGATATTTCCGATGATGTGGATGACCAGCTGCAAACCATACATCCGGATACCCTCTAAAAAATCCTGGGTGCCATACAGACATCATCTCCAGTGGCGGGGATGCTAGACAGCTTTGCAGGGTCTCCAGATGATCTGCCTAATATCCAACATACATCACCTGCCAGCCACAGCCCTTGACTCCCAAGACCCAGGACTTACATTCCAACAAACTGCGGTAGGAGTCTACTAGGAGCTGACAGATCAGGTGCAGGTGGGGAAGGAGACCATGGTGGCTACCCTAGTGGCAATCCATGGGGGCCTCAGTCTGAATAAGGGCAACTTGGCTGCCACATGAGGCACCTACTCTCCACTTCGTGGCCTCCAGCAGTCCCTGGCTGACATTGTTGGTGTCATGAGGCAGCGGCATGAGCAAATGCCCTGCCAAAGTGGCACCAGCGAGGTTGCCAACAGGCTGGGGGCAATACAAAATGTCTTGGAGTCCATGGAGTGGAAACACGACTCCCTCATTGCCAGTATGGATGCCTACCACTGTGAAACTGCTGCTGTATTGCAGACCCTGCAGATCCTCCTTGCTGCTGTGCTGCCTCATGTGCTGCCACAGAGGAGAGCTGCTGTGGACCCGGTAACACCCCTGTCACGGGAGGCACCACAGACATCAGAGGATGAAGATGTTAAAGGAACATCTTTCACCAGAAAAACTTCCCTGTAGCATTTCTCTGTGACACATGCCCACTTTTTCTTTTGCTCTGTGCTAAAGATCATGCCAGTGTCGAAAAAACTTGGACTGTCCTCAGTTTTACTCTCCCACTGCTGACCTCTCAGGTACGTGGACTGCTATAGTGGCCAATCTTCCCTAATGACAATGTGGTCCTCCTCCTCACTGAAGCACTTCTCTCCAAAACATGTCCCATCACATGTTCATCCCCATGGACTCTGTCTGGACATCCAATGGCTTGATACAACTGTTGGTGTTGTTGTCCCATGAAATGTACATCAGTACATCACTTAAACTTGCACATGTAAATAAAATCACTAATTACAACCTTTGTGTTGTATGCATGTCTGAAGCTGGACTAAATATGAACATGTTGCATTATTTGATCAAATACACTGACTACTTTCCAAAGGGATATGTGTGGATTGGAGACAAAGCCACACAGACTAAGTGAAACATAATTGATGAATATGATATGTATGTTGACTATCAAGTAGTTTCCTGAGGTTCCCATGCATGTAGTGCAACAGGTAACATCCAGCACAGAATCTACATATGCCAGGTATCATCATCATCAGCTTTATTCGATCAATGACCATAAAAGCACATAAAAACAGAGATAATAAATAATACTTAAGTAGATAAATACACATCTATAAATTGATATAAAAACATTAAAACAATAATAAACTTGAATTGCACAAAAAACTCTAAAACTTATCTATAAAAGAAATGAAGCCTTAAATTGTTTTTTGGAAGTGACATCGTGTACGCCAAGCTGCTACTAGATACTTGCTTACTGAAAGAATTACATCAGCTGAATTATGGCTTTTTAAAACCCGTAGAGCCAAGGAACAGTTCTTAAATCCCATAGACCTGCATATATTACGAATCCATTTTGATCGCGGAATCGCATAAGCTGGGCAAAAGGACATAAAATGCTCAATGGTTTCAGGAGTGTCGCCACAAGCAGGGCATATATCAGGAAGATTAATCGGCCCCCACCTATGAGTCAATGACATCAAAGGCAAGGAGCCAAAACGAAACCATGCATATAAGCTCTTTCCCTGTGAATCCGGTATAATGTCCAAATAAGGTTCAAACTTTGGAGACCATTTAAGATCAATAAAGGAACTGGTTAAGCGACCATGGGATTTATCAGTTATGTAGTTATCCCTAACATAAGACCAATAAGTTTGCTTTAAGACATTTTTATGCCGTCTCTCTAGTTTATGGGGATTTTCCCAATAGTCACCCAGACCCAACAGCCGAAGCCAATGGGCCACATGACGAATCCAGGGAAGAGTATTGGCATTTTGGCATTTTAATAGGTCGAGTAATGAGGTCTTATATATATCTAGTTCGGGGGTTATCCATAACCTGATCCAATAAAGGAGGGGTCTTAAAATAGCTAGATCTGCTACTCGGCTTAACCCCAAATCTAAAAATAGTGGAAGCAGGGGTGTGGTGCGTGGGCATGCAATTAAAACTCTTGCAAAATTGTTTTCCCCCACACTAATCTTGTTACAATTAGAGAAACCCCAGACTTCCGCTCCGTACAGGGCTGCACCTTGAGCCTTAGCTATATAAATATTTATTGCTGGAGAAACAACTTTTGTAACGGTGCTTTGATAAAAACGCAATATAGATGAAGCTCTATGTTGTAGGAGCCCTGCACTTTTTGTAATCTGGTCTTCCCATGATAGTTTGCTAGTTAGCCTAACTCCCAAGTAGTCTATAGAGCTAACTTCCTTCAAGGGGACTCCGTCAATGTGAATGGAGCATTTTTTCCTAAAGTCCTTTAGATAGCACCATCAATTTGGTTTTGTTAATATTAACCTCCAACCCATGATCGCTGCAAAATCGACTAAACCGATCAACAAGGATTTGCAACCCCATTGGTGTCTTTGAGATGAGAAGCGAATCATCGGCGAAGAGCAGGATGGGAATTTTTTGTGTGTTCAGGGAGGGAGCATCATTCTGACATGTAGACACAGCCTTTACTACTTCATTAATAAATAAGGTAAATAATAAAGGGGCTAGCACACAACCTTGGCGAACTCCCCTTCTAATTGGGATCTGTTCAGTCAGTTTGCTTTGTTCGCCCCACCTCACTTGGGCATAAGTGTTGTCATGTAATCGTTTTAACAGGAGTAGTAGGTCCTCTGGGACTCCCAATCTAACCAGCACTTCCCACAGTTTGGCTCTTGGAACCAAATCAAAAGCAGAACGCAGGTCTATGAATACTACATACAGGCACTGCTTGGCAATAAGAACATATTTCCAGTACAATATGGCCAGTCGAAAGACCTGGTCAACTGTGCTAGTTTTAGCACAAAACCCAGCCTGTAATTGTGAAAGGATTTGATACTCCTCAACCCAACTGGTTAGCCTCTGCAAAATTTGTTTAGCGAAAATCTTTTGTAAGTTGTCTATAAGGCTAATAGGCCTGTAATTAGCTGGAAGGTTGGCATTTCCTTTTTTATAAATGGGTATGATCTCTGCCCCCTTCCATGTACCTGGAATTTGTCCTCCTGCGGCTATGCTATATGAAATGGCATTAATATACCAGTACCAGATATTTGGTTCTGATCTGTAAAGATCTCCAGGAAGCTTATCCGGTCCGGGTGCTTTGCCAGGTTTCAGGGTATTTATAGCCTCAAGGGTTTTTTCTACTTTAAAGATCAGATAACCCTTAGGGAAACACTGGGCCCCCACTTGGAGAGCCGTGCTAGGGTTCGAATCCAACAGCTTTAGTGGAGAGTGGACCACATTAGTGTCCGTTGAACCCTCTGGTAGGGCATAGAGAGTAGTAAAATGCTCTACCCAACTTTCTGGTGTATATGGTTGCTGTATCATATGTGAGCATGGAGGGTGGATAGCTCACTGACATCACAAGAGATGTATGAGACAACTCCTGTGTCAATTCCTGTCAGTACATAGTGGCCTGTGCCACAACTTCTTGCATACTCCTCGAGTAACTGGATGCGTCCGGCCATGCAGCCCATTGCCTACACGTATGAGTCTAATATTCATATCACCATTGTAAGGAAATGCCTCCTTGGCATGGTTACCCCCTGACTTTTTGCCTTTGCTGATGCTATGTTTTGAATTGAAAGTGTGCTGAGGCCTGCTAACCAGGCCCCAGCACCAGTGTTCTTTCCCTAACCTGTACTTTTGATTCCACAATTGGCACACCCTGGTATCCTGATAAGTCCCTTATAACTGGTACCCCTGGTACCAAGGGCCCTGATGCCAGGGAAGGTCTCTAAGGGCTGCAGCATATCTTATGCCACCCTAGGGACCCTTCACTCAGCACAGACACACTGCTTGCCAGCTTGTGTGTGCTGGTGAGAACAAAACGAGTAAGTCGACATGGCACTCCCCTCAGGGTGCCATGCCAACCTCACACTGCCTATACGGTATATATAAGTCACCCCTCTAGTAGGCCTTACAGCCCTAAGGCAGGGTGCACTATACCATAGGTGAGGGCACCAGTGCACGAGCACTGTGCCCCTACAGTTTCTAAGCCAAACCTTAGACATTGTAAGTGCAGGGTAGCCATAAGAGTATATGGTCTGGGTGTCTGTCAAACACGGACTCCACCGCACCATAATGGCTACACTGAAAACTGGGAAGTTTGGTATCAAACTTCTCAGCACAATAAATGCACACTGATGCCAGTGTACATTTTATTGTAAAATACACCCCAGAGGGCACCTTAGAGGTGCCCCCTGAAACCTAATCCAACTATCCGTGTAGGCTGACTGGTTCTAGAAGCCTCCCACACTCGAGACATGTTGCTGGCCACATGGGGAGAGTGTCTTTGTCACTCTGTGGCCTGTAACAAAGCCTGCACTGGGTGCAGATGCTATCACCTCCCCCAGGCAGGAGCTGTAACACCTGGCGGTGAGCCTCAAAGGCTTACCCCCTTTGTTCCAGCACCGCAGGGCACTCCAGCTAGTGGAGTTGCCCGCCCCCCTCCGGCCATGGCCCCACTTTTGGCGGCAAGGCCGGAGGAGATAATGAGAATAACAAGGAGGAGTCACTGGCCAGTCAGGACAGCCCCTGAGGTGTCCTGAGCTGAAGTGACTCTAACTTTTAGAAATCCTCCATCTTGCAGATGGAGGATTCCCCCAATAGGGATAGGAATGTGACCCCCTCCCCTTGGGAGGAGGCACAAAGAGGGTGTACCCACCCTCAGGGCTAGTAGCCATTGGCTACTAACCCCCAAGACCTAAACACGCCCTTAAATTTAGTATTTAAGGGCTTCCCTGAACCTAAAGATTTAGATTCCTGCAACTTACCGAAGAAGAAGACTGCTGAGCTGAAAACCCCTGCAGAAGAAGAAAGAAGACACCAACTGCTTTGGCCCCAGTCCTACCGGCCTGTCTCCTGCCTTCTAAAGAAACCTGCTCCAGCGACGCTTTCTCAAGGACCAGTGACCTCTGAATCCTCAGAGGACTGCCCTGCTTCAAGAGGAACAAGAAACTCCAGAGGACAGCGGACCTGCTCCAAAAAGACTGCAACTTTGTTACAGAGGAGCAGATTTAAAGACCCCTGCAATCCCCGCAAGAAGCGTGAGACTTGCAACACTGCACCCGGCGACGCCGACTCGACTGGTGGAGAAACAACACCTCAGGGAGGACCCTCCGGCGACTCAGAGACTGTGAGTAACCAAAGTTGTCCCCCCTGAGCCCCCACAGCGACGCCTGCAGAGGGAATCCCGAGGCTCCCCCTGACCGCGACTGCCTGACTCTAAAATCCCGACGACTGGAAAAGACCCTGCACCCGCAGCCCCCAGCACCTGAAAGATCGGAACTTCAGTGCAGGAGTGACCCCCAGGAGGCCCTCTCCCTTGGCCAGGTGGTGGCTACCCCGAGGAGCCCCCACCTTGCCTGCCTGCACTGCTGAAGAGACCCCTTGGTCTCCCATTGATTTACATTGCGAACCCGACGCTTGTTTGCACACTGCACCTGGCCGCCCCCGCGCTGCTGAGGGTGTACTTTCTGTGTGGACTTGTGTCCCCCCCGGTGCCCTACAATACCCCCCTTGTCTGCCCTCCGAAGACGCGGGTACTTACCTGCTGGAAGACTGGAACCGGGGCACCCCCTTCTCTCCATTGAAGCCTATGCGTTTTGGGCACCACTTTGAACTCTGCACCTGACCGTCCCTGAGCTGCTGGTGTGGTGACTTTGGGGTTGCTCTGAACCCCCAACGGTGGGCTACCTTGGACCCCAATCTTAACCCCGTAGGTGGTTTACTTACTTGCAAAAACTAACATTACTTTACCTCCCCCAGGAACTGTGAAAATTACACTGTGTCCACTTTTAAAACAGCTTATTGTGGTTTATGTAAAAAGTATATATGCTACTGTGATTATTCAAAGTTCCTAAAAGTACTTACCTGCAATACCTTTCAAATGAGATATTACATGTAGAATTTGAACCTGTGGTTCTTAAAATAAACTAAGAAAATATATTTTTCTATAACAAAACCTATTGGCCTGGATTTGTCTCTGAGTGTGTGTCCTCATTTATTGCCTGTGTGTATGTACAACAAATGCTTAACACTACTCCTTTGATAAGCCTACTGCTCGACCACACTACCACAAAATAGAGCATTAGTATTATCTCTTTTTGCCACTATCTTACCTCTAAGGGGTACCCTTGGACTCTGTGCATACTATTCCTTACTTTGAAATAGTACATACAGAGCCAACTTCCTACAACCATGCTGTACACCAGTGCTCAACACAGCCATTTGATGGGGGTATTCATGCATGCCCTACTTCTCATCTGCACAGAGATCTTGGGATAGCAATGGATAATGCTGTCCATTGTACAAACCTGTTTGCAATACATCCTAGAGATTATCATGGCCAGTACTATCTGAAGATGGATTGGGTATTGGGATGTTGTATGACAATGCTGTACACACATTCCTCCAGGCCAACACACATTGCCAGATCGGGGATGATGTCAGTGGATAGCAATGATGATCTATCCAACATAAGGTATGGGGCATTACACCACATAAGTGGGCAAATCAACTGCAGTTCCAAGGGTGGCATTTTCACCTCCAGCCTGCTACAGTTAATGACTTGTTCACCATGTTCACAGTCCTGGAAGAACATGAATTACTGTGATGTTCCTGTGTACACACATCAGGAACAAGTTCTGTGAACCACATATTGACACCAAGCATATATGTGTATGACCCTGTAAACTTGGCGCATGTCCCTACTGTCATTATTGTGTTTGGACTCATCAACCCTGTGTGGGCTACACATACACCTCAGACATAAATAGCACTGTGAGTAACTACACCTTATCTGTGCTTATGAAAATCTTTTGTCAGGTATGAAGTCTCCTGGCATGTTCACCTATGAATGATCCTGGCTCTGTGGATATTGCTCTTTGGTCATACCAGCAAACATGTGGGCCTTCAGTGATAGCAATCACAATCTCTTTGAAATTACTCAGATGCAAATACACATCCTGGACACAAACTGTGCCTTACTGTCCATATACATAGATAGCATATGGACTTAAATTACGTATACATGCACTTTGTACATGCCTTTGCACACAGCATACAACATCGGACACTCAATCCTTGCTCCCAGTAGACATACCAGATGATACTCACTGGGAGCATTGGGGTCACTGAAGATTTCTATCTCCCCACTGGTGTAAGGCTCGGGTCCACCTGCAAGACGTAAAATGAGTCACAGCACTGTGATTATTGAAAGGTGAACAGTGTGGTCACATATTGCATATTACACACGCATTGCAAATGGCTATAGAACACTTCTAGTTGTAACAGCTCAAATAGTCCATTTGACATGTCTGAATGTCATACATTGGTAGGCCAGTCTGCCCTGTACATATATGTGATGAAACATACATACATGTCTTCGGTACATTGTTGACTGTTTGCAAATGACTCGCTACCCAAAGAATTAGCAAGGTTAGCTAAGTATATTGGTACTCTGCACCAACATGACTCACAGAACACACTCAGCCCCAACCAGCAATACCTCTACCTTACACTTTTCATCAGATGTACATGACTACGCTACATACAACACAAGTTAGACATCCTTGTCCCCTCATGTCACAGACATCGGTAGATGTCATTGCTGCGTAGTCATAGATACTGAACATACATGTGTTGGCCATCCCCAAACCTCAACATTATGAAATCAGTTACAGCCATGTGTGTGACATATACAGATGTATGACAGTCCACATGTCAGAACCATGTACAGAGTCATATACATCAAGCCTCATCTACATGTCACATGAGCATCTTAAATGTCTCCAAATAGAATAGCTCCTTCTGAAGCATGTCCCCCAGGTAGGCACATGTTGACATATGCCTTGGCAGCAAGACATGTATTTTAAACGTGCACACTTCCTCACGTTTCCCACAGCACATCTATTGACATGTGCACTTTGGGGCTAATAGAGAAAGTGGTCAATAGGTATGATAGGGACACTGCTCAGTGGGGGCGCATGACAGCCCAGTATTGGGACAGCTTTGTTTCATGCTTTATCTATGAAATGCTGTTTTTGGGGTGTGTTGGCATTTGTGCCCTGACATATGTGAACCACTGACACTATGGACCACAGTTACAAGCCCAAGTGTCCCCCATACCACAAGACCATAGTTTCAGTGAAATTTTTGTGGCACAGTGTGCCGGGCAATGATCACAAGGCTGGAAATGCATAATATTCAAACTACACCTCAGGGGTGGTGTCACAGTGGTACAATGGTAATGAAATATATGATTTCCCAACTTTTTCACCTTCCTATGTGTGCTGCTTTCTACAGACCACATAGACAACAGGAAACACAATTGATTTGTGTATGGACGGGAAGGTGTATCTATCTGCACATGAACACTTGTCCCTGCCAACCACGTACCCTTGCACCATGGCACAAGGGTGCCTGCATTGGTGATTGTCAGCAAATTCTGCACCAAAACAGGGGAGAAGGGCACGGATGTGATGTGCCATATGTCATAGTTACGGCACAGTGCGGCACTTGTAATGTATCCAGGTTGGCGCAGCAATACGAATTGCAGCCCTGCTCTGAGTCATGCCTTAGTAATGGAAGCCCTATGGCCAGCACACATCTAAATGCAAATATAATCCAAAGAATCATCCACAAGGAATGTGTACTTACCAACAGTTTCCAACGACCTTGATCTCAGAGTAGTCCAATAGGTCACATTCCCTGCTAATGATGTCAGCCTATCAATGTTTGAGCTGATGGGGTGTCTGGTCTACCGCAAAGATTAAAAGCATGTGGAAGTGGACCTTCCTCACCACAGCTTACATGCCTCTGTGTTGTACCATTGTATGACACGACCTCCCATGGCCACCATGTTTGACAGGTAGTGGGTCACCAGCCATATTAATCCACCAAACTCCTGGGCACTCATGTTCCTGGCCCTTCCTTTCCCTGACATGCCCCACCCCTGATGCATGATAGTAAAAAAAAACACCAAACTACCCCCAACTGCCCATAATAATTAATCTACCCCAAGGACAAACACCCGACAATACGCAGTGAGATACAACACTAAATACCAATACAAAGTAGAACTTAGATGTAAGAGACACAACAAGGACAGCTAACAGCACAACAGACTGGCACAACAGCACTCCTCTCTTGGTCTACAGCACAATACTACCTCTCCCAAGCACAGACACAAAGACTGTGAGTGTCAAAATATGTGACAGTAACTTCACAGTTCCTAATTTGCAGCATGGATGATCCATTGCATCACTTCCTGGGAAGATGCAGCATATTTTCAGTGTATTTGTCTCTTTTTGTTGCATGGTGGCAATGTGTGGATTTTACAGGAAGACTGAGAAAGCACCATGATGAAATTCTGGCACGTCTGAGAGGAAACCTCAGTGTTTTGTGAGTGTACATAGGTGAAATTACATGCATTATTGGGATCAGACTACACATATAGCACAATTCTTGTTATGTCAACAGCACACCTTAGAATGGTTGCCCCATGTGCCAACTATGTATTGGCACCTGATTCCATTGCTTAGATTACACCAAGGGATGCCATGGTCTTACTCTGGGTCAGTAAACCAACATCTTTGACAGTGCAGGCATATGCTAATCTGTGCTTTGTCCCAAGGTGCAGACAGCAGGCTGCTATGCAACATGGGGAAGTTAAAGTCTCCTGTGCAGGCAACTGTTGGGATAGGTTGGACACACATGTGTTAGGGATGTATGAATGGTGCAGTTTTATCATGTTCCCCCCCTCCAGGGGCCTTCCATCAGGGGACGCACTGTCAGTTCTCCTCTGGAGATTGTCTTGGCACCTGGCCCCACATCTTACAGACAGAGTACAGTCCAAATCAGGCAATGATCATTATAGAAAGTCCCCACGTTCCAAGCACGGGAAGGTGCACCCTTTTTTTGCTACCACAGCCAGTATGAGTGTCCGTAAACTGTAGCTATGTTATGAGTGTCAGTACCTACATGTGCAGGACCTTCAGGCATTTGCCTGGACACTGGGGGACAACTGTGTAGACAGCCAATGTGCACCTGCAAAACTAATAACGTGCAGAACTTGGTGAGGATACTGTTGTACTTAAGGTTCCGTTTCGCAATGGGCTAGCATGTGATGGGGTCCTGACTAGTCCATTTCCTCAGATTTGTGGTGCACGTGATTCTGACTCATGCTAAGGGTTCAATGTTACCACACCATGTATGCCTTTGTGTGACTTCAGACATACTGAGGTGACACCGGCGTCATCGGCCTGTGGTACCTAGGATCATATCTGTATGACTTGCCACCTTAGGTGAGCCCACTAGCAGCTTGTATTTGGCGTCCAGGACAGATAGTATTAATACTTTTTCCTGGTATTAGTTATGTTGATGTCAACATTTGCAGGATTTTGTATTTCTCATTGCAAAACCTTTGAGTCCTGTCATGACACATTTATCTCCTTTCTACCAATAATTGGGCTTAAGTCAGATTTTTTCATGTTGAGCTATGGAGCTAAGTTTCTAGACTGTGAATAAACTTTGATGAGCGGTGTTCCCCTCACCAGGGCATTTCACACATCTTTGGAAATGTCCCTGCTTACAGTTACATGCCAACCCATCCCTGTAGCACCTAGGGGAGACATTAGGTGTGATTTGTATGTAAGGTTGATGTGGATTGACACCTTTGATATACATTTTCTTCAAAGTGAATTTGGCACACATTTAAATTTTGGAGAACAGTCTGCATGGCAGGGCTGACTTAAAAATGACAGCAGGCAACACAGCAGTACGCACTCCAGTGCAGGAAACGTACTAGGCCTTTGAACGTCTCTGCCCTAATATATACTAAGGACTTATAGGTAGTTTGATTCCCCTTTGTCCTATTATCTACTAGGGACTTATAGGTAGTTTGATTACCCCTTGCCCTATTATCTACTAGGGAATTATAGGTAGTTTGATTCCCCCTTGCCCTATTATCTATTAGGGGCTTATAGGTAGTGTGATCCCCCTTGCCCTATTATCTACTTACAGGAGTCTGTCATGTGCAATTGTGATCTTAGCATTTTAACATATAACTTTTACTCAGAGGAGTGGCCCTGGGCCTGGTTAGCAGACCCAGGTTATGGCCATGTTCATTTACCACCAGTGTCATTCATAGAAATGTGTGTGAACATGCTAAAAGGTTGACTCCTTCACACTGTAAATGGGCAGGTAATTTGGCTACAAACTGGCTGTGCTTATATGTGTTGTTTTACATAGGGACAATGAATCGTGTTGTCATACTCTTCTGACATTGTGAGAGTCATTCACACGTACCAAACATATGACTAGTGTATGGTACATCAGCGATGTTTCTGCTATTGTTGGTACATTTTGTGCTAGCTCCTTATCTTCTTCATAGTCATCATCCAGCTCTTCCTGCTCCTCGTTGTGACTGTGCCATGAGAGAATATGCCCTGCACATATATGCTGCGATATGCAGCACACTAGGATTAGTTCAGTTGGCATTGGTGACGAGTAGAGTAATTGACCCCCAAACATATCCTGACTCCTGGAGCAGTACTATTGTATTCTGAGAGTCTCCTCCACAATGTAGCAGGTACTGTTTGTGACCTGGATGTGACTCTGCTGGGCTTCCGTATCTGTGTGTTTGTGAGGAGTACTCACCCACAGCTGCAGACTATGGCCCTCATTACAACCCTAGTGGTAAATCCCGCCTTCTGCGGTGCTGAAGACCGCCAACATTCCGCTACAGGTATTACGTCCCACAGCTCGGAATCCACCACAATACAGACACCCGCACAAGTCCGCCACTCCAAAGGTCAGTGATAAACTGGTAATAGCAAAACCTACACTGTCACGCCAACAGAGCTACACCCATACTATCACGACCCACGAATCAACACAGCGGACTTTCAACCGTGGTAATCCATTGGCGTACACACCACCGTCCTCAAAATACACACACATTTACAAAACACAATCACATTGGACAATTCGAAATACACACACCTGATACACATACACACACCACACCCACACACCCACATTACCGACAACCCCTTACAACCAAAAATTTCGAAGAAGGCCAGAGAGAGAGATTAGCTAACAAAATACTAGCATCGACAGACACACAACACCATCACTTATACAACATCCACGCACCTCAAACAACACACACCAACACATCCCCCACACATCACAATAGACAGCACCTCACACATCACCCACACCACATCCTGGCACTGCAAAGACACTCCAGGTTTTCAGAAGAGGAGCTCAGGGTCATGGTGGAGGAAATCATCCGGGTAGAGCTACAGCTTTTCGAATCACAGGTGAAGCAGACATCCATTGCAAGGAAGATGGAGCTATGGCGGAGAGTCGTCGACAGGGTCAATGCAGTGGGACAGCATCCAAGAACACGGGATGACATCAGGAAGAGGTGGAATGACTTACGGGGGAAGGTACATTCTGTGGTATCAAGACACCAGATTGCTGTACAGAGGACTGGCGGTGGACCCCCTCCTCCTCCCCCACAACTAACAACATGGGAGGAGCAAGTCTTGGCAATAATGCATCCTGAGGGCCTTGCAGGAGTAGCAGGAGGACTGGACTCTGGTAAGGCAAAGTTTTACTATTATATCCCCACGCTACCTGCATGCCATCACATACTCCCATTCTTACCCTCACCCCCATCACACCATCATCTCCATATGTCCCACTATCACAACCCACACATCTCAATACCAAGGCCCTGCATGCAACACCTATGCATGGACCACCATCACCAAAGCATGTCCAGAACAGAAACCCACACAGACCCCAAAACAACTAACACAATGACGCAAGCACAGGAGTAGAGGGTACCTCACCCAATGCACAAGATGGCACACACAGATACTAAAACTATGCATTTACACCCCAACAGGACCTCTACCCAACGTCACTGGAAGGAGGTGCCAGACATATCCAGTACCCCCACAGAAGAGGCCCACAGTGATGACAGCAGCTCTGCACGCCTGGATCCAGATGACCAACCCGGCCCATCAGGGACCTCGGGACAGTCGGTTTCCCTGACACAGTCCCAAACTACCACTGAGCCTCCCTCCTCAGGAAACACCGCCACAGCACCCACCCAGCGGGCCCATCCCTCTGTCTCCAGGACACATCAATCAGCAGTGTGTCCACCACCACAGGGACCCCATGCAAACCTACAAACCCAAGACAATCAGGGACCTGGGGTCTGTGGCACAGTGTGCCGGGCAATGATCACAAGGCTGGAAATGCATAATATTCAAACTACACCTCAGAGGTGGTGTCACAGTGGTACAATGGTAATGAAATATATGATTTCCCAACTTTTTCACCTTCCTATGTGTGCTGCTTTCTACAGACCACATAGACAACAGGAAACACAATTGATTTGTGTATGGACGGGAAGGTGTATCTATCTGCACATGAACACTTGTCCCTGCCAACCACGTACCCTTGCACCACGGCACAAGGGTGCCTGCATTGGTGCTTGTCAGCAAATTCTGCACCAACACAGGGGAGAAGGGCACGGATGTGATGTGCCATATGTCATAGTTACGGCACAGTGCGGCACTTGTAATGTATCCAGGTTGGCGCAGCAATACGAATTGCAGCCCTGCTCTGAGTCATGCCTTAGTAATGGAAGCCCTATGGCCAGCACACATCTAAATGCAAGTATAATCCATAGAATCATCCACAAGGAATGTGTACTTACCAACAGTTCCAACGACCTTGATCTCAGAGTAGTCCAATAGGTCACATTCCCTGCTAATGATGTCAGCCTATCAATGTTTGAGCTGATGGGGTGTCTGGTCCACCGCAAAGATTAAAAGCATGTGGAAGTGGACCGTCCTCACCACAGCTTACATGCCTCTGTGTTGTACCATTGTATGACACGACCTCCCATGGCCACCATGTTTGACAGGTAGTGGGTCACCAGCCATATTAATCCACCAAACTCCTGGGCACTCATGTTCCTGGCCCTTCCTTTCCCTGACATGCCCCACCCCTGATGCATGATTGTAAAAAAAAAACACCAAACTACCCCCAACTGCCCATAATAATTAATCTACCCCAAGGACAAACACCCGACAATACGCAGTGAGATACAACACTAAATACCAATACAAAGGAGAACTTAGATGTAAGAGACACAACAAGGACAGCTAACAGCACAACAGACTCACACAACAGCACTCCTCTCTTGGTCTACAGCACAATACTACCTCTCCCAAGCACAGACACAAAGACTGTGAGTGTCAAAGTATGTGAAAGTAACTTCACAGTTCCTAATTTGCAGCATGGATGATCCATTGCATCACTTCCCGGGAAGATGCAGCATATTTTCAGTGTATTTGTCTCTTTTTGTTGCATGGTGGCAATGTGTGGATTTTACAGGAAGACTGACAAAGCACCATGATGAAATTCTGGCACGTCTGAGAGGAAACCTCAGTTTTTGGCTGACGTAATGGTTTAAAATAGATGTACTGGGCCAATGAATCAATTTTTTTTTTGATGCAATGACCAAAATATTTGGAGTACTGTATGTTCTGATGTGGAATGCATGTAAAGAGTCATATGGATTTCAGTTTTGCATGTAAAAGTCATGTTAACCACCTTCCTGTATTTCTATGTGTCCAATGTGTGTTTTGTGAGTGTACATAGGTGAAATTACATGCATTATTGGGATCAGACTACACATATAGCACAATTCTTGTTATGTCAACAGCACACCTTAGAATGGTTGCCCCATGTGCCAACTATGTATTGGCACCTGATTCCATTGCTTAGATTACATCCAGGGATGCCATGGTCTTACCCTGGGTCAGTAAACCCACATCTTTGACAGTGCAGGCATATGCTAATCTGTGCTTTGTCCCAAGGTGCAGACAGCAGGCTGCCATGCAACATGGGGAAGTTAAAGTCTCCTGTGCAGGCAACTGTTGGGATAGGTTGGACACACATGTGTTAGGGATGTATGAATGGTGCAGTTTTATCATGTTCCCCCCCTCCAGGGGCCTTCCATCAGGGGAAGCACTGTCAGTTCTCCTCTGGAGATTGTCTTGGCACCTGGCCCCACATCTTACAGACAGAGTACAGTCCAAATCAGGCAATGATCATTATAGAAAGTCCCCACGCTCCAAGCACGGGAAGGTGCACCCTTTTTTTGCTACCACAGCCAGTATGAGTGTCCGTAAACTGTAGCTATGTTATGAGTGTCAGTACCTACATGTGCAGGACCTTCAGGCATTTGCCTGGACACTGGGGGACAACTGTGTGTAGACAGCCAATGTGCACCTGCACTACTAATAACATGCAGAACTTGGTGAGGATACTGTTGTACTTAAGGTTCCGTTTCGCAATGGGCTAGCATGTGATGGGGTCCTGACTAGTCCATTTCCTCAGATTTGTGGTGCACGTGATTCTGACTCATGCTAAGGGTTCAATGTTACCACACCATGTATGCCTTTGTGTGACTTCAGACATACTGAGGTGACACCGGCGTCATCGGCCTGTGGTACCTAGGATCATATCTGTATGACTTGCCATCTTAGGTGACCCCCCCCTAGCAGCTTGTATTTGGCGTCCAGGACAGATAGTATTAATACTTTTTCCTGGTATTAGTTATGTTGATGTCAACATTTGCAGGATTTTGTATTTCTCATTGCAAAACCTTTGAGTCCTGTCATGACACATTTATCTCCTTTCTACCAATAATTGGGCCTAAGTCTGATTTTTTCATGTTGAACTATGGAGCTAAGTTTCTAGACTGTGAATAAACTTTGATGAGCAGTGTTCACCTCACCAGGGCATTTCACACATCTTTGGAAATGTCCCTGCTTACAGTTACATGCCAACCCATCCCTGTAGCACCTAGGGGAGACATTAGGTGTGATTTGTATGTAAGGTTGATGTGGATTGACACCTTTGATATACATTTTCTTCAAAGTGAATTTGGCACACATTTAAATTTTGGAGAACAGTCTGCATGGCAGGGCTGACTTAAAAATGACAGCAGGCATCACAGCAGTACGCACTCCAGTGCAGGAAATGTACTAGGCCTTTGAACGTCTCTGCCCTAATATATACTAAGGACTTATAGGTAGTTTGATTCCCTTTTGTCCTATTATCTACTAGGGACTTATAGGTAGTTGGATTACCCCTTGCCCTATTATCTACTAGGGAACTATAGGTAGTTTGATTCCCCCTTGCCCTATTATCTATTATGGGCCTGTAGGTGGTGTGATCCCCCTTGCCCTATTATCTACTTACAGGAGTCTGTCATGTGCAATTGTTATCTTAGCATTTTAACATATAACTTTTACTCAGAGGAGTGGCCCTGGGCCTGGTTAGCAGACCCAGGTTATGGCCATGGTCATTTACCACCAGTGTCATTCATAGAAATGTGTGTGAACATGCTAAAAGGTTGACTCCTTCACACTGTAAATGGGCAGGTAATTTGGCTACAAACTGGCTGTGCTTATATGTGTTGTTTTACATAGGGACAATGAATCGTGTTGTCATACTCTTCTGACATTGTGAGAGTCATTCACACGTACCAAACATATGACTAGTGTATGGTACATCAGCGATGTTTCTGCTATTGTTGGTACATTTTGTGCTAGCTCCTTATCTTCTTCATAGTCATCATCCAGCTCTTCCTGCTCCTCATTGTGACTGTGCCATGAGAGAATATGCCCTGCACATATATGCTGCGATATGCAGCACACTAGGATTAGTTCAGTTGGCATTGGTGACGAGTAGAGTAATTGACCCCCAAACATATCCTGACTCCTGGAGCAGCACTAGTGTATTCTGAGAGTCTCCTCCACAATGTAGCAGGTACTGTTTGTGACATGAATGTGACTCTGCTGGGCTTCCGTATCTGTGTGTTTGTGAGGAGTACTCACCCACAGCTGCAGACTATGGCCCTCATTACAACCCTAGTGGTAAATCCCGCTTTCCGCGGTGCTGAAGACCGCCAACATTCTGCTACAGGTATTACGTCCCACAGCTCGGAATCCACCACAATACAGACACCCACACAAGTCCGCCACTCCAAAGGTCAGTGATAAACTGGTAATAGCAAAACCTACACTGTCACGCCAACAGAGCTACACCCATACTATCACGACCCACGAATCAACGCAGCGGACTTTCAACCACGGTAATCCATTGGCGGTACACACCACCGTCCTCAAAATACACACACATTTACAAAACACAACCACATTGGACAATTCGGAATACACACACCTGATACACATACACACACCACACCCACACACCCACATTACCGACAACCCCTTACAACCAAAAATTTCGAAGAAGGCCAGAGAGAGAGGTTAGCTAACAAAATACTAGCATCCACAGACACACAACACCATCACTTATACAACATCCACACTCCTCAAACAACACACACCAACACATCCCCCACACATCACAATAGACAGCACCTCACACATCACCCACACCACATCATGGCACTGCAAAGACACGCCAGATTTTCAGAAGAGGAGCTCAGGGTCATGGTGGAGGAAATCATCCGGGTAGAGCTACAGCTTTTCGAATCACAGGTGAAGCAGACATCCATTGCAAGGAAGATGGAGCTATGGCGGAGAGTCGTCGACAGGGTCAATGCAGTGGGATAGCATCCAAGAACACGGGATGACATCAGGAAGAGATGGAATGACTTACGGGGGAAGGTACATTCTGTGGTATCAAGACACCAGATTGCTGTACAGAGGACTGGCGGTGGACCCCCTCCTCCTCCCCCACAACTAACAACATGGGAGGAGCAAGTCTTGGCAATAATGCATCCTGAGGGCCCCGCAGGAGTAGCAGGAGGACTGGACTCTGGTAAGGCAAAGTTTTACTATTATATCCCCACGCTACCTGCATGCCATCACATACTCCCATTCTCACCCTCACCCCCATCACACCATCATCTCCATATGTCCCACTATCACAACCCACACATCTCAATACCAAGGCCCTGCATGCAACAACTATGCATGGACCACCATCACCAAAGCATGTCCAGATCAGAAACCCACACAGACCCCAAAACAACTAACACAATGACGCAAGCACAGGAGTAGAGGGTACCTCACCCAATGCACAAGATGGCACACACAGATACTAAAACTATGCATTTACACCCCAACAGGACCCCTACCCAACGTCACTGGAAGGAGGTGCCAGACATATCCAGTACCCCCACAGAAGAGGACCACAGTGATGACAGCAGCTCTGCACGCCTGGATCCAGATGACCAGCCCGGCCCATCAGGGACCTCGGGACAGTCGGTTTCCCTGACACAGTCCCAAACTACCACTGAGCCTCCCTCCTCAGGAAACACCGCCACAGCACCCACCCAGCGGGCCCATCCCTCTGTCTCCAGGACACATCAATCAGCAGTGTGTCCACCACTACAGGGACCCCATGCAAACCTACAAACCCAAGACAATCAGGGACCTGGGGTCAGTGGCAGTGGGCACACGGTTCAGGGGACAGAGGCACAGGATAACAGGGAAGCTGGGAGGACTGCTGTGTGACAGGGGGAGGACAGCCCCAGGGAACCGACACTCCACAAGGCCCTCTCCTACATCATGGGAGCTTACCTCCATTCCCAGGAACCATGGGCACAGTATTGGCCAAGTTTCATGAGACCCAGCGGCTGCAGGAGGAACACTACCTGGGGATTAGGGAGGACTTGAAGTCCATTAACACCACCCTGGTCACCATTGTAGGGGTGCTGGCAGACCTTGTCAACACCATGAGGGATACAGCGGGACACAAACGGGCCCCTGACACTAGCCTGGACGATGAACAGCCCTCCACCTCCGCCGGCGCTAGTGGACAGGAGGCACCGCCACAGGACCAACAGGCCAGCAGCACCCCACCCCCTGCAGAAGGAGAACCACCCCCGCAAACGGTCCCTGAGATCCAGGAACAAGACAGAGAACATTGCCAAGACCCCCGCCAGGAAATAGGACCCTCCTTAATGTCATCCTTCTATCCCACTTTGTCACCCTGTCCACCTTAAACTGCCATAGCTCCACTTCCTATGCCCCATTGGACAGTGCACCTGTGAGACCAAGAGACTGGACTCTGCCATGGACATTCCGCCACCATCACCCCAGCCCATTTCACACACCCCTCCACTTATTTGCACAGAAATAAACACCCTTGAATCACAAATCAATCTGGAGTCAGTTTGTGCTTTCACAAATGTGTAATTGCAAAATCTCTGGAATATAGCAATATCAATGTACTTGTTCACATACCAATGTTACACAGCTGTAGGCCAGGAGAAAACATAGCAGAGGGCACAAATTGGGACCCAAATCTGTGAAATGAAAAGTCAAAGTGACAAGTCAGGGTCCATACACAGAGGTAAAACAGGCAGACTTATGCTATGTCCTACATTAGTATGAGATGTGGGAAGTACTTCCATCTTCTTACCTGTGTCTCACTGGAAGTATTGCATGATGATGTTGTTTCGGTTGTCTACATCTTCTTCTTCTGCCTCCTCTTCTTCACTGTCCACAGGCTCCACAGCTGCCACAAGACCACCATCAGGCCCATCCTCGTCCAGAAAAAACACCTGGCATCGCAAAGCCAGGTTGTGCAACATACAGCAGGCGACTATGATCTGGCACACATTCTTCGGTGAGTAGTATAGGGATCCACCTGTCAGATGGAGGCACCGGAATCTGGCCTTCAGGAGGCCGAAGGTGCGCTCTATAATCCTCCTAGTTCGCCCATGTGCCTCATTGTAGTGTTCCTCTGCCTTTGTCCTGGGATTCTTCACTTGGGTCAGTAGTCATGACAGGTTGGGGTAACCAGAGACACCTGCAAATATTGAGGGACAACTGTTAATCATCCTCCAAACATTAGGGAACCTCCCATACCCAGACACCTAATTAAACTGTGTGAGGACTTTAGGCTCACCTATTAGCCACACACTGTGCCTCTGGAGTTGCCCCATCACATAAGGGATGCTGCTATTCCTCAAAATGTAAGCGTCATGCACAGAGCCAGGATACTTGGCATTCACATGGGAGATGTACTGGTCTGACAAAAACACCACCTGCACACTCATAGAATGCTAGCTTTTGAGGTTTCTGTACACCTGTCATTCCTGCGAGGGGGGGGGGAGGACAAATGCCACATGTGTACCATCAATGGCACCAATGATGTTGGGGATATGTCCTAGGGCATAGAAGTCACCTTTCACTGTGGGCAAATCCTCCACTTGAGGGTAAACTATTTAGCTGCTGTGTTTCAGCAGGGCAGACAACACTCTGGACAACACGTTAGAGAACATTGGCTGGGACATCCCTGATGCCATGGCCACTGTTGTTTGAAAAGACCCACTGGCCAGGAAATGGAGTACAGACAGGACCTGCACTAGAGGGGGTATTCTTGTGGGATGGCGGATAGCTGAAATCAGGTCTGGCTCCAACTGGGCACACAGCTCCTGGATTGTTGCACAATCAAGTCTACAAGTGATAATTATGTGTCTCTCTTCCATTGTCGACAGGCCCACCAGGGGTCTGCACACCGGAGGATGCCGCCATCTCATCACCTACCCCAGCGGACGTGCCTTATGGAGGAGAACGGTGAGCAGAGGGTCATACAACACTTAGGTATCACAATGCTGTTTTTCAAAAATGTAACAATTGCTCTATGTGCCTTTGTCTGTCCGTATTCCTGGCCTAAATAGGTGTGATGCAGTTATTTGGCCTGCCATGTGGACCCTGAAATGGCGGCTGCCTGACCTGTAAGGTGGGACAAGGGGAAATGAGGTAACTGCGCTGGCGTTGCACACCATTGCGGTAGGTGGTTGAAGACTGCGGAGCAATTCAGCATTGGTTAACATTGGGCCCTATGGGTTCCAGGAGCCAATGACGATGTACGCCGGCGGTACGCACCGCCGCAGACGTGGCCGCCATTTTCAAACTGTTCACTCACTTGATACCTGACCTTCAACAGGAGAGGACCTACACTGCAAGTGCTGCTGTGACCTGTGTCTGGAAGCGACAATGGCTACAGTGTCTGGGGAAAGGGCCCCTGCCTTCACTTCGGAGGGGTTGGAGAAACTAGTGGATGGGGTCCTCCCCCAGTACACGCAACTGTACGGTCCTCCAGACAAACAGGTGAGTACACTGTGAGCATGGTGGATGGCACACGATTATATGGAGAGTCGAGGATGGAAGAGGGAGGGGAGGGGGACATGCTAGCATGTGAGGATAGTGTGTGTATGTACGTCTGGGCCAGGGTGGGAGGTTTTTAGGCAATGCGTGAGAAGAACAGTATGGGATAGTAACATCCATTATTACTTCACTTTTCTTCTAGGTCAGCGCCCACCAGAAAAAGGGGATTTGGCGTGCCATTGCCAAGGAAGTGCGGACCCTGGGGGTCAACCACAGACGGATCACCCACTGCTGGAACAGATTGGAGTTGGATGGGCGCTTGAGGGCATCACAGCAGCCACAAGGGGGTGAGTACACTCTCATTCAGCTGACTCTGCGCACTTGACGAGGTGTCTGGGTGGGGGTGGTGGCCTGTGGGTTCCCCTAGGCAAGGGCAGACGCGCAAAGGTAGATCCATTGTTTTGCAGCCTCATTCCCAGTACAACCCCAAAGGTGGTATTTGTCTTCTACACCTAGTCAGGCTCCCATGGGTGCCAGCTGTGCATGAACTGGGTCTAGACAGAGTCCCCCTTGGGCATGTGCTTTTCCCCTGCACTGTTAGTGCATGGCTTAGTGCATAGGGCTGCTCCCTGTGTGTTGTGTCCGCCAACAGTAGTGGTGTTGCATGCACTGACCATGTGTATCTTCTGTCTTCCCCCCCCTTTTTGTTTTGTCACTGTGTCCTTGCGTGCATTAGCATAATCTGGCAGAGGAGCAGTGGCACCGGAGCAGGAGGGAGCTGCCTCCCACATGGCCCTGGAGGGTGAAGTAACAGAATCTGAAGGCACCAGTGAGACGGAGGGCGAGGGGAGCTCCACGACGGGGACAGGAGCATACGACAGCGACTCCTCCTCTGATGGGAGCTCCCTTGCGGTGGTAGGCACCTCTGTGCCCACCGCATTAACAGGTACAGCCACCCCCCCTACCAGCACCGCCCTCCCAGTAGCACCTCAGCGTGTGTCCCGTGCCCGCTCACCCAGGAGGGTGGGCATCTCCTTCGCCCCAGGCACCTCTGGCCCTGCCCCAGTCAACCCTGCTGTCGTCAGTGAGGAGGCTATTGACCTCCTGAGATCCCTCACTGTTGGGCAATCTACCATTTTGAATGCCATCCAGGGTGTTGAGAGGCATTTGCAACAAACAAATGCATACCTGGAGGGCATTCATTCTGGGCATTTCAGGCTCTTGCCTCAGCCCCAATGGCAGCCATTGTCCCTGTGTCCAGCCTCCCCCCTCCAACTTCCACCACCCAGATCCAATCCCCTGTACCTCAGCCTATCCCAAGCACACCATCAGACCTGCATGCACACTCATCAACACACAAGAGTGGACATGGCAAACATAAGCACCACACATCCCACAGGCACTCACACAAGCACCATCCCCATGTAGACACACCAACATCCACTGCCTCCACTGTGTCCCCCTCCTCCACATCCTCCTCCTCCCTCCCTCCCTGTCTTGTCTACAGTCACACCAGCATGCACTACATCCTCAGCCACTACCTCCATCACCAGCACGCCCATCACCACACACCGCTCACGTGCACTCACCCCCCACCGTCCTTCTCCTAGGGCCAGGCTGTCCAGGTCCCAGCCCACCTCAGCCACCAAAGCCACAAGCACAGTGGTCCCAGCAACTCCGGCCTCATCGTGGACACCACCCATCAGGGCTGCCAGTGTGCCACCTAGCGAAGCCAAGGAGCATGCCATTCCGTCACATGCCAAGGTGAAGAAGGTGCCCACATGCCGGAGTGAGAAGCCGCACCTACCAGCAAGCAAGGGCTCCTCCAAGCCAAAAGGGAACAGTTGCAAGACACCAGCAGCAATATCAAAGGTGGGGAAGGGACACAAGCCGAAGAGCAGGTCAGGACAGGGCACAGTGGCTCCGGCTGAGGGACCAGAGTCACCCTTTCTGTCAAGCAGTACACCAACCTGTACGGCGGTGGACACCATCATCTACACCGCCACCTGCCCCGCCACCAGCACTGCCACCAGCACCTGCACGTCTGCTGCCTCAGCAACAGTCCCCAGCATCAACCCCAGTGGGCAGCCACCCGAGGCTGCAGGAGACATCCTGCTGTGTCCCTCAACATGTGCAGACACATCCACCACCACCAGCACCTCCGCCACTGACACCGCCGCAACCACCGCCACCAGCCCCGTGAGGTGCGCAGACAGTGCCACCACAGCTGACATGGCTATCATCCCCAGTGGGCAGCCGTCCGAGGCTTCAGGAGACATCCTGGACCCTGCCCAGCATCCATGAGGCATGACTCTCAGCACTGTTTGTACCTGCAGGTGGCAGGCGAAGTCGCAGCAGGGTGGAGTGTGTCTCTGCCTCCATGTCGTATCATGCTACCTGTTCCTAGGCAATCTCGTGGCACACACACCCAAGTGAGGGAATGTGACCTGCCACACTGCATGTGAAGCACACTGGGCACAAAGCCCCCTCCAGAACCAGTGGAGAGATACATCCACTACCCCAGTCCTTGGTAGGATGAAGCACACTGGGCAAAAAGCCCCCTCCAGAACCAGTGGAGAAAAGCATCCACTACCCCATCCTTGGCAGGATGAAGCACACTGGGTACAAAGCCCCCTCCAGAACCAGTAGAGACTGTTATCCACTTGAGAGACTGTGGCACAGAAGCAACATTACCAACCCACAGAAGATGGAGGTGATACTGATCCAGCTTGCAAGATGACACAGAGGACAGCAACAACTACAGCAATCACCACCACCACAACACAGCCCACAAAGGCAACTCAGAATGCAGGAGAGGGTCTTCAGAACCAGGACAACCTTCCTTGGCCTCAGGGACCAGGACATCATAAGGACCTACAGACTGAACCGGCAAGCCATACTACACCTGCTGTACCACACTGAGCCACAAATCACAGCTAGCCTGTAGACCTCACACAACAAACCACCTGTGACAAAGCTGCTAGCTGTCCTACACATGCTGGCAAGTGGCTCATTCCAAATAGCGGGTGCCCTGGGTGGGGTATAGTTTCACGTTTTCCCTTGGGAGCCTTCATTCTCTGTGTTCCTGCCAAAGGTGTTAGACGCTATAATCTCCCTGACACCCTGTCGCATCAGCTTCCCCAACACCTAGCAAAAGCAGCAGGTGACAAAACAGGGGTTCTACCGAATCCATGGCTTCCCGCATGTCTGGCTTGTACCACCTGCAGCAACAGAGCACTTATACTGGAATTGCAGCACACGCATTCTATTAATGTGCAGGGCATAATGGACTACCAGGGACTATTCAAAAATATTTTGGCCAAGTATCTTAGGAGTGTCCATGCCACCTTCATGTTCTGGCACAGCAGGATCAATGAGCAATTCCAGGATGGACAATATGGAAATGGCCTACTTGTGGGTAAGTCAACAAACCTAGCAATACACACACAATCCACCAACCCTGTAGGGCACGCAAGACATACACCACTACATTAACACATGGCCAGTGTAACACAAATGTGCAGGTAACAACACATTTGCACCATGCTATAGTACAGCACATTCAGTGCACACCACAAACACAGACACCTACATGTACGTAACACACCCACTACTTGACAGGCACACCATGTGAAGGACAGGTGCAGACATGTACCCTTTGCTAACAGAAGAACTACACAGACCACTACAGGTGCCCACAAGCTGCCTACTACGTACACTTCACATACAGTACACCAAATAAATAATAGCACAGCCATGTCAATAGCATACACCATCCTCATGTTATGTAAGTTCCATATAGGCACAGATCCCTCAAATCATGCCGTGCAAGACACTGCCAGAACAAACATCAAATGGCAGACAACTACAGCCTATACCAACTACATCTCATCAACACATACCTGAATTACCTGTAGTGTGCATAGACATCTGCCTGATGCATTGCCTCACACACATAGGAATACAAGATCAATGCCCATCACATACCATGTGCTAGATGTGTGATAAGTGGCACCATACCTACTGTAGTGCCACCTCACATGCACCACTTACTGACCCACAACACCATCCTGTCTGTAGCAGATACAATAAATGGCCCACCATGGGGCAGAGTCACTGTCAGACGGTGCAGATCATGGATGCCATAGTGGGACCCTGTATGAGAATACAGGACATCACTAAACTCACATACACTGTCAGGACACATTTGCTAAGTAGCTGAGCTCCATCCCAAAGCCTGCACTGTGCATGTGTTGACAGTATAAATGCTGACTCGTGTTGGAAAATAGGAGAGACACTGGTAGTTATGTTGATCATCCTGAAACAATGGGATACACACCCTTGGACACCTGAATAGCTGCCACAGCCACTCTGGATCACCAAGGGATCTATGTAAAAGCCCACAGTACCATTGTCATGGCCTGCAGTGTATGTACAACTTGGCAGATGACCATTTTCTAAGGACTTCAAGCCACATTGTAAATCGGCCACCCTCCCATGCAGTCAATCAAAACAGCATATGTATAGGATGTTATCCCTTTATGAACAGACACATCCACCTCCACAGGGCAGCTAGCCAAGTACCATGGTGCAAGGTCGGTAGTGTAGGTGTATGGCTGCATATGTGCAACTGGCACAGGGGACAACAAAGGGTTGCCTAGTAACATGTCACACATGGGGCATTCTTACATAGTCAAAATGTTGCAGGACAGTGCTGCCAATTTTGGAGACGTGTTGTTCATTGTCACTTACCCATTTCAATTGGCCTAAGTGTCGCACATCATCTACAATGACACATGTCAAAATGGATGGGACGTCCAGGCTCTGTAGTGCTACCATGTTGCCACCACATCTGACCCCATTGTGTTGTGAGGATGTGTCATGTCCCCTCTAGTGATAGCACACACATACAAAGCTGCACTACACAACGCATGATACATACATACTGACCATCAGTTAGGAATCCAAATCATATGTCCCAGGTCCTTGAGCCAAACACAAGATTGTCATGTCCAACAATCCAGTGCTGAGAAGAGCTTACACAAGGCCACGAATACATATAAGCCACAACCAACTCAAAATATCAACTGCCATGCTACATGACAAACCTGTTGCAAGCCTTAACAACAACTTACTCCTTTAATCTTTTGCAGCGGATCAGGGTTATGGCATACAGCCATGGATAATGACCCCATTTCCCAACCCAAGCACAGCAGCAGAGTGTGCATATAATGAGGGCCATCAGAGGACACAGACTATTGTGGAAAGGACATTTGGCGTCCTGAAATCAAGAGTCAGGTGCCTGGACATTCCAGGAGGCAGTCTCATATATGCCCCACACATTGCCTGCAAGATTATAATGACATGTGCTATCCCGCACAACATATGTATGCAGATGAACGTCCACGTTTATGAGCAGGTTGATGACCTGCCTGAAGAGGAGGAGAAGGAGGATGGTGGTGAAGAAAATGAGAGGGAACAGCACAACACAGTTGCTGGGATACGCCGCAGCCTGCACATAGTTGATAACTTCTTCACTAAACAATCACTTAACTCACATTGTACATTTTGTCAATAAATACCTCACTAATTCACACAATCCTGCTTTGGTCTCTTCAATCTCCACAACATATGCCTCAGGATCGTGAGTCTATCGTCAGGGAGCAAGTTACAAACACTAATCTGAAAAGTACTGTTGCTACATCACATGTGATGCATAAGATTGTACTGCTACCATCACACACATCACAAATAGCCTCATCACTTGAATGTGAAAACTGAAGGACACAATCTCTGGGCCACAACATATAAATTACATCCACGTTGCCAACTTGTACAACAATAGCTCATCACACACAACTACAGCATGTCCAAATAGGAGGTAAACAAGGGCTGCACACATGAGGCAGTTGATGTCAAAATTTAGAAAGACAGTAATGTTTGAACAGACCACTGTCACAACTCAGTGTGAGAGTTGCAATGGCTGCATGGAGCATGCGTGTCAGGGGGGGACATCATTGGTAACAATGGTCATCATGATTAGCCCGGGTATGATAAGCAATAGTATAATTTGGGCCTGCGCAGTACATCCATGGTAATCAGTCCTGCCACTGCCCTGGGGCCCAATCCTGACATAGGGTACACATTACCTCACACTTTGCTCTGACATGTCTGTGGAATGCACATCAGAATGGATGAGAACATATGCAACTAGGGCTGCAGGTACACCACACAAAAACAACAACCATTGCTAAATGTAATGAGTTTAATCAAACATTTGTGGACAAAACATAATATAGGTGGAATGTAGGCAGAGTGAGTTAATCACAGTATGTTCCAAATATGTACACATGTCAGACATATGTGTAGTCCACACACAAGTCACCATGAACTCAAAATCTACATATGGAGACAGTTGTCAGGTAACATTTCCTAGGTAGCATTTATCAGCCATCATCAACAATGCCTGAGCTGTGTATGTCGTCTTAAATGTTATGCGTTGTAAGACAACTACAAACATCACAGAAGTAAACACAATTCACAATCACAAACCAGTTCTTTTGCATAGTACTGACTGCCATACATATATAGATACACTGTTGTCACACATGCATACATATGTATAGCATGCAATATTTGCATCCTGTTGACTCTGTGACACACACATCGGTGTAACAGACCAATCCCACCCACATCACATTATTGTATGGACTACCACATGTGGGTTTTCTACTTTTTACATGTTACTTTGTGGGTGGGTGTGTGTGGGGTAATGATGGGGCATTTATGTGTTGTAGAAAAAAAATAAAAAATATATATATATATAAAAATGAAATAAAAAAAATACCAAAAATATATATTTGTTTAGATATAGGTAGTATATGTGTAGTTTAGTATATGTTGTCCTGCATGTGTCTCGTAATATAAGGGGGGTTGGGGGACGATGTTTAGAGTGTGTTGTTAAATATTTTAGGTAAGTTTAGCATAGGGTAGTTAGGGTCAGTTGTTGGTTAGCATAGATAGGATAGGTTAGGTTAGGATAGGTGTTCTTCATTCTTATTAGTTTAGTTTCATTATTATTAAAAATCATTGGGTACTCCCTTACTTCATCTGTCATATGCTTGGGTCTCAGGGTCTTCCCATGAGTGTACAGTGAAAATTGTGTGTTGGCCTAGGGATTCCGTCCTGCCTCCTAATCCCTCTCTTGACATGTTCATCACCTGCTTACAACTGAGCTGTCACACTGGCAGCTGCAACACATCTACTTGTCTATGCATCTGCCATCCAGTGTACCCACCACTCAAGGTGACTATGTTAACTTTGTATTGGACATGTAGGTGTGGTAATTCATCTGTCATTGTTTGGGTCCTGTGTAGGGATTTTGGGCACTGTGGGACATCTGACAACAGCCTACATTTTATATCTATCATGCTAAACTGACCAGTGGCTATTACAGATGAGGTCAAGTACCTCTGTTTCACACCAACTGGTACTGATACTCACAGCTGACGATATTGCCCGAGAACGGTTTCACAGCCATTCCTGTCATATGTAGTGGGTGAAGCATACATGTGTTCAACATTTTTTACATACTAAGTGAATTGCTTGTCATGGATGAGACCAGCATTGTCATTCATCATGTAGGAACCTTGGGCCAGATGTAGCAAACGATTGCGACTCGCAAACGGGCCGAATCGCAATTTGCGACAGTGCAAAATCGGGAATGGGATGCAAAAAGCCCATTTCCGACTCGCAAAAAGCGATGGGACCCGTTTGCGAGTCCCATCCGGTGCGACCCCGTTTTGCGACCCGCAAATTGGAAGTCGCAATTTGCGAGTCGCAACCCATATGCAATTGCAACTCGCAAATTGCGACTATTCGCAAAAAGCCCAGTTTGCATGTCCCATTTACCACTGACTCAGAGCAGGTGGTAACCATTACCAAAGTATAAAAGGGGACCCAGAAGGCATCTGGCTTACTCAAGATGGCGGAGATATACCTGATAGCAGTGAGGAGGAGAGTCTACGCAGCCCAGCAGAGGAGGAGGAGGGGCCACAGACAGGAGAAGATATATAGAACCAGGCAGACTCTTTTTCAGCAAACTGAAGAGGAGATCTATGACAAATACCGCCTTAGCAGCGCAGCCATTCTAGAATTAATAGATTTACTGAAACCACAGCTAGAACACAAGACTCTGCGTGGCTGCGCCATCCCTACGCATGTGCAAGTACTATGCGCACTGCACCTCTTGGCCTCAGGGAGCTATCAGGGGGTCATTGCCGTGGCAGGTGGGGTATCCCAAAGTGCAGTGTCAAGGTTCCTCAGGGCATTCCTAGATGCCTTAGTCACGCACATGTCTCACTTCATATACTTACCAAGGAATGAGGCAGAAATTAACAGCACCAAGCTGGACTTTTACCGCATTGCCCACTTTCCTCATGTCATAGGGTGTGTAGATGGGACACACATTCAAATATGCCCCCCTGCTAATCTGGAACACATTTTCCGCAACAGGAAGTGTACCCACTCACTCAACATACAGGTTGTTTGTGATGCCCATTATGTCATCACGGACATCGTAGCTAAGTTGCCTGGCAGTACCCATGACTCATACATTTTTAGGCATAGTGGGATACATCAACGCCTGGAACGTGGGGAATTTGGAGACGGTTACCTCCTAGGTAGAGCCACAGACACTTGCAGACATACACACAGGTCACTGTGCATGACTATCTGGACTTCCTAACAGTGTACTTTTGTGCCCAACAGGTGACAGTGCATATGCTCTCAGGCCTTGGATCATGACTCCGTTTTTAACACCCAGAACTGAATCAGAGAGGCAATACAACAGTGCGCATAAGAGGACCAGGAACCTGATCGAGCGCACCTTCGGACTGCTGAAGGCAAGATTCAGATGCCTCCACCGCAGTGGAGGCGCCCTCCAATACACCCCCATTACCGCTTTCAAAATTGTGGTTGCATGCGCCATCCTCCACAACATAGCCACCCGACGTGGGCTACCTCTCACCCCTGCAGACCCAGATCCTGATGATGAAGAGCAAGAACAACCACATCGCCATCAAGGAATCACCGCACCGCACCAACAATATCTCCCACTATCGCAGAAGAGGTCTCCCTCCTCTGTCTCTTATGATGTAATTCTGTCAGAGTGTTCTGGTATGCTTTCTGGAGTGTTCTGCTGCACCTGCAAGCCATTTTGAAGGTAATCGCAATTTGTGACACCCACTCGCTAATTGCGAGTTCGTTTTTTGCACACTCGCAAACAGCGACCTCGCAAACTGCGGACTCGCACACAGCGTTGCGAGTCTGGCTGCGAGTCGCAAAATCGGATCGCTTTTTTTTCTGACATTCCAATTTGCGACTCGCATTTTGCGAGTCGCATCAACTCGCAAAATGCGAGTCGCAATTTTTATTTTTGCTACATCTGGCCCCTTGTGCGTAGATATGTGCACTCATATTCCTGCACTCATGTACTGACACTTTGTGACTAAAGACGTTACACACATCACATTTCATATGCATAGATAATGTGTCACAATACAGAAAGACATGCTGGTTGTATAGGTGGTGTTTATTTACAAGTGTCGTAGTGCAATTTTTACAATGTCCAGGTCTTTGACCCCATTAGTGAAATCCATCCAATTGTGACACAACACAAGTCCAGGTTGGGGACATGTCATGGGACATGCTTGGGTAAAGTGTTGTTCAGTGCAGGGGAACATGAATTGCCAATTAAAAAGTGAGAGACAATTGCAACCCATAGCAGAAGGGTCAATAGTGTGTCACAGAAGAGTGCATATCTCCAACTGTGCTAACACTGGCATGATGTCAAGCACAGGACAATGGAAAATCACTGCTCATGTGGCATGGGCTGGTGCTACCAGGAACTCCTACGGGGGTGAAGATGATCTGTTCCAAATCTTCATACTCCGAAGTATATGGTGTCTCCTCTGCCCTTGATGGTGGTGGTGGGGAGGTGGAGGGGGCCACACACACTTCAGTGGTTGGAGATGTGGACTCCCAATTCCTGGCAGCTGCCATCTGTGGAACTACATATGGAATCACTGAAGCAAGGAGGAGCTGCTGATTTTTGAGGATAGCAGCAACATCCCTGTGTTACGCAGCCATGTCCACCCTGAGGGAGGCCACTTCCCGGTGTACAGAGTCCAGCTTGTCCTCAATCCCGCTGCTGCCAGTTTGGGAGGGCAGTTGTTGTGGCCTCTCCCTCATAGCAGCAGCTATGTCCCTCAGATACTGCTGGACTCCACGCATTGGGGAGTGTGTGCCTCATTTGGCTGCAGTCTGTTCAGTGGCCATAACAATGCTCGTGCGCATACCCTCTAGGTTGGCTGCCATAGTTTGCATCCACACCTCCTTGGCCAGCTCCCACTGGACTCCTACCACTGTCCTCTCGAAGCTGGCCCCTGGGTCCTTGGAGTCCTCAGCTGTGTCGGTGCTGGCAGGTCATACTATTGGGGAGTTGGGTGGGGCCTCTGGGATGGCTGCTACATCAATACTCCTCCTTGGGACTGGAGGTGGTGTCTGGAGAGATACGAGGACTTCCTGGAGGGTCTCTTGGCTGATGGTTGTCAGCTGGTCATCCAGGTCATCGGGGTACTCCAGGACAGGCATATCCGCAGGAGACCCACCATCCTCTTCAATGAGACGATGTAAAATCAGTCTATCTGTGTTGTGGCAGTTGATATGTCATGCCACTGACTTGCTCATTGTAATCTTAGTTCCCAAACATTGTTCCTGTACAACATTGTTGCAGTCTATCAGCCCTATGCCCCACCTGCATATCACATGAAGGGATGCCCAGTTGGCACAATTGGCTGCGTCATATCTTCTAGGTGTTGTGGCGTGACACCATCTTGTTGTTGTCAACCCTCCCTATGCATCCATTTGCATGGTGAGGCCTTGTAATGGGTATTGCTGTGCTCAAGCCACAGCACCACAGATGGCAATTTTCACTTGTCCCAGTCGTACATATTTCACATACACCCATGTGGTGCTGAGACCTTGCACCACGCCAGGGATGGCATTGCCAGGACACTATGCTTTTGTTACCATTGATAGCTCCTTATGTTGATGTATGTGTATGTGTGCTACATTGCACGGCACTCATGGACCTAGCAGAATTAAATTTGATCTTCTGTCTGTGCAGGTGGGTTTGTCTTCCTACACACCTATGTCCTCCCCCTCAATGCAGCCCTCCTTGCACTATGATACATAAGTGCAGCATGGTGGCAGTGCAGCTAATTTGACACAGGCACAGGGTTAGAACCAGGGATGGACAGCATGGGTATGAAATTTCAGCTGTGTACATCATTATGTATGTGACAGTGCCTGATGGTAAATGAGTCTATGGACATAGCCAGTTAACAGGAGTTGCACTTAGGTCAGGGCCTGACTGGTCCCTCATTTCAAGTGCATCAGTCCTTTGGGCACCTGACTGCCATTGTCTATTTGACCACCCCCAACAGCACAGGTGGTAGTGGCAACTGTTGTCAATGTGGAATGCCCCATGGGCCAATGGGCTGGCACTGGCAGGTTTCCAGCAGCTTACAGGCCAGAAATGCCAGCTGTCCTGTGACACCAGACCAGTATTACGTTCAACGCTACCTTCCAGGTCAGTTTCTGAATTTCCACCAGCCTGTGCATGGCGGTGAACCCCCCATGCAAAGGTTGTTGGTGATGTGGTGTGGTGTGCCACTGGGTGCCCCTGCACAGCCCATGCACCTGGCATGGGCAGTGCAGGGGGTCCCATGTCCTGGCCCTTTGCCCTTTCCACTGCCTGATTTGCAGGGCTGAGTGCAGCGTGTCCTGTCACACCCAATGCACCCCAAAACAGGCACTGACTCTATTTGATCCATCAACAATATTGTACTAAGTGCCCCACAGAGCTATCCATGAGCAGACAGATTTCCAGGTGCCATCCCAACGTGTGACTCATAATGCCAACTGCAAAGGGTACACTGCACTGGCAGTCTTACTAACACCAGACTTGCCCATGCACCTTCCCCTGCGCCTGTCGATGTGGAATTATGCGCCATTATGTTCACAGTCATACCCCATGTGTTATATGTGTGTGTTTATTTCCCCATTAATATGTGTCCCACATGGTTGTGTCATAGTAGTTGTGGGCTCAGTCTGTGACTGTTGTGACCTACAGTTTGCTATCTGTGGTACATATTTTCTGAAATGGCATATTTCAGTTCAGCATCAAGATGTGTGGTTCAACACTACTGCAGTTGGTATGGGTAGTGGCATGTTACCAATGATACAGGACCAGCCTGCTATTCCCCCAGTGCCTGTTCAGTTCATTGTTCCCTGCACCCAGGGGGCATCCTGACTGCATGATGGAGTAGTGGCTGCCTTATGTTGATGTGTTATCAATGTGCAGGGTGGTGGTGCTACCGGCACGTCTGGGCACTGTTGGGACAGTTGCAATGACTTGTGTGCTGTGAGGTGAAGCACACATGGGTTTGGGCAATGAGGCAGGTAGTTGCAAGGCGTTACTGCAAGGGACACCACCATGACATTACCCCAGGAATGGTATTGACTGACTACCTAGTTTCTGAAGTCTTGGCCGTGTTGGTAGGGTTCATATGACTATATACAAGGGGTGTTGTGATGACACAACCAGAAGCACAGTGATTATACATGCCATCCATCCCATGTGCTGCATATGTACATGTAGGTATTTAGGCCTGGTGATCGACATATGTCCAGGTTGTGCATGTGTTATGGTGCATGGCACTACCAAGGCGTAGGTACATGTGTAGCTTACGTCAGCATGGTGCAACTTGCTTCATGTGCAATGTGTCCCTCTGTGCTCCTTTGACATGCATTGTGTGAGTCCTATGTGCCTCCCCCTGGTAGTCTGCACTGTCCTGTCGTGTGATTCCTGTGATGATTTCCTCTGGGATGACCGCTGCAACCATTTCCTCCATCTCGTCCAAGACCTCTTGTGGTGCTGGACTCCCACCTCCAGTTTGCAGTGCTGCCTTCCTGTTCCTTGACATTTTTTCTTTTGTCCTTCACCTGCAGTCATACCAGCGTTTCTTGCACTCTGTTACAGTTCTCTGCCACACTGTTAATCTTGTCTACTATCTGCTGCCAAATTGCCTCTCTCCTTCCAATTGGCAATTTTGAGGTGACGAAGAGTTGATTGTGATGCTCCGTCACCTCTCTCACCAGTATTTCATGCTCCTCTGCACTGAAACAACACTTTCTCTTTTTCTTCTCCCTCCCCTGGGTCTTTTATGTGTACCCCTGGCTGGTTCCTGGTTGATTGGGGTCTCCCTGGGGTCTCTCCTGGCTTCCTGGGGCCATTTTCCCTCTCCTGTGCACTGTTTTCTCCAATAGCGTCTGTATTTGACGCTATTGCGGGCAAAAATTATGCATTTCAGTTTTGCAACATGTTGACATGTCGGAAAACAGATTAGAGTAATTTTTCCGGCGCTAACGTCATTTTGCCTTATGACATGGCGCAATGGTCAACGGCGAAAAAAATACTCTAAACTCTTTTTAGTGCCACCCAGCATCATAGTATAAATAAATATGAACCCTGGGTGGTATTAAATAATGTCACTAGTCAATGCTAAACTTTTTGATGCAAAACTGCGTTAGTGCAGTTTTGCGTCAAAAAGTATAAATCAGGGCCCTAGTATTAGTCATACATGTGAGGTGCAAATGACTTGAATGAGGTGAGTTGTCACCATTGAGATAAATCTTTTGGCTATTGAGTTGTTACGTATCTCACACTGATCTACTGTTGTGTTTACAAGTACTATTTAAAGACATTAGCATACAGTTTGTGCCTAATGCTTCACATACTAATTTTGATCTGTTTGTTTTTCTTTTGTCGCAACAGTGTTTTTGCAATTAAGAGTGGCTTCAGTTCAACATGTTTGTTCGACAGCCAATGCAGACATTACACTCCACACTTTTCAGAGATCAGTGCTTTGTATTTGGTACTTTGAGGATGTTACCACTTGATTGACACCTGTTGTGGCCTACGTATGGTTTCCTGGATATGGGTGAGTTGTTTTTAACTGGGACTGTGACATATAAACTCAAAGATATCTGTTAAGTGAAATCATTTATTTATATGTTTGGCATTCTCATACCTTCAGTGACGTGCTCATAAAAAAAATTCTGGACAATGTGGACACGTCCACGTGCACCTGCAGCACAATTTTGGCGCTACTCCTGCAGAGTACATCAATAGCGTAACAAAAATGACACTATTGCCCCCTACGCTTCAAAATTGTGCGCCGTATTTTAAATACGGTGCACACAGGGTGGTAGTATGGGGGCGCTAAAGGGGCACACTTTTCTTAAATATTACCCTTAGTCCATATCTTTAAGGAGAGGGAGAGATCAGACCCCAAGTGTTATCGTCCAAGCTCTTTATTGGACTCCTTGGCTAAATTGATGGGGAGGGTCCTTTTACAAAGACTGGAGCAGTGGGCTGCTGGTAATTCTATTTTGACTGAAGTTCAGTACGGATTCAAGAAAGGGTTGGGGACAGTAGAGCAGTTAATATGGACTTAGTTATTGGGAAATACACAAGGGCTAAGTCTGGCTCATTATATTTATGTTTCGCCGATCTTAGTAGTGCCTTTGATCTTTAAGGAAAACGGGATGCATTTAAAAAAAAGCTGCTTTATTTAAAAAGCAGTCAAAGACATGGTGGTCTGCTGTCCCCAGCGCGCCATCATCCTGTGAGTGCAGCCATTCCAAATGGGGTCACAAATTGCGAGTGTACTTAACAATGTTGGACATTTTGTTCCGCGACTCGCAATTTGCGATTCCCAAACGGATCGCAAATTGCAAGTCTCAAAACAAAAGGTCATACATCTGGCCCCTTATAAGAAAAACAGATGATTACAGAAGGGGGGGGGAAACTGATAATCTGCTCATATCTGACATTTTTATTCAGTGAAGGTTTCCACCCTATTTGACTATGGTCACATGTCCCCAGCATTGATTTATAGGTTGCGACTGGGAATTGTGTATTTTTAGTGGCCTTTCCTGTTATGAAACAATGACCTGGAGAGATTACATTTTGTCCATGTGATGGTATCTTTAAGCAGAGCACTCAGCACTTTATTGTTTTTTATGATTATGTGATGGGTTGAGACGATTTTACCTGAAACCTCTATTTATCAAGAACAATATTAGGGATCACTAAACTATGTTAAAATACCTGTGTGTTCTGAATGATTTATCCTTGTGTTTTATTGTTGCTTCATTTTTATGGGTTGTGGTGAACATCGGGAAGAGTATTTTTTTCAAAGATAATATGTAATAATTTTATTGGAGTATTTTATTTTTGTTAATAATGAATTGTTTGACATATGTAAAAATGATTTTTATGTTGGATATCAATTCTCCCATATATTCTCTTGTTTTTTATTGTTGATATTGTATATAGAGCTCTTTTATGGTCAATTTGTTTGTACCAAGTAAAGAATAATAAAGAAAGAATATTTTTGTAGGTCCTGCCTAGGTGGGTGGTAACATACCAAACACGGCTGACACAGACACATGCATGGGACCATGGTCATCACAAGATGTTGGTGTTGGCCTGCATTACATTGGCACAGGAATTTGAGTGTACAATATTGCCCAGGGCAGTTGACATGATGCTATTCACACAGTATGCAGTCACACATCCCACAATAGTGCCATGATTTTACAAGAGCCATTTCCCAATCCATGGTTGCATGTCACAGTGGTGGATCATTGTGTAGATGTGTGACGGCATTCTGCCCAATTTTTGCACATAGCACATGTATCCTGTAGATATGTGAGTTGTCCTCTGCAATCCAGCTACTCAACTTCCTGCAATGTACAACACAATACTTTGGGCCTCCTGCTCTTTCTGTTTTCTTTAGATTAGACTTGCACACAAGTTGCCTAGGCAGCACACATTCACACCTGCGTCAGTGCTTGTATGGGTGCTTTCAGGTTGGTATTTATGTGTATGGAGCAAGTTCCAGCCAAGGCTGCTGCCTCAGAGGCATGGTGAGTGATGTATGTGTGTTTAGCATTAGACATCACAAATTCAAGATGTGAGTTTTTTTGTATAGCGTTATACATGTCACCTGCCCACAGGCCGTGGTTTGTCAGTTTACACCTAGCCCCTGATGTGTGACCTATGACATAGCGGATGGGCAGATTTCCTGCCTGCCATGCATGGCTGTGTGCTTAACATCATGCAACATGTGCAAAACTGGCTTGAGATGTCAACATATCTGTCAGGGTGAATTGCATTGCATTTGCCAACTGAAGCATGGTGCATGTATGTGGAACAGTCCTCATCCTGCAGTCCCTATCTGTGCAGGCAGACAGTGATCTGTGTCTTGTGCTCTCCATATTTATTTGTTATTGTATGTGTCAGGTAGATGCTGTTTGTTTACCTACATGTAGGCTATTTCCATAGTGTCCAGCCTGGAAGGGTTGGTTGATGATAGACTGTCAGAATATGAAGGTATCATGTACACTGCCAGGGTATTTGGCCACCACATTAAGGTTCTACCCACGATGGTCAATGATGGCCTGTATGTTGATACCGTGGGTATGTTTCCTGTTGCGCTATATATGGGCTTTAGCAGCAGGAGGGACGAGTTGCACATGTTTGCAGTCCATGGCACCCAGTACATGTGGAGAGCCAGCAATGGGATAGAAACCTTGTTTAATTTCCTGCTGCAGTTGCTGGGTGTTTGAGAAGTTGATGTGGCTGGAGTGAGCTGGATAATGTCATCCAGGATAGAGGGGAGGAATGCTGAGAAGGATGGTTGCAAAGCTCCTGCCACTCATGCTGCAGTGGTCTGGAAGGAGCCTTAAGCCATTATATATAGCATGTCCAGGGGTTTGGTATGTGATGGAATATTGGTGACCCCGTTGACTGCAGTATGGGTACAATGAGGTGCAGCAACTGAACTCCCTCCGCAGATGGTAATATGTGATTACCTCTTCCTCCCTGAGTCCAGTCAGTGAGATGCATTGCCGATATATGTGCTCTCTTCTCCTGCGCTGCCTCTGGGGTGCATGTGGTGGTGATTGTGGTGATGATGGTGGAGGTGGTGGTGATGGTGGTGGTTGTTGCGGTGGTCTTCTTGGTGCTTCAAGCTGAAGTAGGAGTAGATCCATGTTGTCCTGGAGCTTGCAAGAATGATTTGGTACTGTCCTCCTCGTGTATTTGTGGCAATGCATCATTTTAATACCTGGTCTGACCAGGTGTTAATTTTTTGACACACTACAGCCTTTGTGCGACTTTTTTACAGGGATTTTGCCAACCTTGCATATCATGGTCGGTATCTGATGCAGCCAGATCAGACACTGATGAAAAATGATGCAGTGGGGGGGGGGAGAAGTGATGCTAGATGCCTCTATTTGTAGATATAGAGTTATTCTTGGGCCGCCACTGCGTCAAAGAAATCATCAAAAAAAAAGTGCAAGCTCCTTGTGAATGAGGCTCTTTGTCCTCCTCGTCCTTGTCACAGTCATTACACTATGAGGTTAACTCCACCCTCTTGACAGAAAATGTACAAGAAAACTCTAGTAAGCCCTACCCACACTCCTGAGTGCCATGTAAGGAAAACTTACCCAGAATCCCCTTGTAATATCCAATCAAAATCAAAGTCTAGGAGGGAGGGCTTGTATCGATTGTGGCATGGATGAGTAGGACTAAGAATAATGCAGATTATTAATAAGCAGTTGGGATATTACCGCTACATCTCTCATTATTGTCGCAGTCATTACTCTATGAGGCATACCTTATAAGTCTTTCATAAAACTCATCACACAACAAAGTATGCACACCCAAAAATTTAATGCACACTGAATCTGTGAAAATAACAGTTCTTAAAATAATTGCTCACCCACAAACCTCTGGAAGAGAGGCTCCGTGGAACTCTGCCCAGAAGACAGCCACATCTCTGGTAGATCTTCCCTGAACCAAATCACCTCCAGAAGAGCCCTGCTGGGCCTGCATAATAGTAGCCTTCACCTACTTAACAGAGTTCTAGATGCTTTCCTGCATTAGCCTGCTTGTTTAAAAGTCATAAAAAGTTGATCTGTCTTCCTGAATGCTTGAATCCTGTTAAGATAAATGGAGAGAGCTTGTTTAACATCCAAAGAGCAAATGGACGACTTTTCCTCTCAGGAAGGAGAGGGAAAGAAAGACGTGAGAATCGTTTTTACGGAGCTGTGAAAACAAAAGTTTGCTTTAGGAAGAAAAGAAGGGACTGGACGGTGAATGACCCCATCCACAAAAAACATGATAAAAGGTTGGCAGAGAAAATCTGAAAGTTCATCAATCCTTTGTACAAAAGTGATAGGCACCAGAAAAAGAAAATTATATGAAATAAATTTCAAGGAAACTTCCTCTGAAAATTTAGAGAGGCTTGTAAAGGCTTAAAGAATGTGGGCAAATCCCAAGACAGAGAGAACTTCTCCATTAGGTCTTGAAATAGAAAATCTCCTAAAGACCCTATTAATCAATGTATATTTTTCAACTTGAGGGTCAGAAAACTCTCCAAGAGTTTTAATAGAGAACATTGAGTTTTAAGAATGGATAGATGTAGATTAAGCTGATAGCCTTCCACCAAAGATGCAAGACAGTGGAAAATAGATAGGAAAAAGCCAAGAGATCATGCTGGAAACACAGCTGTGAAACGTATCCCAATGTTTAGAGTAAGTTTCGAGAGTCGAAGGCCTTTGTAAATTATAAAAGGTTTCAACAAAGTTTGTAAGAAGACCCTTCCTAAAAGGTTCACCCTATCTATCTCCAAGCTAAGAGAACAAGGCATGTATGTGGAAGAGGAGAGCACAGAGTCTTGAAAGGAGATGGAAGTGAAAGGAGAAATCAAGGAGGACAAGTTGCCACTCTCTTCAAAAGTGGGAATCAAGATCGTCTCTGCCAATAAGGGACTATGAATATCACTTTTGTTTTCTCCCACTGAATCTTTGGCAGAGTTCTGGTGATTAATGAAAAAGGGTAAAAAAGCAGTTTCTGGGGCCAGTCCACTGGCAGAGCATCCCTTCCCCATGCTCCCCTGTCCTGAAACCTCAAGCAGAAGCTCTGAATCTTTGCACTGCTCCTTGAAGCAAACAGGTCCAAAACCAGATGTCTGAATCTCCCGCAGATCATATTGAAGACACTGTGAGGCAACAACAGATTAATTGATGAAGGAACTAATCTGTGCAGTTGATCTGTCTGAGTATTGTTTTTCCTTTGACATGGGATGCTGTTAGACTCAGAAGATTGTTTTCTGCCCATATACCAGTTTATGTTGCTGCTTTATACAAAGACCTTTATCTGGTGTTTCCTTGATGGTTTATGTAGCAAGGAGACAGTATTGTCCATTCTCACCAAGACATCCTTCTGTCTGATGAAATCCTTGAAGTATAAGAGAGCTCTGTAGTTCGACGACTTCTTCTGCTCTGACCATGACCATTTGGGTTGACATGACTGCCTGAGACAGGTGGCTCCCCAACTGATCTTGCTGGTGTCTGTGGTTAATACGAGGGGAAGTTCTGGATGCATTCACATGCCCTTGGAAAGACTGTGAGTATTTAACCACCGCTCCAGCCCTTGTTTGACTTGAGCAGAGAGAGAAAACTAAGTCATCTAATGAGTGAGTCTCTTGGGAATAAAACTTGTGCAGGTGCCACAGAAAAGGACACAGCTGTAGATGTGTCCAAAGAACTGTAAACACACAGGCCACGATATGACCCTGGAGCTCGATACCTAACCTTGCCGGAATCTCTGTACTGGAAAGAAGAATCCTGATCAAATTTTACATACGAATGATCTTGTCTTGGGGAAGACAAATGTTTGGGTGATCTGTTCTGATAACAGCTCCTATGAACTGGATATTCTGTAAGAGCATCAGCTGACATTCTGGTAGATTGAGAAGAAGACCCAATCTGTTCAACACTCCCTTCATGCGTTACAGAATGCCTAAAGTCTCCTGGATAGATGGAGCAGTGAGAAGCCAGGCATCTACGTAAGGGTAAACTGGAACCTTCTGCAAATGAAGATGGATGACGAATGGAGCATTGATTTTGTAAAAGCTCTATGAACTGATTTTATGCTGAAGGGAAGAACCATAAATTGCCAATGTTAGGCTCCTACTGGAAACCTCAAGAATCATCAGTCCTTCCTTGCAATAGGGATATACAGATGGACATCCATTAGGTTCAGCATGATCATAAAACCCTGGAATGGAATTAACGGTGCAATCTTCTGAAGGGTCTCAATCTTGAATTTGACTTCTGGAATGTATAGATTCAGACTCTCCAAGCATATCACTAGACGATGCCTCCTGGAAGACTTCCTGCCCAGTAAGACAATTGAATAGACACCCTGGTGCACTTCCTTTTTTGGAACAGGACAAAAAGCTCTTTTCCTTAGGAGAGAGGCAATCCCCTTCCTCAAGGCACGCCATTCAATAGTGTTCTGGGGAACAGGAGTGTGAATCATCCCCAATGGCTTTGGAGGAGTTTGACTTTCAATCTTGGAACCTCTACTAACAATGTTGAGGACTCACTTGTCTGAAGTTATTGACTTCCAGTCGCAGAAAAACTCCCTTATCCATCCTCCGTCCTTTAAGAGTATCTGATTCTCAGCATAGGCTGGAATTCTGTGTTTTGGATCTTGCCTCAGATTTCTGATTCCAGAAATAACTAAACGAAGAGGACGTTTTGCCCTGGAGCCTGGAAGGAAGATCAAAAGAGTGTCTCCTTGAAAGCTGTCTAAAGAAGTTATATCAGGAAGACCCTGAAGACTTGAACACCTCCTTCTTAAAAGAGGAGGAATGCTTTTACTCTTTGAAGAGACAATTAAGTTTTTCCACCAGCCCGCTCCAAATAATTTCTGGCCCTCAAAAGGCCTTTTAAGGGCAGTTTCCTTTGGGCTGAATCAGTTTTCCAGTTTTTTAAATATAAATGCCACCTGGTTGATATAGATTCTCCAATGGAAAGGGAAGATGATCTAACCACATCTAAGTCGATGTTTGAAAGGAACTGTATCTGACGCTGCAACAACTCCAATAGAGGAAGACAGTGCTTCTCTTTCTAAATGGCTTGAAACAATAATAAATGAAGAATGCTTATATAGGGGCACAGCTACTGATAGAGTGTCCCGCCGCTCCAGGTAAGATCAGGGGTAGGCTGAGGAAGCTCAAATCTGCTTACTCCTGCTTAAACAAAAAAGTCTTCAGCTCCTTCCTAAATCTCACCCTGGAATTAATCAGTCTAAGGTGCATGGGCATAAGATTCCAAGTTCTAACGCAGAGGCCGAGCTGGATGATATTCTAACATCCTCTCACACAGTTACTTTGGTCCCTGCTTATGAAGTCTCTGGTTGGTCAAAGTCAGTTTCTTAACCAAATGCGCTGCTGCACCAGTAGCCAGTGTAATTTTTCTCACAGAGGAGACACCCTGCCGCATTTAGGGATTTTAAACAGTAAGCGAACCGCCATATTCTGAATAAACTGTAATCGGTTTAACAAGTAGTCATGCAGACCCAAATAATGGAATAATCTAGTCTGGATAAAATCAATGCTCTCCCTACCATCACCTGGGCTTCATGGTGGAGGTAATGTAAAAATGTCTTCAGCATCCACATGATCCAACAGCATGACTTCACTACACCTGATACTCGAGCCCCAAGGGAAAGCTGAGTGTCAAAAAGGACACCTGTGTTTCTAGCAGGCATTGTGGAGGGGGGGTCAGAACCTGCACTGGCCATGCCCCATCCAACCAGAAGATGGATCATGGCAAAATAATAGCACCTCCATCTTATCCGGGTTGCATTGAAGTTTATTAACTTTCAACCAGTCCAATATAGCCATTAGGCAGCCTGAAAAAGCATCTTCTGCCTCATCAGAGTCACCATCATACGTGAACAAAAGTTGGGTGTAATCAGCGTATGATATGACTCTGATATTACAGAATTCCACTATTGCAGCCAGCGGTGCCATATAGATATAAAAAAGGGTGGGACTAAGGGAAGAACCCTGCGGCACACCCCATCTCAGGCCCTTAACCTCAGACACATATGTTTTCACCCACACAACCTGCTCCAGGATAGTCAAAAAGGATCTCAACCAATCAAAAGCTATGCCAGTCACCCCAAGATGTTTTAGCCTGAGCAGCAAGATGTCATGGTCGACCTTATCAAATGCAGCCAACAGATCCAACAGCACCAGGGCAACATTAAGGCCAAAGTCCAGATTGAATCTAATGGACTCGGAGATTTCAAGTAAGGCTGTCTTGGTGCTGTGATTGGCTCTAAACCCACATTGAGAGGGGTGAAGCAGGTTATTGTCCTCCAGCAAAGTGGTAAGCTGTGAATTCACCAATCTTTCCAGGACTTTTGCCTCAGCTGGCAATAGCGAAACAGGTCTAAGATTTGATAGTGACTTAGGGTCTGCACTGGCCTTTTTAAGAAGAGGGATGACATTAGCCCATTTCTTTTCCTTCAGGAAAATCCCTTCCTGAATAGAGGCCTCAATAATTTAAAGTTGGTCAACAGTGCCTAGGTATCATATGCCCCATGCACTCCAGCCTCAAGAGAAATCTGAGAGCCTGAGAAGAACTTTTTTAAGTAAGAAACCACCGTCTTTTTAGCTGGTTCTTTAAGAATGTTTTCTTCTGCCATGGATGAACAACCTACCAAAGTGGTGACTACCAAATCAACCAGTACTACATCGGGCACACCAGACTCCATGTCCTCTAAAAGACATAGGTTGACATATGTCTCCGAATAGAAATTCTGTCACGATCCTTCCTTTCATTTTTATTAACATCCAGAACATAGTGATGAATAGGAAGTCCCAAATTAAGAGGTTTTCAAGATTGAGGCAAAGCTTATCCTAAGAAGAGGGTGGTCTCTCCACCAAAGGAAAACACAACATGTTTTTCTGACATAAGAAGAATCTCCTGCATCATTTCCTTAGAAACATATTTCTCTTTAACGTGTGGGGACGGGAGAGAGTCTTCACTATCTGAAGTAACATCTGATGCCAAAAGAGGGTCCTCCACAGGCTTCTGGAGGAGTCCTTTATAACCTGCCTTAGTTGGATCATACTTGAAAACTTTCAGATTCTCCAATACTATTAGGTGAAACCTCTGCTCCTTATTCTCCTCTTTACCCTTCATATGCCTTTTAGGGGAGGGAGAAGAGGCACCCTCCAAAGTGAAAAACAACAGGGACCTGCAGAAAGAGGTGCCTTCTGGATATGTGCTTTCCCATCATCCACTGAAGATAGGGAACTGACAAGACTCCAGAAAAACCTAAGGAACTGCAAGAAATGCAGCCAAAATACTCCCATATGACACGAAAAATAAATACACCAGTCACAATACCTCTTACTTCTGTCGTGTGCCTTTCATAATGCCTCTGTGAGGTTTCCCTGTACTGGATATGGAAACAATAGGATGCACATTCTCAGAACGCCGCTGTTCAGTGTATGTGCACCTCCTGCTACCAGCTGCAGGACACAGCCACCAGCGCTCCGCTCCCTGGCTCAAGCCGACAGGGAGAAGGAAAATGGCCTGGAAAGAGGTGGGGGAATGAAAATGCCGCCACAACCTTGGAGAAATAATCCTAGAACACCACTCCACTGTTAGCCAACACCAGAGAAGGAAGTGCACCGCCGCCTAGCACGGTAAATCCTCAATTGTGTCATCCTTTCTCCACTTTATTAAACAGCAGCTGATAAATTAAGAGATCAATAAACTACTTATCCCAAGAAACCTTGGGAATTAGAACAGAAAAAAGAAACATCCAATAGGAATACAGTAGCACAGATATCCAATCCATGAACAGCAGTCTGGAACATAGGCCCATATTTATGAAATGTTTGCGCCGCTTAGTGTAATTTTTTGTACGCTAAAGCAGTGGAAATATAACTCCATATTTATATTTTGACGCTAGACCTGTCTACAGTCAAAATTTAGGAGTTAGCGCCATTTATAGGGAGCATCAATCACCTGGCGTCTCATTGTGACAATGAGATACAGGTAGGCCTTCCCTTCCTAAAAATGACGCAGGCCGTTTAGAGCTATATTTACCTACTGACGCAAAAATGACGCAAACCAATGAAGCTGACTTAAAATTGGCACTAAGGGGGTCATTCTGACCCTGGCGGTCCCAACGACCGCGGGAGCACCGCCAACAAGGCTGGCGGTGCTCCCATGGGCATTCTGACCGCGGCGGTACAGCCGCGGTCAGAAACGGGAAACCGGCGGTGTCCCGCCGGTTTCCCACTGCCCATGGGAATCCTCCATGGCGGCGCTGCAGGCAGCGCCGCCATGGGGATTCCGACCCCCTTACCGCCAGCCTGGTTCTGGCGGTTTTGACCGCCAGAACCTGGCTGGCGGTAACGGGTTTCGCGGGCCCCTGGGGGCCCCTGCAGTGCCCATGCCAATGGCATGGGCACTGCAGGGGCCCCCTAACAGGGCCCCACCAAGATTTTCAGTGTCTGCCAAGCAGACACTGAAAATCGTGACGGGTGCAACTGCACCCGTCGCACCCCTTCCACTCCGCCGGCTCCATTCGGAGCCGGCATCCTCATGGAAGGGGGTTTCCCGCTGGGCTGGCGGGCGGCCTTCTGGCGGTCGCCCGCCAGCTCAGCGGGAAACTCAGAATAACCGCAGCGGTCTTCTGACCGCGCAGCGGTATTCTGACGGCAGGACTTTGGCAGGCGGCCTCCGCCGCCCGCCAAAGTCAGAATGACCGCCTAAGTCCGATTACCGTCAAATTTTAACGCCTGGTCAGACTACCCGTTTAAAAGAGGCTCACACACCACCTCTCAAGGAAAACACGCAGAAGGACCATTTTAAACATCCAGGAGAACATGGACGTGGTACTGCTCCAGCTTGGCACACACCGCAGACGTCAGTGAAGACAGTAGAATCCTCCACCACTACCTCAGCAACCCCAAACACCACCACAGCAGCCACAAAGGCAGCGCAGAAGACAGGGGAGGATCTTCAGACAGGGCACAACCATCCTTGGCCTCAGGGAACAAGATGTGATTAGGATGTACTGACTGAACCGGGAGTCCATTGTACACCTACTGCACCACATTGCGCCACACATCACAGCAAGGGTGCAAACTCCCACTACCATTCCACCCATGACCAAACTCCTCGCTGTTCTCCATATGCTGGCATCTGGATCTTTTCAGATAACGGGTGCACAAGTGGCTTGTATGTCCCAGCCATCCTTCTTGGTCCTCCTACCTAAGGTCCTGGACACTATCATATGCCTCACACCCCACCATATCTGTTTCCTAATCACCTAGCATCTGCAGCAAGGTTTCTATCAAATAGCTGGGTTCCCACGTGCGCTGGGAGCAATGGACTGCACCCATGTGCAAGGGTCTATTCATAGGTAAGCCACATACCAATCATAACACACAACACACCAACCATCTAGGACAAACAAGACAAACACCACACCAAATACACATGGGAAGGGGTACACAGATGTGCATTCAACACATATGTAACATGCTACCCTACACCGCATTCATTGCACTTTACAAACACATACACCCATATGTACATAACACAGCCACACCCTGACTGGCACACCACGTGTGGAAAGGTGAAGCCAAGCCCCCTTTGCATACAGAAGCTGCTCACAAACCACTGTAAGTGTCCACAGGGTGACAACGAAATACAGATCACACACACATTACACCAAGCAAAGAATGGCCCATTCATGTCAATGGCATAGGCCATGGCCATTTTAAGAAACTCACACATAGGCACAGTCCCACATAAATGATGGTGTGCAAGCCTCTGCCAGAACCTAAATCAAATGCCACCCAAGTGGTTCCATAACCAACTACATATCATCTACACATACCTGACATACCTGTAGTGTGCACATACACCTGTCTGCTGCATTATGTCGCACACATACGAATACAAGATTACTTGTCACAAAAGACCATGGGGCAGAATCATGAGAAATGGGGAGGCACCTACTCCAGTGCCACCTCTCATGTGTCTCTAATGCCCCCTAACACCACCATGTCAGTTCCGTATACCAGAACCGGTCCACCATGCTGCATAGTTTGTGAAAAAAACTGTAAAAATCGTGGATGCCATAGTAGGACTCGGTAGGAATATAGGGGATCTACCTGACCTTACATGCACCGTACTAAGGGATCCATGTGAAAAATAACTGTGCCCCCTCCCAAAGCCTGTACTGTGCATGTTTAGAAAGTGTCTATGATAAATCATGTAGTATAAGCTAGGGGATACTACTGCACTGAATTACATTATCCTACCAATGTGTAATACACACCCTTGTACACTTGATGGCTGGCACAACCATCATCTGCCACAAAGGGTCACAAAATGTCGCACTGCATGCGTAGTGCCACGTGGTAACATGGACAGCACAGTCTGGCTATGTGGGACAACTATGGTGTCTCAACATCTGACACCATTGTGGTGTAAGGAGGTGGTAGGTTCCATCTAACAATAGAACACTGCTTCAAGTATGGACTACACAACACATTTTTCTAAATTATAACCATCATTTTGGGATCAATATGAAAATTCCCAGGTCCTTGAGCCACTACCTAAGATTGTCATGTCCATCAACACAGACCAATGAAACCACTTCACAAGAACAGGAACATACACTATACCACAAGCAAGTCTGAGTCACCACTCCAACTAAAACTAACAACATGGTATGTTCCAAACCACTATCAAGCTTTACCAACACATCTTCTGTCTTTCATTTGCAGCTGATCAAGGGTATGGCATACAGCCATGGGTTATGACTTCATTTGCAAATCCCACATTGGTGGAAGAGCGGGCCTACAACAAAGGGCACAGGAGTACACGCAATGTGGTGGAGAGGACCTATGGGTTCCTGAAATCAAGGTTCAGGTGCCTGGCGCTGACAGGAGGAAGCCTCTTGTATGCGCCACCACTAGTATGCAAAATCATACTGGCATGTGCAATGCTCCACAACATCTGTGTCAGAACAAATGTCCCCTGGGATAACGAGGTTGATGTTCCCATTGAGGAGGAGGATGATGATGGAGCAGATAATTTGGAGGGGGACAACAGAACACTGCTGCAGGAGTTCACAGGAGACTCCACATTGTAGAGAACTTCTACACATAGTCACTGGACTCACAACATCACATTGTAAGTAGCACAAATAAAATACTTTGCACCTGATTCTCCTAGGTCTACCCACTCTCCACTACATATATAATTGGCATGTGACTCAAATCTCAGGGAGCAGGTAAGAAACACAAAAGTTACATGTATGGTAGCAACATCAAATCAAATCAAATCATTAACATTTATAAAGCGCGCTACTCACCCGTGCGGGTCTCAAGGCGCTAGGGGAAAAAGGGGGTTATCGCTGCTCGAACAGCCAGGTTTTTAGGAGTCTCCGGAAAGCAGAGTGGTCCTGGGTGGTCCTGAGGCTGGTGGGGAGGGAGTTCCAGGTCTTGGCCGCCAGGAAGGAGAAGGATCTCCCACCCGCCGTGGAGCGGCGTATGCGAGGGACAGCAGCGAGTGCGAGGCCAGAGGAGCGGAGGAGGCGGGTGGGGACGTAGAAGTTGAGGCGTCTGTTGAGGTATTCCGGTCCCTTGTCGTGGAGGGCTTTGTGTGCGTGGGTGAGAAGTCGGAAGGTGATCCTTTTGCTGACTGGGAGCCAATGCAGGTGTCTCAGGTGTGCGGAGATGTGGCTGCTGCGGGGTACGTCGAGGATGAGGCGGGCCGATGCGTTTTGAATGCTTTGCAGGCAATTTTGGAGTTTGGCTGTGGTCCCGGCGTAGAGGGTGTTGCCGTAGTCCAGGCGGCTCGTGACGAGGGCGTGGGTCACGGTTTTTCTGATGTCGGCGGGGATCCAGCGGAAGATCTCGCAGAGCATGCGGAGGGTGAGGAAGCAGGCGGAGGACACGGCGTTGACTTGCTTGGTCATGGTGAGAAGAGGGTCCAAGATGAAGCCGAGATTGCGGGCGTGGTCTGTGGGGGTCGGTGCGGTGCCGAGGGCCGTGGGCCACCAGGAGTCGTCCCAGGCGGACGGGGTGTTGCCGAGGATGAGGACTTCCGTTTTTTCAGAGTTCAGCTTTAGGCGGCTGAGCCTCATCCAATCTGCGACGTCCTTCATACCCTCTTGTAGGTTGGCCTTGGCGCTGGCGGGGTCCTTGGTGAGGGAGAGTATAAGTTGGGTGTCGTCGGCGTAGGAGGTGATGATGATGTCGTGCTTGCGTACGATGTTGGTGAGGGGGCTCATGTAGACATTGAAGAGTGTCGGGCTGAGCGATGAGCCTTGAGGTACACCGCAGATGATCTCGGTGGGTTCTGAGCGAAACGGAGGGAGGTAAACTCTTTGGGAACGGTTTGCGAGGAAGGAGGCGATCCAGTCCAGGGCCTGGCCTTGGATCCCGGTGGAACGGAGGCGGGTGATTAGGGTGCGGTGACAGACGGTGTCAAAGGCAGCCGAGAGGTCGAGAAGAATGAGGGCGACTGTTTCACCGTTGTCCATCAGGGTTCTGATGTCGTCTGTGACTGAGATGAGGGCGGTTTCAGTGCTGTGGTTGGTTCGGAATCCGGTTTGTGAGGGGTCGAGCAGGTTGTTGTCTTCCAGGAAGGTGGTCAGCTGTTTGTTGACGGTCTTCTCTATTACTTTGGCTGGGAAAGGCAGAAGAGAGATGGGGCGGAAGTTTTTCAGGTCGCTCGGGTCAGCCGTAGGTTTCTTTAGTAGGGCGTTGACTTCGGCGTATTTCCAGCATTCTGGGAAGGTAGCAGAAGAAAAAGAAGAGTTGATGACGGTCTGGAGGTGCGGGCGATGATGTCGTCGGCTTTGTTAAAGATGAAGTGCGGGCAGGGGTCCGAAGGGGCGCCGGAGTGGATAGAGTTCATGATGGATTTGGTTTCTTCCGTGTTGATGTGGGTCCAGTTGTTGAGGGTGATGGCAGGTGATGCGGGTTCGGTGGTGTTTGGTTGGGTCTGGTGTCCGAAGCTGTCGTGGAGGTCGCTGATCTTGCGATGGAAGAAAGTGGCAAGGGATTCGCACAAATCCTGTGAGGGCGTGACGGCGTTGGCGCTGGGGTTGGAGAACTCCTTGACGATGCTGAAGAGTTCTTTGCTGTTGCGGCTGTTTTTGTCCAGTCTGTCGGTGAAAAAGTTCATTTTGGCAGCGCGGATCAGGTGGTGGTGTTCGCGGGTAGCGTTCTTGAGGGCGGTCATGTTGTCAGCGGTGTGGTCCTTGCGCCAGGCTTTCTCAAGGGCGCGACAAGTTTTCTTAGATTCTTTGAGGGTGTCAGAGAACCAGAGAGGTTTTTTGGTGTTGGTCTGTCGATGCGTGCGTTTGAGGGGAGCAAGGTTGTCTGCGCAGTTGGAGATCCAGTTTGTGAGGTTGAGGGCTGCGTCGTTGGGGTCGGTGGTGAGGGTGGGTTGGTTGGCGGCGAGTGCGGAGAGGAGTTGCTCTTCAGGGATCTTGTTCCACTGTCGACGAGGGATGGGTTGAGTGCGGAGGTGGTGGGTCTCGCGTCGGAATGTGAAGTGGACGCAGCTGTGGTCGGTCCAGTGTAGGGCGGAGGTGTGGCTGAAGAAGACGTGTTTGCTGGCGGAGAAGATAGGGTCAAGCGTGTGTCCGGCGATGTGGGTGGCGGTGTTCACCAGTTGTTTGAGGCCGAGGTTGGTGAGGTTGTCGAGCAGGGTGGTGGTGTTGGGGTCGTTGTTTTGTTCCAGATGGAAGTTGAGGTCGCCTAGGAGGATGTAGTCCGGTGAGGCGAGGGCGTGCGGGGAGATGAAGTCGGCGATGGCGTCGCTGAAAGGGGCGCGTGGTCCGGGAGGACGGTAGACGAGGGATCCTCTGAGGGTGGTCCTCGGGTCGGTGCGAATCTGAAAATGCAAATGTTCAGCGGCGAGAGGGGTGTCTTCGGTGGAGGTGGTGACGCTGATGGAGACTTTGAAGACGATGGCGATACCTCCTCCTGCTTGGTTGGTGCGGTCTTTCCTGGAGATCTTGTAGCCTTCGGGGATGGCGGTGGCGATGTCTGGAGCAGAGGAGGCGTTCATCCAGGTCTCCGTGATGAAGGCGACGTCCGGTGCTGTGGAGTCCAGGAGGTCCCATAGTTCAACGGCGTGTTTGTGGACGGAGCGAGCGTTGACTAGGATGCACTTGAGGTGGTTGATGGCGCGTGGGCTTGTGGTCGTGGTAGTTGCGTGGTGGAAGATGCGTTTGCAGGAGTTGCAGGCGAAGGGTCCATGGGTGCGTTTGGGGTGAGCTTGGAAGCAGGTGTTGGAGCGTCCTGGGTTGAGGGCGTGGAGGGTGGTGGGCTCGTAGCGGATCAGCGGGGCTTGGGAGAGCTGGGGACCAGGGGTCGTGGCGCTGGGCGCGGGCCAGGCGCGGACGGGCGCAGCGGCCGCCATATGAGGTAGGAGGGGGGGTGAGGGGTCAGCTGGGGGCGAATGGGAGCTGGGGGGCGGGGGCGTGCAGGAGGTCACGGCGGGAAAGCGCGAGGGAGGGGGGCATAGGTAGAGTGAGAAGAGCTGGGGGAGGGGGGTTTAAGGGTGGAGGGGGGTGAGTGTTAGGAGGTTTAGGAGATTAGGGAGAAAGATAGGAGTAGGGTTGTGAAGATAGGGGAGGGGGGGTTGTAGAGGTGGGTGAGGGTGAGAGGATAGGAAGATAGGTAATAGCGGGGGTGGCGGGAGGGGGGAAGAGATAGAGAAATAGATCGAGAAAATAGATAGATAGAGAAATCGATGGATAGAGAAATAGATAGAGAGATAGGAAGATAGGAGGAGGTGGAGAGTGAGGGAGTTAGATAGTGGGATAGAGAGATAGAGAGATAGGTAGATAGGAGGAGTGAGGGAGGTAGATAGTGAACGGGTTAGATAGGGGAGATAGAGAGGGGGATGCGAGTGAGGGAGGGGGATGAGGCAGGAGCAGGAGGGCAGGCGCGGGGAGAAGAAGACGGAGGAGGCAGAAGAGCCGAAGGCAGAAGATAGAAGACAGAAGACCGAAGACCAGAAGAACAGAAGAACAGAAGAACAGAAGACCGGAAGAACAGAAGAACAGAAGAACAGAAGAAAGGAAGACCGGAAGACCATAGAAGAACACAGAAGAAGATACAGAAAACGAAGAACAGAGGGCAGAAGACCACAGAAGAAGATGAGGAAGAAGAGAGGCGACAGGAGAGGCTGAGAAGCACACAGAAGAAGAGAGAAGAAGAGAGAAGACGGGGAAAAGAAGAGTACAGAAGAAGATTACAGACGAGGAGCGAGGAGGAAGAACAGAAAAGAAGAAAAGAAGAAAAGAAGCAGGAGAGAGGGTGAGTAGCGCGGGGCAGAGCGAGGGGCTGGGAGGTGGGGGGGTACTTACTGTGAGGTGGGTCTCAGGAACTCAGGAACCTGGAGGAGCTGCAGGAGCTGCAGCGGCAGGGGGAGCGACCTACCCTTGGGTCAAGGGTCGCTACCACTGTCGCGCAGCGGCCGCCATATGAGGTAGGAGGGGGGGAGGGGTCAGCTGGGGGCGAATGGGAGCTGGGGGTTGGGGGCGTGCAGGAGGTCGCGGCGGGAAAGCGCAAGGGAGGGGGTGGACAGGTAGAGTGAGAAGAGCTGGGGGAGGGGGGTTTAAGGGTGGAGGGGGGTGAGTGTTAGGAGGTTTAGGAGATTAGGGAGAAAGATAGGAGTAGGGTTGTGAAGATAGGGGAGGGGGGGTTGTAGAGGTGGGTGAGGGTGAGAGGTAGAGTGAGAGGATAGGAAGATAGGTAATAGAGGGGGTGGCAGGAGGGGGGAGAGATAGAGAAATAGATAGAGAAAATAGATAGATAGAGAAATCGATAGATAGAGAAATAGATAGAGAGATAGGAAGATAGGAGGAGGTGGAGAGTGAGGGAGTTAGATAGTGGGATAGAGAGATAGAGAGATAGGTAGATAGGAGGAGTGAGGGAGGTAGATAGTGAACGGGTTAGATAGGGGAGATAGAGAGGGGGATGCGAGTGAGGGAGGGGGATGAGGCAGGAGCAGGAGGGCAGGCGCGGGGAGAAGAAGACGGAGGAGGCAGAAGAGCCGAAGGCAGAAGATAGAAGACAGAAGACCAGAAGAACGGAAGAACAGAAGAACAGAAGAACAGAAGAACAGAAGACCGGAAGAACAGAAGAACAGAAGAACAGAAGAACAGAAGAAAGGAAGACCGGAAGAACACAGAAGAACACAGAAGAACACAGAAGAAGATACAGAAAACGAAGAACAGAGGGCAGAAGACCACAGAAGAAGATGAGGAAGAAGAGAGGCGACAGGAGAGGCTGAGAAGCACACAGAAGAAGAGAGAAGAAGAGAGAAGACGGGGAAAAGAAGAGTACAGAAGAAGATTACAGACGAGGAGCGAGGAGGAAAAACAGAGAAGAAGAAAAGAAGAAAAGAAGCAGGAGCAGGAGCAGGAGAGAGGGTGAGTAGCGCAGGGCAGAGCGAGGGGCTGGGAGGTGGGGGGTACTTACTGTGAGGTGGGTCTCAGGAACTCAGGAACCTGGAGGAGCTGCAGCGGCAGGGGGAGCGACCTACCCTTGGGTCAAGGGTCGCTACCACTGTCGGGCAGCGGCCGCCATATGAGGTAGGAGGGGGGGGAGGGGTCAGCTGGGGGTGAATGGGAGCTGGGGGGCGGGGGCGTGCAGGAGGTCGCGGCGGGAAAGCGCGAGGGGGGGGGACAGGTAGAGTGCGAACCGCTGGGGGAGGGGGGTTTAAGGGTGGAGGAGGGTGAGTGTTAGGAGGTTTAGGAGATTAGGGAGAAAGATAGGAGTAGGGTTGTGAAGATAGGGGAGGGGGGGTTGTAGAGGTGGGTGAGGGTGAGAGGTAGAGTGAGAGGATAGGAAGATAGGTAATAGAGGGGGTGGCGGGAGGGGGGAGAGATAGAGAAATAGATAGAGAAAATAGATAGATAGAGAAATAGATAGAGAGATAGGAAGATAGGAGGAGGTGGAGAGTGAGGGAGTTAGATAGTGGGATAGAGAGATAGAGAGTTAGGTAGATAGGAGGAGTGAGGGAGGTAGATAGTGAACAGGTTAGATAGGGGAGATAGAGAGGGGGATGCGAGTGAGGGAGGGGGATGAGGCAGGAGCAGGAGGGCAGGCGCGGGGAGAAGAAGACGGAGGAGGCAGAAGAGCCGAAGGCAGAAGATAGAAGACAGAAGACCAGAAGACCGGAAGAACAGAAGACCGGAAGAACAGAAGAACAGAAGAACAGAAGAAAGGAAGACCGGAAGAACACAGAAGAACACAGAAGAACACAGAAGAAGATACAGAAAACGAAGAACAGAGGGCAGAAGACCACAGAAGAAGATGAGGAAGAAGAGAGGCGACAGGAGAGGCTGAGAAGCACACAGAAGAAGAGAGAAGACGGGGAAAAGAAGAGTACAGAAGAAGATTACAGACGAGGAGCGAGGAGGAAGAACAGAGAAGAAGAAAAGAAGAAAAGAAGCAGGAGAGAGGGTGAGTAGCGCGGGGCAGAGCGAGGGGCTGGGAGGTGGGGGGTACTTACTGTGAGGTGGGTCTCAGGAACTCAGGAACCTGGAGGAGCTGGAGGAGCTGCAGCGGCAGGGGGAGCGACCTACCCTTGGGTCAAGGGTCGCTACCACTGTCGCGCAGCGGCCGCCATATGAGGTAGGGGGGGGAGGGGTCAGCTGGGGGCGAATGGGAGCTGGGGGGCGGGGGCGTGCAGGAGGTCGCGGCGGGAAAGCGCGAGGGAGGGGGTGGACAGGTAGAGTGAGAAGAGCTGGGGAGGGGGGTTTAAGGGTGGAGGGGGGTGAGTGTTAGGAGGTTTAGGAGATTAGGGAGAAAGATAGGAGTAGGGTTGTGAAGATAGGGGAGGGGGGGTTGTAGAGGTGGGTGAGGGTGAGAGGTAGAGTGAGAGGATAGGAAGATAGGTAATAGAGGGGGTGGCGGGAGGGGGGGGAAAGATAGAGAAATAGATAGAGAAAATAGATAGAGAAATCGATAGATAGAGAAATAGATAGAGAGATAGGAAGATAGGAGGAGGTGGAGAGTGAGGGAGTTAGATAGTGGGATAGAGAGATAGAGAGATAGGTAGATAGGAAGAGTGAGGGAGGTAGATAGTGAACGGGTTAGATAGGGGAGATAGAGAGGGTGATGCGAGTGAGGGAGGGGGATGAGGCAGGAGCAGGAGGGCAGGCGCGGGGAGAAGAAGACGGAGGAGGCAGAAGAGCCGAAGGCAGAAGATAGAAGACAGAAGACCAGAAGAACGGAAGAACAGAAGAACAGAAGAACAGAAGAACAGAAGACCGGAAGAACAGAAGAACAGAAGAACAGAAGAAAGGAAGACCGGAAGAACACAGAAGAACACAGAAGAACACAGAAGAAGATACAGAAAACGAAGAACAGAGGGCAGAAGACCTCAGAAGAAGATGAGGAAGAAGAGAGGCGACAGGAGAGGCTGAGAAGCACACAGAAGAAGAGAGAAGAAGAGAGAAGACGGGGAAAAGAAGAGTACAGAAGAAGATTACAGACGAGGAGCGAGGAGGAAAAACAGAGAAGAATAAAAGAAGAAAAGAAGCAGGAGCAAGAGAGAGGGTGAGTAGCGCGGGGCAGAGCGAGGGGCTGGGAGGTGGGGGGTACTTACTGTGAGGTGGGTCTCAGGAACTCAGGAACCTGGAGGAGCTGCAGCGGCAGGGGGAGCGACCTACCCTTGGGTCAAGGGTCACTACCACTGTCGCGCAGCGGCCGCCATATGAGGTGGGGGGGGAGGGGTCAGCTGGGGGCGAATGGGAGCTGGGGGGCGGGGCGTGCAGGAGGTCGCGGCGGGAAAGCGCGAGGGAGGGGGGGACAGGTAGAGTGAGAAGCGCTGGGGGAGGGGGGTTTAAGGGTGGAGGGGGGTGAGTGTTAGGAGGTTTAGGAGATTAGGGAGAAAGTTAGGAGTAGGGTTGTGAAGATAGGGGAGGGGGGGTTGTAGAGGTGGGTGAGGGTGAGAGGTAGAGTGAGAGGATAGGAAGATAGGTAATAGAGGGGGTGGCGGGAGGGGGGAGAGATAGAGAAATAGATAGAGAAAATAGATAGATAGAGAAATCGATAGATAGAGAAATAGATAGAGAGATAGGAAGATAGGAGGAGGTGGAGAGTGAGGGAGTTAGATAGTGGGATAGAGAGATAGAGAGATAGGTAGATAGGAGGAGTGAGGGAGGTAGATAGTGAACGGGTTAGATAGGGGAGATAGAGAGGGGGATGCGAGTGAGGGAGGGGGATGAGGCAGGAGCAGGAGGGCAGGCGCAGGGAGAAGAAGACGGAGGAGGCAGAAGAGCCGAAGGCAGAAGATAGAAGACAGAAGACCAGAAGAACAGAAGAACAGAAGAACAGAAGAACAGAAGAACAGAAGACCGGAAGAACAGAAGAACAGAAGAACAGAAGAAAGGAAGACCGGAAGAACACAAAAGAACACAGAAGAACACAGAAGAAGATACAGAAAACGAAGAACAGAGGGCAGAAGACCACAGAAGAAGATGAGGAAGAAGAGAGGCGACAGGAGAGGCTGAGAAGCACACAGAAGAAGAGAGAAGAAGAGAGAAGACGGGGAAAAGAAGAGTACAGAAGAAGATTACAGACGAGGAGCGAGGAGGAAAAACAGAGAAGAAGAAAAGAAGAAAAGAAGCAGGAGCAGGAGAGAGGGTGAGTAGCGCAGGGCAGAGCGAGGGGCTGGGAGGTGGGGGGTACTTACTGTGAGGTGGGTCTCAGGAACTCAGGAACCTGGAGGAGCTGCAGCGGCAGGGGGAGCGACCTACCCTTGGGTCAAGGGTCGCTACCACTGTCGGGCAGCGGCCGCCATATGAGGTAGGAGGGGGGGGAGGGGTCAGCTGGGGGTGAATGGGAGCTGGGGGGCGGGGGCGTGCAGGAGGTCGCGGCGGGAAAGCGCGAGGGGGGGGGACAGGTAGAGTGCGAACCGCTGGGGGAGGGGGGTTTAAGGGTGGAGGAGGGTGAGTGTTAGGAGGTTTAGGAGATTAGGGAGAAAGATAGGAGTAGGGTTGTGAAGATAGGGGAGGGGGGGTTGTAGAGGTGGGTGAGGGTGAGAGGTAGAGTGAGAGGATAGGAAGATAGGTAATAGAGGGGGTGGCGGGAGGGGGGAGAGATAGAGAAATAGATAGAGAAAATAGATAGATAGAGAAATCGATAGATAGAGAAATAGATAGAGAGATAGGAAGATAGGAGGAGGTGGAGAGTGAGGGAGTTAGATAGTGGGATAGAGAGATAGAGAGATAGGTAGATAGGAGGAGTGAGGGAGGTAGATAGTGAACGGGTTAGATAGGGGAGATAGAGAGGGGGATGCGAGTGAGGGAGGGGGATGAGGCAGGAGCAGGAGGGCAGGCGCGGGGAGAAGAAGACGGAGGAGGCAGAAGAGCCGAAGGCAGAAGATAGAAGACAGAAGACCAGAAGAACGGAAGAACAGAAGAACAGAAGAACAGAAGAACAGAAGACCGGAAGAACAGAAGAACAGAAGAACAGAAGAACAGAAGAAAGGAAGACCGGAAGAACACAGAAGAACACAGAAGAACACAGAAGAAGATACAGAAAACGAAGAACAGAGGGCAGAAGACCACAGAAGAAGATGAGGAAGAAGAGAGGCGACAGGAGAGGCTGAGAAGCACACAGAAGAAGAGAGAAGAAGAGAGAAGACGGGGAAAAGAAGAGTACAGAAGAAGATTACAGACGAGGAGCGAGGAGGAAAAACAGAGAAGAAGAAAAGAAGAAAAGAAGCAGGAGCAGGAGAGAGGGTGAGTAGCGCAGGGCAGAGCGAGGGGCTGGGAGGTGGGGGGGTACTTACTGTGAGGTGGGTCTCAGGAACTCAGGAACCTGGAGGAGCTGCAGCGGCAGGGGGAGCGACCTACCCTTGGGTCAAGGGTCGCTACCACTGTCGGGCAGCGGCCGCCATATGAGGTAGGAGGGGGGGGAGGGGTCAGCTGGGGGTGAATGGGAGCTGGGGGGCGGGGGCGTGCAGGAGGTCGCGGCGGGAAAGCGCGAGGGGGGGGGACAGGTAGAGTGCGAACCGCTGGGGGAGGGGGGTTTAAGGGTGGAGGAGGGTGAGTGTTAGGAGGTTTAGGAGATTAGGGAGAAAGATAGGAGTAGGGTTGTGAAGATAGGGGAGGGGGGGTTGTAGAGGTGGGTGAGGGTGAGAGGTAGAGTGAGAGGATAGGAAGATAGGTAATAGAGGGGGTGGCGGGAGGGGGGAGAGATAGAGAAATAGATAGAGAAAATAGATAGATAGAGAAATAGATAGAGAGATAGGAAGATAGGAGGAGGTGGAGAGTGAGGGAGTTAGATAGTGGGATAGAGAGATAGAGAGTTAGGTAGATAGGAGGAGTGAGGGAGGTAGATAGTGAACAGGTTAGATAGGGGAGATAGAGAGGGGGATGCGAGTGAGGGAGGGGGATGAGGCAGGAGCAGGAGGGCAGGCGCGGGGAGAAGAAGACGGAGGAGGCAGAAGAGCCGAAGGCAGAAGATAGAAGACAGAAGACCAGAAGAATGGAAGAACAGAAGACCGGAAGAACAGAAGAACAGAAGAACAGAAGAAAGGAAGACCGGAAGAACACAGAAGAACACAGAAGAACACAGAAGAACACAGAAGAAGATACAGAAAACGAAGAACAGAGGGCAGAAGACCACAGAAGAAGATGAGGAAGAAGAGAGGCGACAGGAGAGGCTGAGAAGCACACAGAAGAAGAGAGAAGACGGGGAAAAGAAGAGTACAGAAGAAGATTACAGACGAGGAGCGAGGAGGAAGAACAGAGAAGAAGAAAAGAAGAAAAGAAGCAGGAGAGAGGGTGAGTAGCGCGGGGCAGAGCGAGGGGCTGGGAGGTGGGGGGTACTTACTGTGAGGTGGGTCTCAGGAACTCAGGAACCTGGAGGAGCTGGAGGAGCTGCAGCGGCAGGGGGAGCGACCTACCCTTGGGTCAAGGGTCGCTACCACTGTCGCGCAGCGGCCGCCATATGAGGTAGGGGGGGGGAGGGGTCAGCTGGGGGCGAATGGGAGCTGGGGGGCGGGGGCGTGCAGGAGGTCGCGGCGGGAAAGCGCGAGGGAGGGGGTGGACAGGTAGAGTGAGAAGAGCTGGGGAGGGGGGTTTAAGGGTGGAGAGGGGTGAGTGTTAGGAGGTTTAGGAGATTAGGGAGAAAGATAGGAGTAGGGTTGTGAAGATAGGGGAGGGGGGGTTGTAGAGGTGGGTGAGGGTGAGAGGTAGAGTGAGAGGATAGGAAGATAGGTAATAGAGGGGGTGGCGGGAGGGGGGGAAAGATAGAGAAATAGATAGAGAAAATAGATAGAGAAATCGATAGATAGAGAAATAGATAGAGAGATAGGAAGATAGGAGGAGGTGGAGAGTGAGGGAGTTAGATAGTGGGATAGAGAGATAGAGAGATAGGTAGATAGGAAGAGTGAGGGAGGTAGATAGTGAACGGGTTAGATAGGGGAGATAGAGAGGGTGATGCGAGTGAGGGAGGGGGATGAGGCAGGAGCAGGAGGGCAGGCGCGGGGAGAAGAAGACGGAGGAGGCAGAAGAGCCGAAGGCAGAAGATAGAAGACAGAAGACCAGAAGAACGGAAGAACAGAAGAACAGAAGAACAGAAGAACAGAAGACCGGAAGAACAGAAGAACAGAAGAACAGAAGAACAGAAGAAAGGAAGACCGGAAGAACACAGAAGAACACAGAAGAACACAGAAGAAGATACAGAAAACGAAGAACAGAGGGCAGAAGACCTCAGAAGAAGATGAGGAAGAAGAGAGGCGACAGGAGAGGCTGAGAAGCACACAGAAGAAGAGAGAAGAAGAGAGAAGACGGGGAAAAGAAGAGTACAGAAGAAGATTACAGACGAGGAGCGAGGAGGAAAAACAGAGAAGAATAAAAGAAGAAAAGAAGCAGGAGCAGGAGAGAGGGTGAGTAGCGCGGGGCAGAGCGAGGGGCTGGGAGGTGGGGGGTACTTACTGTGAGGTGGGTCTCAGGAACTCAGGAACCTGGAGGAGCTGCAGCGGCAGGGGGAGCGACCTACCCTTGGGTCAAGGGTCACTACCACTGTCGCGCAGCGGCCGCCATATGAGGTGGGGGGGGAGGGGTCAGCTGGGGGCGAATGGGAGCTGGGGGGCGGGGGCGTGCAGGAGGTCGCGGCGGGAAAGCGCGAGGGAGGGGGGGACAGGTAGAGTGAGAAGCGCTGGGGGGGGGTTTAAGGGTGGAGGGGGGTGAGTGTTAGGAGGTTTAGGAGATTAGGGAGAAAGTTAGGAGTAGGGTTGTGAAGATAGGGGAGGGGGGGTTGTAGAGGTGGGTGAGGGTGAGAGGTAGAGTGAGAGGATAGGAAGATAGGTAATAGAGGGGGTGGCGGGAGGGGGGAGAGATAGAGAAATAGATAGAGAAAATAGATAGATAGAGAAATCGATAGATAGAGAAATAGATAGAGAGATAGGAAGATAGGAGGAGGTGGAGAGTGAGGGAGTTAGATAGTGGGATAGAGAGATAGAGAGATAGGTAGATAGGAGGAGTGAGGGAGGTAGATAGTGAACGGGTTAGATAGGGGAGATAGAGAGGGGGATGCGAGTGAGGGAGGGGGATGAGGCAGGAGCAGGAGGGCAGGCGCAGGGAGAAGAAGACGGAGGAGGCAGAAGAGCCGAAGGCAGAAGATAGAAGACAGAAGACCAGAAGAACAGAAGAACAGAAGAACAGAAGAACAGAAGAACAGAAGACCGGAAGAACAGAAGAACAGAAGAACAGAAGAACAGAAGAAAGGAAGACCGGAAGAACACAAAAGAACACAGAAGAACACAGAAGAAGATACAGAAAACGAAGAACAGAGGGCAGAAGACCACAGAAGAAGATGAGGAAGAAGAGAGGCGACAGGAGAGGCTGAGAAGCACACAGAAGAAGAGAGAAGACGGGGAAAAGAAGAGTACAGAAGAAGATTACAGACGAGGAGCGAGGAGGAAGAACAGAGAAGAAGAAAAGAAGAAAAGAAGCAGGAGAGAGGGTGAGTAGCGCGTGGCAGAGCGAGGGGCTGGGAGGTGGGGGGTACTTACTGTGAGGTGGGTCTCAGGAACTCAGGAACCTGGAGGAGCTGGAGGAGCTGCAGCGGCAGGGGGAGCGACCTACCCTTGGGTCAAGGGTCGCTACCACTGTCGCGCAGCGGCCGCCATATGAGGTAGGAGGGGGGGGAGGGGTCAGCTGGGGGCAAATGGGAGCTGGGGGGCGGGGCGTGCAGGAGGTCGCGGCGGGAAAGCGCGAGGGAGGGGGGGACAGGTAGAGTGAGAAGAGCTGGGAGAGGGGGGTTTAAGGGTGGAGGGCGGTGAGTGTACATCGTTTGTGATAGACGAGGGTCAACTGCCTCCATTTCACATATCAGTGACACGCAATTCACAGGCATTTGACTGAAGGCCTAGATCCATGAACCACTACAGATATTGTGCCGTGAAGTGGCCAAGGTTCTAATTCCTAGCCCATTCACCACAACAACACCATGCCTAACAGGATGTATGCAAAGGGGGCACACATAAGGTAGGGGATGTCAACAAATTGATTTTACGTAATGTTGGAACTGAACGCTGTCTCAACCCGGTAATTGCTGCTTTGCCTGCATGGTACATGTGTGACTAGGGTGGGAATTCATAGGTAACTATGGAGCTTCACTATTTGCCCAGGGATTGTAACCAATGTCAAATGCTGAGCCTGCACAGAGTATCCCTGGGATTATGTCCTGGCACTGCCATTGGGCACAACCCTGACACATGATAGACTGTACCTCACATATGGCACACACACGTTGGCTGTGGAATGTGCAATGGGTTACCAGACAAATTAAGCAGCTATGGGTGCAGAATCACTATCCAAACACATGACCCATTGTCAGGATCTAAGAATTTAATGAGACAATGCACCACCAGATAATATTCTGGGTGGAATGTAGGCAGAGTTTGTTACACTCCCTATGTACATGAGATGCACGCTTGTCACACAAATCTGATGTCTTGACAAATGCCTAGAGCATATCCAGATAAACATATGAAGACTGATGTATGGGTGTATGTCCTAGGTAGCAACAGGTTTGCCAGTATCAATAATGCTTGACTTGTGTCAGCATGTTTACCTAGTATGCTCTTTATAACAACAACACACAGCACATAGCAATGCACACCACTCATTGTCACTCACATGACAGAACAAGTGCATGGTAGCAACAGTAACAAATGATCCCATACATGTTTTGGGCTCCAACATCGCAATCAGGTGTGGGATGTGCTACTATGTCCAGCATTGTTCAATGATGTCAGAGACACAACATTAAACTGAGTAAGAGTAGTCCTAGCCATATAAGTTGCCTTTGGCTAGTGAAAAGTAGAGCACTGAGATGATTTCACATCTCCACATCATTTAGTCATGGTAAGAGTTACCTAGGTTGTGGCATGCTGGAAGAACTGCATACCCATGTTCAATGGAGGATGTGGATGGACAGCTCAGAGACACCCACAGATACTTGCAAATACAACACAGGAAATCAACACAAGTGAAGTGGCAGGTGTAATGTCATGTGTGCGTGGCACTCATTACATCTCACAAATACCATCAATGGAACGGTAACTATCAAGTAGCCAGTAGTAGGAGGTACATCTACAAATTACACAAGTTACATGTTGCATCTGGTTCATGTATGAGCAGACAATGTTGCTATAGAAAATGGGGGGCTGAAGCCGCCGCCAAGGTTTGACCACCGGGCGGCCGCCAATGCGGCCAGACTCGCGCCACGGCATTATGAGATCCCGCTGGGCCGGCAGCGGGGATCTTGGCCGCAACACAGGAGCCGGCTCCATATGGAGCCGGCAGTGTTACTGCTGTGTGACGGGTGCAGTTGAACCCGTCGCACTTTTCACTGTCTGCATAGCAGACAGTGAAAAGCTGCACGGGGCCATGGCAGGGGGCCCCTGAACTGCCCATGCCAGTGGCCAGTGGCATGGGCAGTGCAGGGGCCCCCAGGGGTCCCGCAACTCCCCTTTCCGCCAGCCTTTTCATGGCGGTGCAAACCGCCATGAAAAGGCTGGCGGGAGGGTGACTCGTAATCCCGCTGCCCGCAGCAGCGCTGCCCTGGAAGATTACTCCTGCCGGGACTAAAGTGGTGGGAAACCGCCAGTCCCGGTGGTGCGACCGCGGCGCTTCCGCCGCAGTCATAATCCCCAGGATTTCACCGCCAGCCTGCTGGTGGTGAAATCCGCCAAAACAACCCTGGCGGTCAAAGACCGCCAGGGTTGTAATGACCCCCAAAGAGTTCAAAGTGCAAGCAGCCTAAAGAATGGGAGCAATGCAGGAGACAATACATACCTTACTAGTAATGCAGGCAAACATGGAGAAGGGACACACATTGACCAATACTGACTATACAACACATCAATGTCTACATGTCAACATTTAACATATGTAGAGAGAGGGTGGCCAGGTCAGTACATAACCCAGTCATGTTGGCAACTGGAATACCCTGCTATTTGCCATCATGACAGGAGGCAGTAACAGACAACACCATCTGCACCCTGGCACATTCACAACATTGAATTCACAACAGATATACAACCCCTAAACAAGCTGCCCATGGAAACAAATAAGGACATCAAATAATGAGACATGTCCTACACGTGCAAGCGCCCAGAGCTCTGTACATGAGAGGGGAAGGCTGACATCAAGTACTGCAGTAGAAAATGTGATATCCTGGTCTGTATGATCACAATTGTGCATGGTTCTGTCTGCTGGGGAGTGTGCATAGTTCTGCTGAGTAGCAATCATGAAGATTCTAGATCCCCGCTAAATAAACACACACCACTGCTCTGGCTACATAAACGTATGACATTGTCAGGGGCCTGATGCATGTGCACAGGGGGGTGAGTAACCTGGAGCTCCATTAACCTGCCCCTTCACTAGCAACCATGGGTTTGTGTTGCCATACAAACTCAGACAATTGTGATGATGAGTAGCCTGGCGTCTATGCCAGACTACAACACTGCTACATAGTAGCATGCCATTATATGTGACAGTCATAACAAACATGATGTGGACAAATGTGAGTGCCCAGTGGGAGGCATGCACACATATACCACATATCACAGAACAGGCACACATAAACCACATATCTTAGAACACATATACCACTATAATGGCTTAGGCATGGTAATGTGTATGGATTCTGAACAAAAAACAGTCAATTACAAAAGTAAGGGCACAAGATCAGTGACTGAAAGAAATTACCTTCACATGTGTTCTGACATACGGAAACATAGGTGGCACTGATGCGACTACACATGCATTTGTAAAAAACCAACATGTGTCCATGCAGGAAGACAGAAATGTGAGGTTTCACATCCCATGAACACACCACTGTGGTCATATGTTACAAAAATTACACAACACATGGCTGTACACAAACACACAGCATATACTGACCTTCACTAACACATGTGTACATAACACCTCCTGCAACTAAGAAGCATGGGGAACCAAATGCCACACGTGTTGCAGAGCAACATGAAGTAAAATCCAAGAACACACCACAGAGTTGACTCACATGCACATGCAAATTGCCAAGTGTAACGTGATGTCAATGCAGTCCTAGTCCACTGCATACTCTGAGTACAAATTGTCATGGTTGTCACAAGCCTTACCATGTGTTGGACATAGGCCATCATATATATTGTGTTGTAGGTATGTGTACATTTGTATCTCAGACATTACTGGATAGTTACGCACATGTAGCCATACCACATATACAACATTGTAGCACAGTCCATGTGACATTGTAAGTGAATCAGGGTTGCACTCAAGGCCTACAATGCAAAAATCCACGCAATTCCGTCATGCGTAAAAAAAAAATGATATGAACGCATCAAATCCACCCTTCGATGTAAGTAAAATGAAGCCTGGGCCCTGAGCGGCAATCACACGTTCACACTCCTTTTATCGCACCATGGTGAAAAATCAACGCATGACCGTCATGTGTGAAAAATGTTCACACATACACATATACCATACAATTCCCCTATGCTAAAACATGCCTAACCCTATCGTCTATCGCACGTCCACTGGCAATTTCACGCAAAATGGGAAAAAATTGACACATGACCGTCATGCGTCAAAAAAAGAACACATGACTGGAAATGTGACGCACAGGCTCAGGAACTGATGAAACAGGACATCCTGCCCGCAGACATGATACAGTGAGTTCACTTTCACTTTCACTTCACAGTCTTATTGTCTGTGACTGTATGAGGGTGTGTGTAGCTGCTGCTGTAGGAGTTTGGAGTGTTTTGAGTGTTTATTGTGCTGTGTCCTGTAGGTGTTGCATTGTATTTGTCTTTAAACCTGTCTTTAGTATTGTAAGTGTACTGTTTCTTTCTGTGTATTGTGGGATGTTTGTCTGGGGTAGTATAGTTGTTGGAGTAGTTGGGTTAGTTTGGATTTTCATTTTTTTGGGTGAACTGCATTTGCAGTCCAGTATGTCAATGGAAGGGAGGATGGCGGGGATGGCGGCTGATGAGCTGGGGGTTTATATGGCTGGTACAGCACTACCTCCCCATGATGCTGTAACTAGGTGGCCGTGTCATTGTAAGCTATCCCACAAAGGCAAGGTGGCTGCGGTGGGACAAGGTGCTCCACCACCGAACAAGAGTCTTTGGGATAGGAAGGAACGACCACCAACTGAAGCAACAATGGGCAGACCTCATTACAAGGGAGCAAGATCTGCTGGATCATCTGGGCATAGAGATTTGTGGAGCAGTTGGTAAGTCTCCCATTTCCATACAAAGTTGATTTTCTGTCTGTGCATGACAGTTGCAGATATGGTTGAGTGCTGCATGTAATGGTTGTGGATCTGCACATGTCGTATGCTACCTGTATGAAGAGCCCCAGCGCCACCTTAGACCTACAATTCAAATGTACAATAATGAAGCTGATGCAGGGCAGATGTACCATTTTCCCTGAAAAACCATTACAAAGTGTTGTGATATATGCATTGGGCAACTCGGTATTGAGCAGCACCAAAAGAGGACTGCGCCATTCATCATGTATGGAAGAGGGTCCAAAAACCTGTTTTTGAGGCAAATGTATAAGCCACTAGGAAAATGAGAAATACCTAAATTCCATATTTCATGCACTCTGAACAGCTGATGAGAGCAGGTGTGATATGGGGGCATATAAATGTATGTGTAGGGCCCCCATGTACTCAGGAGAAGTTGTGATGATCTGTTGCAACTCCCGCTGAGTACATCATCTACCTACACATAAATAAATGCAGTTGGACCCTACCTACATCATGTTGTGCCTTAATTCTTATTAGGCGCACACATGGCAGGGGTAAGCGGTGCACTGAGGGCCACTAGGACTGTATTGATGCAATTGGTGCTGCACCACTGTTGTTTTACCGGCCCCTTTGTGTCATTGGCCAAGGCCATGTAAGGGAGCTTGACCATGCATTGGGACCAGACTACTAGCACTTCCCTCTTCCTGTACATTGTGTATCACATACCCCCTATACTACGTCTATTACCACACACAAATGTGTTGAGTCTGTTCCACAGGGCTGCCACTTCTCACTGACGGTATAGGGCTGCCATGCATCTGCTCCATCACTGGCACATTACTCAGTAACCTGCACCAACAAATGCATCCTTGGAGCAAGTGTGTCTGTGTTGAGGCATATGTCTATGCCCATGTTCTTATACCTCCCTGGACAAATAATGGGGTATACCATGCCAACAGTGGATGGTTAAACACTATTGGCAATACATCCATGATTTCAATCAGTCAATGTGCAGGTAGGTACAACTATTTTCACATGAGCAAACTCCCAAAGCATTATTGATTGTGTGTTTGCCTTGTGATGGCACACACACATTACTTACTTCACACAAGAATGTATCATGGCATTCCTCAACACTCTGGAATACCCACTCAACCCCTGGGCAGTAGTTTGTCAGTTTGCTGTGACAATGAGGCAGATGTCTGCAACATATGTGGCAGGCTCAAATGCTATGGGTGTGTCAACAGGACAGCCACTGCAACAACCATCACATGCCCCTCTGATGCAATATACAGTGTCAAGCAGTCCCAAATGGTCATGGAGGTGTAGAGCTAACAGACACCTACATGACAATGCCATGTATGAATGGTGCAGTGAGACGCACTACAGGAGTGTCAGGTACAGTGGTGGTTTGTAGGTGCACGGTTCTACATTATCTGAGTCTATGTGTGATTGACTGATCATAGATGTTTGTCAGTTGCTCTGATCTACTACTAGGATGACTTGCTCACTCAGCCTAACAAGTTGACAGTGAACAATGTCACCCATTAACTGATATGTACAAATTACACTAAGCAATGTTGTTCATTCATGTCTTGCAGGTGGACCTCCGCCCTACACCATAGGTGAGGTGGCCCAATTTAAAGACCCCGATGCAGCCAGTAAGTGTCATCTTGTGCGTCATGTGTGCTAATCCAGGGTTTGCTGTGAGTCAGTCTGAAGTCTGGAATTCTATGAAATATGGTTTTGCCTGACCAATGATATGATATCATTGGAGAATGGTTGGTGACATCATGTCTCTTGGAATGTTGTGCAATGAGAATGGCTTGCTGTAGCTCAAGGGGCAATGTGTGCTGGCATGGAATTGTGTGTCATAGGAATTGTAATGGCTGGCCACTTATTCATTGATGTCTACCATGATAGGTGTCAGGGCAGCTGTTTATGTGTATAGCTTGCCTGTTGACAACCACTTTGTCACAACACTATTGTCAGCACTGTGTACCACAGATAACGTACACTTACTGACAAGATGGTACAGATGTGGGTTATATCTGCAGAGGTCTCTAGGGGGTTTATGTAGGAGACACATGCACCACAGGTGCCTCAGTACCTTTCAGGTATAATAAGGCTGTAGTACTGCAAGGAGCCATATTATTCTGCACAACAGTCAGTAGAGTACACAATTAGTAGACAACTCAGCTCCAGATGGTTGAGGGAAAACTCTATGATTCTTCCCACGCCAGGTCCCAGCAGTTTTCACAACATAGTCCTGCCACCATGATATTTCTGAGTGATGTAGGTCACATCACATATGCATATCATGTGAACGCTATGTGCGTACCTGGTACTTTGATGATGTCTGACATGCATGTGTAAATTATGTACAATGTATCCGGATACTGTTGCAGCATGCAGTGAAGTGCCAAACTCACTGTGGGCCTAAGGCCACCCATACAGCCACCATGTGTGTGACGTTTAACACATGTAGCACAACATAGCACTGGGTAGGGGGCTTCAGTTCTGTAATTTGCTGACAACTTTGATGTGCAGGTCAGGCCTTGGCCAAATTTGCATCAGTTGTACATGTGGGTACATCATGGGCAATGGCGTTCCCCCTTGTAACGTATGCTCAAGCCAGGTCTTACACCAGGAGACGTGAATAGTTTTAGATTAGGTTTTAGATAGGTAGTATTAGGTTGGTGTAGGGTAGGCATAGGTTAGCTCAAGTATAGTGGGGGGGTTCTACTTTTTTTTATTGTTGGGGGGTGTGTGTGGGGGGTCATATTGGGCTCTTTGTGTATAAAATAAATATAAAAAAATACCCAAAAATATATACTTGTTTAGGCCATAGGTTAGGTTAGTACATGTGTAGTCATATTTTATGTTGTCCTACTTGTATCTTGTCTCTCAAGGGGGTGGGGGGCAAATGTTTAGAGTGTACTGTTACATGTGTAAGGTAAGTCTGAATAGGTTAGATAGGTGTAGTTGTTAGTTAAGTTTAGTTAGTATAGGTTAGTTTAGCAAAGGTAGGTTTTAGGTTAATTTTTGTTATATGGTTTTACAATAAATCCTGTTTATCTTAGCCTAATAATTTTGTACATTGATTGAGTGTCTGGGGTCATGATTGCACTGGCCAAGTTGGGGGAATGGCCTAGGGTATGCTTACTTTCTTAATTTCCCAGGTTTACCATGTGCATCCCCTATGACCAAGAAGCTGTCAGAATGGCTGCAACATACCGTCTACCAGTGCATACATTTGCCCTCCAGTGTTCCAGCCAATCACAATGTGTATGTGTACTTTATCTTGGACAGGTAAATATGGTACTTCACCTGTCATTGGTGGGGTCCTGCAATTTCATTGTTGGCAAGTGTGGTACATCTGACAACAGGTACATTTGGAACTGTATCCTGCAGCACTGACAGGTGGCCATCACTGATAAGGTTAGCTTCTCCTGTACCACACAAATAAGTTGTACTGGTACTCCCATCTGGGTAAATTACCATTGAATTGGTTCAAAGCCAAGTCTACTTCAAAGGATATCTGTTAAAATTCATATAGTGTACTCAGTACGTTGGTTGTAGCCAACAACACCCTCATTCACCTTTTTCATGTCAGGATCCTAGTGTGTGGCTTTATGTCTGGCATTCATGCACTCATGTACTGATATTCTGTACACATTGACATGGATTGACACAATGCTATCTTTCAGATGTATCACAGTAAACGTAGAAACTCTACATGTGTACAAGGTGCTTTATTTACAGGTACAATTGTAATTGTGATTTCTATGCAATATCTATTTCACAGATCCCATGAGTGAACGTTAGCCATATATAGCACAATCGGAGTCCAGGGTTGAGGGACAGGTCATGAGACATGGTTAGAAGTAGTGTGCATTAGTTAGGAGTTAAAACATTGCCAATTGGTATGAAAGGGACAATGATAGCACATAGCAGATAATTTAATAGTGGTTAGGTGAAGAGGGCACATTTCCTTTTGTCACAACACTGGCATGATCTCCGCCACCAACCAAACTCATAATGAGGGCCTGAGTGTCCTCCCTGCAACTGGAGGTGGTGTATGGAGTGATCCTAGGACATCTTGGAGATGGTTGGCAGCTGGTCATCCATATCATCTGCAAAATCCAGGACAGGCAGGTTGGCAGGAGGTGAGCCATCATCCTCTGCAATTAGAGAGTGTAAAATCAATATTCAATTGTATTGGCTGTTGGCATAGCACATCAGGTATTTGGCACTGGAAGCTCAGTGACATGTTACTGACCCAAGGTTGTGGTTGTACTTATGTGTAGCATTGTAAATTACACTTGGGTCAAGCTCAATAGTAACAGAAAATGACGGAGCACGATGCTGCGCCAAAAGCGGCAGCACCGCGCTCCGTAATTTTCACAATGTAGGGATGCACCATATTTAATTTAATACTGCGCACCCCTGTGTTGTCCCCTGCACTGACGCTAAATTGAGCTGCCTAGCGCCAACACATGCATCCTTGCACCATCAAGCAAGGATGTTTGTGTTGAGGGGTTTGATTGTTTATGTGTGGGAAGGTGTCCCTTCGTGTACATAAACAATTACTAATGGCGATTTGGCAATTCTGTGTGTGCTGCAGCACACACAGAAGTGCCAAAGCGTTATTTGGAAATTATTTTTGTGTGAATGCAGCACACACAGAAGTGCCAAAGCGTCATTTTGAAAGATTTTTTATGTGCAGGAAGGGGCACCTTCCCGCACATTAACAATCATGCTTGGCATTTTGCTCTTTCTATGCGTGCTGCAGAATGCATCACACATAGAAAAAGCAAAAATGAGGAGGACTTAAAGTGTTCCTCCTCACTGCGCCTTGCTAACGCTGCCCCTGGGTTGGCATTAGATTTTGGCGCTGCCTCAGGTTTACAAAAACTTGTAAATCTGTGGCAGCGTCAAAATGCAATGGGTGTTGCTGTGGCACGCCTACAGCAATACCGATTGATGTCCCTTCCACGCAAATGGCTGCGTGTGAAGGGGCCGTATTTACAAGGTGGCGTTGAGCCACAAAAAGTGGCTTAACGCCACCTTGTAAACACGGTGCAGGGCATTGCTCCACTATAGCGTCATGAAAAGTGACACTCCGGTAGAGCTAGGGGCTCATAAATATGCCCCAAGTTATTTTGGGGCATATGTAGGTGTCCCAAGCGCCACCTGAGTATCACTTTTGGTGAGGCTCAGATGGCGCAATCCCCTGTCCCGTATGTACAAGGTGGCATGAAGCCACTTTTTGTTCCTTGACGGCAACTTGTATGTATGGCCCCTTCACACCCAGCACTTTGCATGGGAATTGTGTGCAATGGGTGTTGCTGTGGGCGTACACAGCAACACCCATTGCGTTTTGACACTGCCTCAGATTTTGGACTATTTGTATACCGGACACTGGGCCAATATCTGACACCAGCCCAGGAATGGGTTTAGCATGGCAAAATCCAGGAGCAATGCTTTACATTTCTACTGGATTTTTTGCTTTTTCTATGTGTGCTGCATTCTGCTGCACACAGAGCAAGAGCAAATCGCACTTTAAGTTTGTTGTCGGTCAGGAAGGTGTTCCTTCCTGCACAAAAACATTCTCCCCCTCAACACAGCCATCTTTGCACTATGGTGCAGGGGTGGCTACATTGGAGCACAACATCTAATTTCCAATTGCACAGGGCGGTGCACAGGGGTGCAATGTATTCTTATGTACATGGCGCATCCCTGCGTTTTGAAAATGACAGTACGTGATGCTGCCTAATTTGGCATGCAGCATGCACCATCATTTTCTGGTTGATCTAGCCCTCTATCTTGTCAGATAGTGAGATTGCAGCCACGTGTACAGCTGCACACATGATGTTCACATACATGCACAATGTTTTGTATGTATTTTTTTTTGTGTCCTTTCCCATATGACGCATATGGTTGTGTGCACGTTCTTGTGGATGCACCCTGTAAGGGTTGTGTTCCACAGGTTGCAAGCTTTAGGGCAGATTTTTTCTCATTTGGCATGGCTCAGGGAAGCTGCAAGACGTGTTGCAGTACACTGCAGCAGTTTAGGTATGCAGTGATGTGCCATATTTACTTGAATACAGTACAGCCCTGCAATTCCCTCTGCGCCTGCACAGATTTGTTCTTCCTGCACCAACACAGGCATTATTGCAGCATGATGACCGGGTGCCTGCCTTGAAGGGATGATTTGTTACTGTGCTAGAGGTGTCCCCTCCTGCACATGTACAAGCTATATTTGCTGAGGTGGCATTTCAATGTGTGCTGCCAGATGTAGCACACATGAGTAAAGGCAATGCAACAATGAGGAAGGGAAGCATTTTGGCCAGAGACACTACCATGACACCACCCCTGGGGTGGTATTAACTCATGTACTAGTCTCTGATGCCTATGTTGTGTTGGTACAGGGCGTTTTGAATATATGCAATGAGTATTTGCACATGCCTACCAGGCAATGTGGTGCATATTTACAAGGTGGAGTATAGCTATAGTGAGTGGTCTATGTTGACGTTGTATATTCGTTGGAGTGCATAGCACAACCAAAGCATCAGTACATGTGTGGCTTGGGTGGGGATGGAGCATCTTGATTCAGGGCCTATGTGTCCTGATGCAACCCTTTAGCAAGCATTGAGTGTGTCCTATGTGCCTCCCCTTTCTGCCATTAGTTGAGTTCCCAATATCCCCCCTGCAACTTACTCTGCATTTGTGGTGGTTCCTGGTAGTCTGCGCTGTTCTGTCCTGTGATTCCAGGGACCAGCTCCTCCAGAATGACCGATGCAACCATCTCCTCCAGCTCATCCAGGTCCACCTGCGGTGTGGGACTTCCACCTCCAGTCTGCAGTGCTGCCTTATGGTTCCTGGCGAGTTTCTCCTTAGTGCTGCGCTTGCAAACGTGCCAGGACTACTTGAGTTCAGTGACAGTCTTCTTCACCTCTGCGACGCTGTTGATTTTGACCACTGTTGCCTGCCAAATTGCATTTCTCCTACCGACTGACAATTTGGAGGTGATGAAGAGCTGGTGTTGGTGCTCCATCACCTCTCTGACCAGGATGATATGTTCCTCTTCGCTGAAGCAACACTTGCACTTTCTCTTCTCCTTCTCCTGGGACTTTTCTGGACCCTCCTGGCTGGTACTTGGGTGACTGGGGTCTACCTGCGGTCTCTGCTGGCCTGATTAGTCCATCTTCACTTGTAATTGTATTCTTTCCTGCTTGTGTGTTTTGTTTCGATGCTAATGTGGTGTAAAAATGGCGCTAACACTTTTGCAACGTGTTTACGTGCCGCAAAACGGTCTAACGCCACTTTTGCAGCATTAGTGTCATTTTTCCTCATTGCATGTCGCAGATGTTAGCGGCATTTTTTTTTCATGCTAACCATTCCTTAGCGCCTTCCTATGTCATTTCATAAATTTGTCGCATGAATGGTACTAAGGAATGACACTAGCTTGCGTTAAAAAAATGATGACAACTGCGCTAGCGCGTTTGTGTGTCATTTTTCATAAATATGCCCCATAGTCGATGTCTTTTTCTCCTCCTCCTCTTCTTTCTTTGCTGCTTACACACCAGATAAGTTCTTTCTTACACTAGCATTCCGTTTTTTTCTGTGCCACTGCAATATCTTACATTTTTTTATTGGTATATTTATTCTTGTCATGTTTTATTACTTGTATGCTTGATTTCCACATTTCTTTGCAGGTTTTCCCCGACTGCGAAAGCGTTTCATAGCTTCTTTGCAGTCGTTTCTGTTGTGGTGCGGCCCTATTAATGTTCTTCCAAGGCCGCCAGGTGCCGCGCTCTTGGAACGTTCGTTTTTGACAGGATGCGCAGCTTTGTTTTATTTCCCACAAACAGGGAGTGAAGCTGTGCGTCAGTCCATACTAAGCATTTGTCTGCCTGGAGAGCTACGCCCCTCTCCTGGAGGGGGTCTGTAATTATCGATAATACTTCCATATTTGAGCCTTTCGGACACCCTGTGTTTTCAGGGTCGGCAATTTTATTTATTTATTATTTGGATTGCAAGATTTTTATGTTTTTTCACGACACCCATTTTGGGGACTGTATATATAGTTTTTCCTCTATTATAAGTGGGATACATTCCCAGGCATAAATCCCTTATTAAAATATCGTTTTTTGACTAACACCAAGTGTGGTTTTTGTGTCCAAGGTTCAGACCCTATATCTGTGAGGCTTAGCCCACTCAAACTTATTCAAGCTGAAACCCAGCTTTAACTACTAACCGAAAAGCGTGCGCTTATCATATGTTTTGTCATAATAATGTGTACTAACACTTGTGGTATTTTTCTGCCTTATTATAGTTAACCAGTGGGACATTAATATTATCATAATGGAAATCAATGTGACGAAGAGTTATTTGACGCTGTAGATGTGTCTATTTATAGGGCCTTTGCTAAAGCTCTTGGTCCCCTGGAGGATAGAGTGTCGCAGCAAATTGTGTGTGAATGTGCAAGGCTGTCTTTCTCTACCCTAGTCCTTTAGCCCCCCGTTTACCTCCAAAAGATCCTCAATATCCAGCAGATGGAGTCACTCCTGCAAAGAGTTACCATGACACAGGAATTTATCACAATGTGTTTAATTGTGTTAGTTAATCTTTCTTTATCCAACCAGATTCCTCCACCTTACTAGACCCCTCTGGTCTATTATCTGACCAACCTCTTTCTTGCCCAACTCAATAGTACTCTGACTCCTCCTACTATGACCCTGAAGACGATGCTGGTCCTTCCAGACCTTGTCTCGCTTCGTCCCAGCCCCCTTCTATAGATACTCTCTCAGAGTTCTCGGACATGCTAGATCCTGATGAAATAGTTCATTCCTGGTCTTCCGAATGGGCTCCATCAGACAAAGTCACAACTTATGTGGCGGGGCTCACCCGGAAACCTCTACAGAAAGAAGCTTGTAGTTGTCCCAGAGGAGAATGTCCCAGACCCTCTTTAGTGGATAAGGTGGCCCTTACACCAAAATTGGATCCTAGAATGTCTACTTTACTCCAAAAATGTATTAAATATCCTTAAAGGGGGATAGGTAGAAGATGGCGTGAATGTCAAGACAAACTTCTTGATGTCCTGGGCCCGTTAACAAATATTTGAGTTATGACTGAAGATGCCAGGTCTACATATCATTAATTTCTCCAGAAATCCTATCAGGTTAGGCACAACGTGCAGTAATTTTTCCTGGTAATGCAAACTGTGCCCTTTCTACAGAGCCCTGTTGCTCTTTGTTGATCAAAGGAGACACTAAACTCTGAGATCGTGCTGAGTCTGAAGAAGGAGCAGTAGCTCAAAGCGGACTTTTTGGTGAACCCTTCATCAAGAAATTGGGGAACTCTGTGAATACTTTCACATCATTCAATAAGGCGTGATCATCCATTAAAAAAGTCTTTCCTTCCCAAATTGTCCACGCGGCTGGTCGAGGCAGGGGCTGCTCGGCCAGCGTTGCTCACATACAGAACTCTTACAGAGGTCAAGGCTCCAGACAAGGACAATTTCAAGATCATTCCTGTTTAGCCAATTTGTACCCAACAAGAGTATGGCGTTTTCGAGGTGGTAGAGGAGCTCCCATTGCTTTCTATTCTGGTAAGTGCTACCCCTTCTTCCCTTCTAAAAGTTGGAGGCTGCCTGGCGAATTTTACCCAGGCATGAGAATCAATCACAAGGGATGTGTGTGTTTTGCAAACTATCAAAAGTTTTCAGATAGAGTTTTATGGCACTCCCATACAACACTGCCTTCCACGCCCCATTCAATTTTCTGCTCGTCAAGCCACTCTGATAGACACAGAGGCTGCATCGTTGCTGGACAAAGTTGCTAATTGTCTCTAAACACCACATCCTCACGGTTTCATCAGCAACATTTTCCTTGTTGATGAAGCCAACGGGGGTCAGCGTGCAGTCATCAATCTTCACGATTTCAATAAATGGCTTGTTTACCACCATTTAAAAATGGAAGCTATTCACCTTCTAAGTGTTGTATTGCGATCTGACGACTGCCCGGCACGCCTCAACTTAAAAGACGCTTATTTGACTATACTTATATTTCCACCACACAGGCATTTTCTTTAATTTGCCTGGCAAAAATGAACTTACAAATTCAAAACCATGCCTTTTGGTCTATCTTCAGCACCTTGGTGCTTCACAAAGGTTCTCAAACCAGTTGTGGAACATTTCAGAGCAGATGGGATACACCTAGTTATATACCTTGATGATGTGCTTCTATTAGCTCAGTGTCCCAGGAAGCTGTCCTTACAATTGCAGATTACTATCAACCTTCTTCAATGACTAGTTTTTGTGATAAATAAATCAAAATCCTTTTTAGTTCCCTCACAAAAGGTGGTCTTTCTAGGTTTTATCATATATCCTGCTTCTGCCACTCTCAGTCTCCCGTCACGCAAAGTAGCAAAAATACATCAGAAACTTCGACATAACCTGTCCAAACAACATGTTCCTCTTTGGCAAATAGTTTGCTTGTTGGGACTCCTTTCTTCGTCCATCCATGCCATCTTTCCTGGACCCCTCCATTATTGAGCTCTTCAGTGTCTAAAAGTGGCCCATTTTCACAGAAGTTTGACATAATCTCAAGCAGTGCTCATATCGGAGGAATCAAAAGAAGAGATTGCATGCTGGCTTTCACACATTGAAACCAGGAATGGAAAGGCAATCTTTGGCTCTGCTCCGGAATTGATCAAAGAGTCAGATGCCAGCAGATTAGGTTGGGGGGCCAGGTGTGGGGATTTTTCCACCAAAGGGTTGTGGTCTCCGGAAGAACAGAAGTTATACATAAATTGTCTGGAAATTTTGGCTGGACCAAGGACTCCATTCAGTTGTGTGTCTTTTCAAAAATGGACAACATTTCAGGGGTGCGCTATATAAATCACTTGGGCGGTACTCTTTCCAAAATCCTGTCAGATCTTGCAACCAGTTTTTGGCAGTATTGTTTAGATCACCAGATTTCGGTCACAGCCCAGTATCTTCCTGGTCAGCAGACTGTAATTGCGTATTTCCATTCCAGGCACTTTTGGGATTCCAGCCTTTGAAAACAGAATCCAGATGTTTTTGCTCATCTCCAAAACAAGTAAGTGAGTAGATCGTTTGCATCCAAGCTGAACCACCAAATTCTCTGATTTTTCAGTTGGAGACCAGATCCCACATCAGCTGCCATGGATCTCTTTCTCCAAGACTGGAGTCTGGAGAGCAATTATGCCTTCCTACCTTTTGGAATGATCACTCGAACGTCTGCTCAAGTTCCATGCCAACATGCCAGTTAGGTCCTGATTACACCCATTTGGAAGTCTCAAGTTTTGTTTCCAGTTCTTCTGGAACTTTCTTGGGATTCTCCAATCCGACTCTCCCTATTTCCCTCCCTTCTCCTTAAGCCAGACCTTGTTCAACATCGGATGGTTCTGGATGGGTTTCTCTCGCTGATGGGGTGGTGAATTTCAGGGAACAATGGTCAGTCCCTGGCCTTTTGCAACAAGCTGAATTTTTTTTATTGAAAGGCATGGGCCTCCAGTACCTCTAAACAGTACAGATCTGCAAAGGCAAGATGGTGCTGTTGGTGTTTCGGATGAGGTCTCAGTCCCGTGGATGCTGATGTAGTGCATGTGCTAAATTTTCTAGCCAGCCTAGCTACAGAGGGTTTGGCATATTGCTCTATTAATACCTTGAGATCAGCTATTTTAGCAGCTCATTATATGGTGGATGGCTCCCTTTTGGGAGAACATCCGTTTGTATGCCGCCTTCTTCGGGGCATCCGACTTTCCCTTCCTCCGGAACCTCAATATTTGTCTCTTTGGGATGTTGATCAAGTACTAAACTTATTTCTAACCAGTTTTTGTCCTGAAAGGAACTATCAGATAAATTGGCCATACTTCTGTGTCTCATTTCCTGCAGAAGAGTCTCGGATGTCTGAGTCCTGGATATCTCCAACAGGTCTTTTTCTCCTTCTGGAGTTTCCTTTACAGTAAGTAGAAGAACAAAATCTAATACCAGAGTGATCTTTTATCCAGAATTTCCAGATTTCCCAAAGCTTTGTGTGGTTCAATGCCTTAAAACATATGAGGAAATGTCCTCAGATTTCCATCCTCCAGAGGAGCGTTAACTCCTCATTGCTCTCAGAAATCCTCATAATGCGGTATGTTCACCTACTACTGCCCGCTGGGGCCGATGGGTGATGCAGGAAGCTGGTATCAATCTTTCTATTTTTGATGCACATTCCACAAGGGTAGCGTTGTTTTCTAAAGAGTTCACTCTTGGTGCCCGTTTAGAGGACATCATGAATGCTACTGACTGGTCTTCAGATTCTACATTTAAAAGATTCTATTTTAAACTAGGTCTTGATATGGCTCGTCTAGTGGTGGATAAGCTTTGAACTACCATAATCCTCGTCTCCCGACATAGAATGAAAAATTTCCTAGCTATTGTACCGCAAAGTTTCAATTCTATGAAGGACACGGAGGTGAGGATTATCCCTCCCTTTCTTCCCCATTCAGCAAAACCCTCCCCTTAACTAGTAAGTATTATCCTTTCCAATAACCCCATACTGTTTTACTTTGATAACTTCTTAATGTTTCACTTTGATGGATATATCATCTGTTTGTAATTCTAAAGGTTTTTTACTCTCTTTTCCATTCCAAATCCCCTATTTTTTTAAAAATCTTCTTTTCTTAGGAGTAGAGACTTCCAAGCAAGATGGCTATGATCAAATCACTTTGTGGCTCACGTTCCAAAAGAGGAGGAGGAATAGACAATGGATATGTTCTGGACTACTGTTCGTGGATTGGATAGCTGTGCTACTGTAGTCCTATTGGATGTTTCTTTTTTCTTTTCAAATTCCCAAGGTTTCTTCGGATTAGTAGTTTACTGTTCTCTATTCATCAGATGCTGTGTAATAAAGTGGAGAATGGATGCCATAATCCTCGCCTCTGTGTCCTTGATAGAACTGAAACTTTCCGTTTCGATAGCTAGGAAGTTTTTCATTCCCCCGTGTTCTTTCTGTCCAGAGGGTGAAGTCACCCTCATATGGACAGATTTACAAGACCTTAGTGCCACTGTAGCGCCACTTTTAGTGATGCTACAGTGTAGTGATGCTAAGGTGGCGCCATATACTGTACCATATTTACAAAAAGGCATGAAGCCACTTTTTGTGGCTTAACCACGCCTTGTAAATATGGGCCGCTCTGACACAGTTTTCTGTGGCAGACGGGCGTGCAATGGGTGTTGCTGTGGGCGTTCCACCGCAACACCCATTGCTTTTGGCGCTGCCCCAGATTTACAAGAAATCGTAAATCGATGACAGCGCCAAAAACTAACGCCACCCCGGGGGTGGCGTTAGCATGGCACAACAAGGAGAAATACTTTTATTCCTCCTCAGTTTTGCTTTTTCTATGTGTGCTGCATTCTGCAGGACACATAGAAAGCGCAAAAGGCCATGAATGATTGTTTATGTGCAGGAAGGTGTCCCTTCCTGAACCTAAACAATCCCTCCCCTCAACGTAGACATCCTTGCACCATGGTGCAAGGTTGCCTGTGTTGGTGCAGGCTGCTTAATTTAGCACAAACGTAGGAGGAAATGCAGGGGTGCGCCGTATTCTTGTAAATAAGGCGCATCCCTGTATTTCAAAACTTGTGTGGTGCTGCAGACCAAAGTGTGATGACACATATGAGGGATGCAAAGGTAATATATGCATTTGTTTGTAAAAATACTGTAAAATTCACGATTACCAACTTGTCCATTGTTTGTGCTTGTTTCCATTTGTTGCTAAAGAGTATTCCATTCAAAGCCAGGTAGCACCACTTTGCCTGCTTTTAGTTGATCTGAGATCTACACAATATACCTCATTACGCCAACTTTGCACAGCTTGTTGTTGGTTTCATTCTAGAAGACAAAAGGAATGTGCGCCATCTTTGAGTATAAAAAAAATTTCCCGAAACCTTGTCAATGCTACTATTTGGTCTTTTTAGCATCAATGTTAAATTATATGTAACCTGGGTATGTAAGTCTTTATTAATTATTAACTAAATAATCAAACACCAGACAGGTGGAGAGAATTCAATGGCTTTTACTACCCATCTATTGGTTCTGTGACCAGGGGATGTGGAAAGTGCACGACCTTGTGGCTACTTTGTGTTTGTAAATAAAAACCTTGTTTTGTCAGGGAGGACATGACTCCACAGTCCCTGGATCAATTTGCCAGTGGCTCACAGACAGGAGAACGTATGTTCTCGAGCAATAGAATAGTTTTGCGATTGCTTTTATACAGTACTTCCGAGGTCTGATGAGGTGTCAAAGCCTTTTTGGAGGACCAGGGATGGGTAGTAATCTACTCCATAGGCATTGTACTACATTTAAGAGCTCAGTGGGATGAACTTACTTAGATTGTCTGCTCCAGTCAGTTAAGAACATGCTACTTCAGGTACCTCTTTGTGCTTTGACATCTTTGTCATTGTCTTTTTTCCCCAGGCATGGGAAATGAATGATCACTCAGACTGGGGCAAGAGAAACACTGTCAGCAAAAGAGTTCTCTGTAGAGCTGAAAGACAACTGGTGTCCTCTGAACTGCAGGTAAAAAGAGGCTCACACACACTGCCCCGTAAGAGGCTCTAGCACGAAATTAGATGCTCTCTATGAATTATAACACATCGGAAAAGCATAAAGTTGGGATCGGCGGGACTTCTGAGACCTCCATCACTCCAGCCATCTGTGGAGAGAGAGAGAGTCACAAAGACCTCCAGTCAATCCACCTTGTCTTTAATCATTACCTGCAGAAAACATTGTAGACCTGCGCCTCCATGCAGTAGTCACATACCACATACCAACCCGCAGTTTGTATGAAAATGATTTTTAACTGGAGGAGGGTCTGTTGAATCACAAAACAGCAAAGCTCACTCAGGTTTTTAGAGCTTATTTTCCTATTAGGTCAATCTGATAGCCTGACTGGATATCATTACTTGATGGTTTGAAAAGTCCAATCCACTTTTTAGGTTCAGTTTCAAGCCCTTGCCTCTCTTCAGAAAATGTAAAAAGAAATACCTGAATAGGATGGACATCTCATTTATACTCCACTAAGGGGAACAATAAAAAGCACAAGTCTTCAGGCACTTGCTCATTCAACAACAATATAGCAGTGAGAATAATGAGCCAGCTAACTACTTTTGTCAGCTTCAAGTGTAAGTAATTTAGCTTTTTATTGAACAGTGTGTTATTCATGGACTTACGACAGTACTTAAAACACACATCAATATCAATATAGGGTCACCCTATCTGATGCCCTACTATGCAACTGGTCCTCATGGCCCTTTTAAATTCTGACACCTCATATCTGAAATTAGCTTCTAACAGCCCTAGGTGATTTGTTGAGCCATCGAGTTTCCCATCAGGCCTAGTAGAATCACTTTCTGTTCGTAGGGCTGGGATGTTCCTCTCCCGTACTTTTCATTCATCTTTTTTTAGACTTTGCAGTCCTAGCACCAAGATGCAACTGGGCGAACTCCAGACCACTCCAGTATCACCTCTATAATTTCCTTTAGAACACTTTCGACCTCAGAAACATTGCCTACTCACCTTGACTAACAGACATCCCATCGCTTTTAACCCTGGCCTCAGAGAAGGCTCCTTCCCTACTCTCCTTATAACTCGCTCTCTCTCCCTCTTACACCTATCTTGTCTTTCTCCTTCCATCGCCTATGCACAAGACTCATCTCGGGTCAGACTCCAACTCCGATAGTCTCTTCGGGACCAAAGCCAGGTCGTCCCCAGATACTGAATCTTATCCAGAAACTCTGTAAAATGATTAGCAGTTGTTTTAAGAACTCCTTAATGAAACAGGCCTCAATTGAGTCGGGTGGTAACCCCCATAATGTGGCCACACCCAAAGGGTATTTTCCTTTTCTCCGGAGAGGCGGGGTGATAAGCACACGAGCAGGTGTCTGTCACTCTTCTTTTTAAGGAGAGAGGCGCATCTATATTTACAGTTTTGTGAGTCAGACAACCCTGTCAGAGATACCCGTATCTGAAAGAGTTATTTATAGTTATGAAGGCCCTTGCGATGATGCCCCAGTTTCATGCACAGCTTCTTGCATCTATATTGGTGCATGAACAATGCCTCAGCTAGGTACACTATCCATAAGACAGGCAATTGTATCAAAACCTGCTTCCTTCCTCATGAGCTCTGTGCACGTCGTACAACCTTACAATGTCACTTAGTGCACGGAGCTGCCTAAACAGCAGAATGGAAAATATTTTCCTTTCTGCATATTTTTATTTGTGCTCGCGCAACTAATGTCAGCGCATGTATGAAACTGAAGGCAATCTCACACACTTCCAAATATTAGTTTCCTAGTTCCTACACCTTCCATATCCGTACAAAATGGAATTAGTGTGCTCATATTTAACAAATAAAGAGGCCTCATTTGAATGGAACATGTGTAAGTTGTCTGGAAAAGCCGTGTCACTTACATCAAAGAATCCACAGTTAATGGAAGTAAAATCACAGGAACCGAATTTACCAGGCAGAAGCACACGATGGAACAAGCATTTGCAATGCAATATTGCTTGCATTTGCTTGAGTTAGAGCTATTGGCATTGCAAATTCATAACTGGACTTTTCTTTCCACATAAATTGGTCAACCCTGCATCATAATTTCGTCTTTTCCTGCCATATAGTTCCAGTGGCCCAGCATATAATTAAAGCACTTCCATTTACCTTCTTCCTCTATCTGCAGCAAAAATGAAAATGTTGCCATTTAGCATCCTAATGTAAATCTGCCATGCTAATTCCAATAGAATAGCACTTTCACCACCCCACCATCAGAGTTGCTGGCTGGCTAACACAATTCCCCCCAAAAGACTGCCACAGAGGAGAAATAAACTAGAAGGGTCACCCAAACATATCAAGAGTGTTCAAACAGTCATAGTGTAACAAGGATGTTAAGTTGGCTCGAATTATGGTCATAAATGCAATAAGGAGAGATTATTATAACATACACAATTATCATATAACCCTTTATCAGAAATAAACTTTTTGCATTAGACTGTAATGCTCAAAACAGCCCCTAGAGGGCACCATAACAAAAATATCATTTATGAGACACATGGTCATGTAATCATATTAGCTCCTAGAGGGGATAACTCTATGGAAAAGCAGGAGAAAGTAATGCAGTGTAACCATATACTTAGAGTGGTTTTAGGGCTAGTAGGTCTACTGCAATGATGTTACAAACATGGCATTTAAAACAAAACTGTTACCACCTGTAAAACAAAAGTTGTAGCCAACAGAAAGCTTAAAAGGCACTGAATGGTGGGAGGGATTATTTTTTCGGGGGGTCCCCACTAACCTAGTGTAGGAAACTGGACACAATGTAGACAGAAAGAGCATTTTGAAGATGGTCCTATTGTCCTAGAACCACCACAGGCTGAGTTATGAGGAAAATATTTTGTAAAAGTAATGCCCTGCAAAGCATTAAGGGGCGAGTTTCCGTGCGGCAAATATTATAATATGTGGATTGCAATGCCCAGAAAAGCCCTTATTGGGAACCATGGCAAAAATAGCATTTAGAAGAAACATGGTCATCTAACCATACAGCCAGCCCTTACAGAGCATAACCACATGAAAAAGAATAGGAGAAAGTAATGCAGTGCAACCATATATTTAGCCCCTCGCGACCATAGTGCATTACATATTTTCAAAGTTAGCAGGATTATTGCCAGGATATTACACACAAAGCCTATAAAACATTACTTCTCCCAGCTGTAAAACAAAAGTTGCAGCCATGAGAAAGCTTAAAAAGATAATGAATGGTGGTAGGGGGTTATTATTTTGGAGTCCCCACTAGCATACTGTAGGGATCCAGCAATAATGTAGACAGAAAGTGCACTCTGTGGTCAATGTTTTGAAGGTGGTCCCATTGTCCTAGGACCAACACAGGCTGAGTTGTGAGGAAAAATGTTTTGTAAAAGTAATGCAAAGCATTATGCGACACGTTTCCGTGCCATTAATATTTTAATGTGTTGATATGACTGTAATGCTTAGAACAACCCCTACAGTACACCACAATGAAATAACAACTGTAAGAAAGATGGTCATATAATGATATAGTTAGCCCCTAGAGGGCAAAACCACTATAGGAACATACCCTCTTTTTGTCATGTTACCCCCAATTTCTGCCTCTGTCACTGGGATCCTGTTAGTCAGGACCCCAGTGCTTATGGTTTATGGCCTGCTCGTCAGTGTGTTTCACTGTTTTCTAAATTGTCACTGGAGTCCTGCTAATCAGGACCCCAGTGCTCATGCTCTCTCTGTTTCTAAATTTGTCACTACACACTGGTAACTCAGTATTTCACTCGAAATTGGCATACTGGACCCCCCCTTATAAGTCCCTAGTAAATTGTACTTAGATACCCAGGGCGTTGGGGTTCCAGGGGATCCTTATGGGCTGCAGCATTTCTTTTGCCACCCATAAGGAGCCCATACAAAGGCTTCTACAGGACTGGCATTGCAGCCTGTGTGAAATAGTGCATGCATGCACTATTTCACAGCCATTTCACTGCACAAGGTCATTTATAAGTCAACTATATATCAGGTCTTCCAAGCCTGAAGGCTGGGTGCAAAGTACCTGTGTGTGAGAGCACCCCTGCACTAGCAAAGGTGCCCCCATGTCGTCCAGGCACTGCAACAGGTCACTTATAAATCATCTATATATCAGGTTTTCCAACCCTGGAGGCTGGGAGTAAAGTACCTGTGTGTGAGGGCACCCCTGCACTAGCAAAGGTGCCCCCACGTCGTCCAGGCCCATTTTCCCAGGCTTCGTGAGTGCAGGGATGCCATTTTAAGTGTGCATTGCACATAGGTCAATACCTATGTACAGCTTCACAATGGTAACTCCAAATATGGCCAAGTAAGGTGTCTAATAACTGGGAATTGTACGCCAATACTGATTCCAGTATTGGTTGCACAATCTCATGCACTCTGGGGGCTCCACAGTGGACCCCCAGTACTGCCATACCAGCCTTCTAAGGTTTTCACATGCAGCCCCAGCTGCTGCCACCTCACGGACAGGCTTCTTCCCTCCTGGGGCTTGAGCAGCTCAATCCCAGGAAGGCAGAACAACACATTTCCTTTAGGAGAGGGGTGTTACACCCTCTCCCTTTGGAAATAGGTGTTACAGGCACGGGAGGGGTATACTCCCAGAGCTTCTGGAAATGCTTTGAAGGGCACAGATGGTGCCCTCCTTGCATAATCCAGTCTACACCAGTTCAGGGACCCCCAGTCCCTGCTCTGGCTCAAAACTGGACAAAGGAAAGGGGAGTGACCACTCCCCTGTCCATCACTACCCCAGGGGTGGTGCCCAGAGCTCCTCCAGAGTGTACCTGGATTTTTCCATCCTGGAATCCAAGGTGGTGGGGCACTCTGGGAGCATGTGAGTGGCCAGTCACAGCAGGTGACTGAAGTATGCTTCTTGTATTCCCAAACATTCAAAGATGATGGTTTGCCAAGATAAATGTTTATTGATAAATCCTCAGAGAAAGAAACTCCATCCACAGTAAACACAGATGTCATCCAGCCTTCACCTCTCCAACTGTCATCTACATGGAACACTCAGTCCAAAAGGGACAAAGATGATCACAGTTGGAGGGGGAGACGGACTATACCAAACATAACTAAGTAAGACAAAATACAAACAATAAAATATATACAATAACAAAATAATATATAATAAGTATTGCTAATACCTACCCATGACATACTACACCTCCTCCCCTCCCATCAATGAAAACAAACACCAAAACAACATGAAAATGATACAATCACCCAATTTTTACAACTCTATTAAGGTTCCATATACGACCATCATCAACCTTAATAGCACCTTTGAAGACTTTGACAACCTTAAACATTTTACTGTAGTGAGATTGACCTGCCCTAAATTTTCCAGGTAATTTAATCTTGACACAGTCACCTATATTTACATGCAATTTCTTTACCGATTTTCTCGTGTCATAATTTTTTTTCCTCTTGTTTTGACAATCTAATTCTTTCTTTAGTGCCAAGCTTTTACACTTATCATAGTCAAATTGTTCCTTTACATAGGAATTGACCCACGGAGGACACATCTTAGTGTGAGGAATTCTCTTTCTGAACATTAGAAAAGGAGATGCATTTGTGCTAGTGTGAGGAGTAAATCTATATTACTCAACTCGATCCTTTATCATTTTTTCCCACTCTTTACCAATCTGTTTTGCCAATTCTATGGTTTCTTTAAGAGTCCTGTTAAATCGTTCTACCATGCCATTGGATTCTGGATGATACAAAGCACACTTTTTTTTAACAATTCCTCTAGAATCTAAAAATTCACACATTAACTTGGAGGTAAATTGAACTCCATTGTCCGTTAATATACATTTTGGATTTCCTTCTCTCCCAAATATTTCTGACAAAAAATTCACAACAGTCATAGATGTAATTTCTGAGGTAATTAATACTTCAGGCCAACGTGACAATACATGCATGACAACCAGAACATATTTAGGCGAGCTTCCTGAGCTGATAGGACCCATGATGTCAACTGAAACTTCATCCCACACATCTTTGGGAACCTCCTTTAATACCATAGGCTGAGTCCTAAGCTTCATGGATTTGTCTGCCAACTTACATTCAACACAATCACGAATCATTCTTTCTATTGATAAATCCATGCCTGGCCACCAATATGCACTTCTCATCCTCTCTTTAGTCTTACAAATACCATGATGCCCTCCATGAGCAATATCCATAAGGTGACTTCGTAAACACGAGGGTGGTATCAATTTACTTCCTCTCATTATCACTCCCCTAAGAACAGACAATTCATTCCAAACTTTCTTAAATTGCAATCCAATATTCTCACTATTACAAGGAGCAATACCAGAAATGAGAAGTCTTTTGATTTCACACAACTCCTCATCACTCTCAATCTCCTGCAGCCATTCCTCCTCAGAAATGCAACCATCAGTTACTACACAAATCTTAACATCATCCTCGACCCACCATGAGGAATCATATTCATCTTCAATGTAATCCTTACTCGTCAATCTAGACAAACAGTCAGCAGTCTTATTCACACACCCTGGTAAATACTTCACCACAAAATGAAAATCTTGAAGTCCTACAACCCATTTGCATATATGAGAGGAAATGTTGTCTAAACCCTTCTTCTCAAAAACCTCACGCAAAGGCTTATGATCTGTCTGTACTTCAAAAAATGTTCCCCACAAAAACTGTTTGAATTTTTTAACTGCCCAGTATATAGCCAAAGCTTCTTTTTCAATTGTGGAATATTTACTCTCTGCCCCACGCAAACTCCTGGAAGCAAAAACAATATTATTGAACTCACCATTCTTCAACTGTTTCAACACACATCTAAGACCTTTATCTGAAGCATTAGTAGCAACATAGCATGGTAAACCCGGTTGAAAACTACTGAGAGCTTGGGCAGAGGATAATGTTTTTTTTAAATCATCAAATTCTTCTTGGCATTTGGCAGACCAATCAAACTCTACTCCTTTCCTGAGCAAATTCCTGATCGACGAACTTCTCTTGGCAAAATTCAGCACAAACTTAGAATAAAACTCGGCCATGCCTAAAAATACCTGCACATCCTCTTTTTTCTCAGGAGCAGACAAATCAACAATTGTCTTCACTAAATCCCCTTTAGGTCTTACACCATCGCCCGAAATGACATGACCTAAGTACGTAATTTCAGATTTAAAAAACTTACATTTGGTTTCCTTAAGAGTGATGCCTTTCAGTCGGAAAATCTTCAAAACCTCTCTAACACACTGGACATGACGTTCAAGTGTGTCAGTGAAGATGAGAACGTCATCCTGACAAAACTTAACACAAGTCATACCACCCAAAATCTCATTCATGAGTCTCTGAAACACAGAGGCAGCAGAGCAAAGTCCAAAAGGCATACAGTTGAATTTATAAACACCAAATGGAGTGATGAATGAAGTCAACAATTTAGACTCATCACACAATGGTATTTGGTGGTAAGCGGAACTGAGATCTAAGGTTGTGAAATATTTAGCATTGCCCAATGACCCAACCATTTCAGCAATATTGGGTAAAGGAAACTTATCTTCAACTACCACTTTATTCAAATTGCATAAGTCCACACAGAGTCTGATGTCACCTGAGCCCTTAGTGGCAACTACAATGGGTACAATCCATGGAGAAGCTTCTACCTCAGCAATTATTCCCTCTGACAACAGTCTCTGAAGTTCCTGTTTAACCTTATCTCTTAAGCTAAAAGGAATGTTCCTAACCTTGCACGCTATAGGTGAAGCATTCTCCTTCAATATTATCCGATGTTTGTAGCCCTTGACACATCCAATTTTGGCGCTAAAAACATCACTAAACTCCCTCACAAGTTCATCTCCAAAATTACTTACCTTCTGTATTTGTACCTGTGTTTCAGCATTAGGATTCAAAATTATGCCCAACAGCTTTTGATGTGGCCAACTTAGAATGGTATCACCTACCACGGGGACATATACCTTACCATTAATCTTGTTACCTTTGAAATTGATAGACGCATTAAAAAAAACCTTCAATTTAATTGGTTTTCCACCAAAACTATATGGTGTAACATCAGGTTCAAGCAATGTTACTTTACCACAGAAGTATTTGAAGTAGTCGGAAAGAGAAACTAAAGTTAACTTAGCTCCAGAGTCCATCATCATGGAAATATTGATACCCTCTACTTCTACCTTGTCAGCAGGATACTCACAACCAATATGATTTACGCAATTTACATCATTAATCACCTGAAGAATAAAATCATGGTCTTTGTCATCATCACTGTCACACACAATTTCATTAACCTTAGATTTCACTTTCCCAGGGGATCTGCAACATTTCGCAAAATGCCCTTTCTTCCCACACTTATTGCAAACAACAGTAATTGCAGGACAATCCTTACTATTAGCTAAATGAGAAGGCGAATTACACCTAAAACATAACAATTTAGATTTTGCTATGGTAGAAGTCTTAAATTTAGCCTTCGTTTCCACCAGCTAAACAGTTTTATATTCATGCTTGGATTTTCTTAAGTTCTCAATGCATAACTCCGAGTGCTCAATTTGTTTTGCAATGACCAAAACTTCATCCAAGGTTGGTTCACTTTTTGACCACAGTGCTTCTCTGATTTTATAGTTTTTACATTCCAGCATGAATTGGTCACCGATGCGCTCCTCCACACAAGTACCGAATTTGCATTGGCTTGCTAACTTACATAAGTTAGTAACAAAATCCTCCACAGTTTCAGAGTCACTTTGCTTACCTTTTCCAAAGTAGTACCTTTGAAGAATTATGGACACTTTAGGTAAGTAGTGTCTATCAAGTTTTAGCAGGATTATTTCAAATTCATTCAAAGACGCATCCCCATCAGCACCATCTGGGGATTCAATAGAAGGAAGAGATTCCAACATTTCCTGACCTTCAGCTCCTAAACAGTGTTGAAGAAGTGACGCTTTTCTGTCTGCAGATAAATTACTCCCACACACCCTAATATAAGTGAGAAAGACTTTCTTCCATTTGTTCCAAGCAAAAGGTGGCTCACCAGGTAATGTAAGAAAAAATGGAGGAGGTGTTATGTTCTGCATCTTGTGGAAATTATTATTATTATTACTTTTTTTTTTTTTTTTTTTATTTAACTATATTATATACATGTATACTTTATGTTTCTTGAGCCAGGAGATCCAAGAGATAGCCAAAAAAAACAAAGCAGATAATAAACATAAATTTGAGTTTTTTATCCAAGGTTGCTTTAAAGTCTTGGATTAATCCTCATTGTACTGTGCACCTCAGAATATTTGAAGAACGATGTGCCAATTATCTTCAGAAGTTAAGCCACGTCAGAAATGTTCCCTCGATGCTGACGGAACGCGCTGCCAAGAGCCGTGGCAATGAACAAAATGTTCCCTCGTTGCTAAGCACACGAGCGCGTTGCTTAGAGGCGGCACGCGCTGTCAATAGTCGTGTCAATGAACAAAAATGTTCTCTCGTTGCTAAGCACACGGGTGCGTTGCTTAGATGCGGCACGCGCTGCCGAGAGCTGTTACAATGTTTCCTAGCACGCGAATGCGTTGCTAGGAGACACGAAGCGTTTAGCAATTGCGTTAGGTTATATACAACACAATTGCTTCTCGAGATAAAAAAAATTGTTGAAACGCCGAAAGCACCGTAACGCAGAAGCACTATAACAAATCAACAATAGTTGTTGCTCCCAGAAGCTGCCAGGCGGCGCCTCAAAATTTCACAGCATGCTGAAGAAAAAAAAAATTTGAAACGTCAAAAGTATCAAAATGTTGTTTCCTGACTTACACGAACGCCGCATCAATGTATCGGAAGCACTTGCAGGCAGTATCTGTGTTGAAGTCTCTTTCAAATTCAAAGAAGGTTCAGAAATCCAGTCGTCGCCGAAAATGAAGTATGCTTCTTGTATTCCCAAACATTCAAAGATGATGCTTTGCCAAGATAAATGTTTATTGATAAATCCTCAGAGAAAGAAACTCCATCCACAGTAAATACAGATGTCATCCAGCCTTCACCTCTCCAACTGTCATCTACATGGAACACTCAGTCCAGAAGGGACAAAGATGATCACAGTTGGAGGGGGAGACGGACTATACCAAACATAACTAAGTAAGACAAAATACAAACAATAAAATATATACAATAACAAAATAATATATAATAAGTATTGCTAATACCTACCCATGACATACTACAGTGACGTCAGAGACCCTTCCAGATAGGTGCCTACCTGTTCAGGTGACCAAGTCCCCTCTCAGGGCTTTTTAGGGTCTCTCCTCTGGGTGTTTCTTCAGATTCTGATTGCAAGACTACAGCAGGAATCAACCGCTGTCTGCTCCAGGAACTCTACAAAACTGCAACAAAGAAGCTAAGACGACTTCTGCAACATTGTATCTTCAGCTCCTGCCAGCAACTGCAACACTTTCCAGATTGTGCATTCTACGAGGACTGCCTGTCTTCAGCCTGCACCAGAAGAACCGAAGGAATCTCCCATGGAGTGATGGAGTCACTTCCCTGCTTCAGCAGGCACCTCTCTGCAGCGACGACCGGTGGCTTGAGCCCCCTTGAGACATCAGGCATTGAGCCGGCGACAAGGGTGGTGGACTAAAGTGACTCCAATAGTCCCAACATCCAGCTGTCTAAATTTGGTGGAGGTAAGAGCTTGCCTTCTCACGCAAGACAGTACCCCGTGCACCACGTGACTTGCAGCTACCAAGGCTTGTGTGTGACCTTCCAAAAAGTTCTTCGTGCAGAGCACAGCTTAGGCCCCCAGTACTCCATCCTGCGACGCACAGCTTCCTGAGTGATTCTCCAGCGGCGTGGGAATCTTTTGTGTCGTGCTGCATGGGCCTCCATTTGCACCTCCTTTGTACACGTGCTGTGGGACTCCTGTGCGTGCCGCCTGGTCTTCTGAGGGCTCTCTAAGTTGCTGAGAGCCCCCGCTGTCTCTCCCTCCTGGGTAGAGGCCACAAGGTCTAACCTGGTCCTGGGCAGCGCCATTTTCCGCCAACCGCATGTTTTGTGTGTGCCAAGGCTTGTTGGAGGAATCCAGCGATGCAAACCAGACTGCATTCATCCATCTGGCATAGAACATCTTCTGCACCAACCAGGAACCCACATCTGTCTTCTTTGGTACAATACTGACTTTGTCTTCTCACTGGTGGTTCTTCTTTTGCACCTTCATACGGGTCAGCAGGGACTGCTGTTCTCCCTGGTCTCTTCATCGGTTCTTGGACTTGGTCCCCTTCTTCCACAGGTCTTCAGGTCCAGGAATCCTTCCCTGGTGAAATGCAGTCTCTTCTGGTTCTTGCATAATTTTCTATCATGACTTCTAGTGTGTTTTAGGAAACTTGCTGTGTTTTACTCCTGCTTTCCTAAGCTCTGGGTGGGGTATTTTACTTACCTTTGGTGTTTTCTCACATCCCCAGTGCCCCTCTACACACTACACTTGTCTAGGTGGGAAACCAACTTTCGCATTCCACTATTTTAGTATATGGTTTGTGCTCCTCTAGGCCCAAATACAACCTATTGTGATTTTCACGATTTATTTACCCTTTTTTGGTTACTAGTGTATATATTGTGTAATTTAATTACCTCCTAACCCTCCTAAGGCAGTGGTCTCCAAAGTATTTTTGGCATTGTGTGACTAAAATAAAGTACCTTCATTTTTGTAACACTGAGTATTGTCTTTCATGTGGGTGAGTACTGTGTGACTACAGTGGTATTGCAAGAGCTTTGCGTGTCTCCTAGTTCAGCCTTGGCTGCTCTGCCTACAGCTGCCTCTAGACTGTCTGGCTTCTAGCCACTGACTACATTTCACCCCACTACCACCACCCTGTGTGCACCGTATTTCAAATACCGCGCATCCTGGCACAAGGTAGGGGGCAATAAAGTTAGGATTTTTGACGTTATTGATGTACTGTTCAGGGTTAGTGTCAAAATGTTGGTGCTAACCTTGAACAGTACGTAGGGGCCCATTGTAACAAATGATGTGCCCCCTTGAAACACCTGCTCTGTACAGGCGTTAAAAATGACGAAAAAAATGGCCCAAAGAAATCTTTTAGATTTGTTTGTGACATTTTTTCGGCACCCTCTAATGGGGGAATGCCCCTCTTGCATACATTATGCCTGACGCAGGCATGATGTGACACAAAGGGTTACAAAGTGGCACAATGCATGCATTGCGCCACATTGTAAATATGGTGTGGCGAATTTGGCCTTGTTGGGCCACATTAGCGTAAAACAAAAAGGACCCTAATGTGAAACAAGGAGGCGCTAGGCCCTCTTAAATTAGGGCCTAAATTCAGTCTTCACTGACTGTTGTTGTGTTCTTCTCCAATCGTCATTTCACCTCCATATTTCAGCATGCCACTTCTTTCTGCTTTTCCTTTCTTTGAGTGTTTGCTCTTCCATTAGGACTTTCAGAAGATAACAATATTTCTCGTATGATGTTATGAAATTGTGATTTTCACCTGGCTGAAACTGGGGGGCGGTCGGCGGGGATGGACAGCAAATGGACAAATGGAATGTCCCACAATATTTTATTTTCTTAGTTGTTAGCTTTCTTATCACTGTTTCTATATTCTTCTGTGTTTAATAGTGCTTTGAGCAATTCTGGCTTAGCTGACTATCTAGCACAGATAACATGGTAAGGCATGCAGTCATGCCTCCTGCAGAATCCTTTCTTCAATTCGAAAGGTGGACGTCTTTGCCTCCGAATTTTATGCTCATGCTACCAATGCAGGGCCCAGATTTACTAAAATGTACTATGATTTTACACACCATAGCTTAGCATCAGAATTTTCTGTGCTGTGTTATGCAAAAGGGAAATCACAGCACAGCACCATTTCTACAAAAGGTTTGCCTGCTACCGTATAATCCCCTGCACTGAAGTTCAAACAGGTTGCATTCCCCAGCACCTCCTCGCTTCATGGGGTAGAAGTGAGTGTGCGCTGTCTAATTTAGGATTTGTACTGGAACCAGACTCCTCTTGTAAACATTTCTATGCGTAGACAAACACAGAAGGCTCTGATGCATTGGATATGTGCTATGTAATGCAACGCAGTTGCATTGTGTCAGTTTCTTGCAGAAATCAACATATTCCTCCTTGTATGTAGCTCTATATAGTAGGCATTAGTTCTGAGGCAAACCCTGCTATAGGGATCTTAGTAGATCAGGTTTTGTGTCAAAAGCTAAGGGCGTTGCACTAATCTTCCCCAGTAGCTCATCATTGATGCAAAGAGGTTTCTATGCTAAGAAAAGTGTGCCTTTCCAGAGCAAAACACCTTAATCGCGGGAGAGTAAATTGCTGCCACTTTGTGTTGCTTTCATCAGTGATTTCTCTTTGGCTGTGACTCCTGAATCTTTGGTCCCAGGTTTCACCTGTTCATTGTTTTGTATTTGTTTCTTCCCAGCACCCACATAGGACAGTTGTTGTATTTTTGTGAGCGTTCTCCGTCACAAGTTAACAAGTTGATCTCCTTTGTCTGAGAGTATTCATGAACAGACGGTTATGTTGGAGTAACGGGTGTCGTAGATGCTTTACCTGTTTCTCCTTGCTGTTCCTTGTTAACAACTTTAAACCCTAGTAATAAACACCATCCATAAACAATTTCCGAAAGAAATTATGTTCAGTGCCCTACCGTTACAGGGTTACATGGTCGGGGTTGACCCACCCTCATGCAAGGAAGCTTCCTGGCTGTGTGAACACTTATTTTTGTGTGATGTCCCACAAATCGTACCTTCTTAATGGCAGCTGTTGCGCACTCAGAGGGTGACTCCTCTGACCTCCTGGTCAGTGTCTGTTTCCCTTCCCGGTGCAGCTCCACCTGTTGCTGCTGCCTCTGTCTCGAGCTAACTGAGAACCTACCTGACTCTCAGTTCAAGGCCCATCTCCACCGCAAGCGCCTGCCTGCGCCTCATCTCTGGTGGCCATCTGCAAGTAAGTATCTCCTGTCTCTCTCTACTCCTGCCTTTTTCTTCTGCCTCTACTTCTGTTTTCTCTTTCTGTCTTTTATTCCATTTTTCTTCCTCTTGTCTCTTTCTCTCTCCTTTCACTCTCCTGTGTTTTTCCCCGCACCGCTGCTGCCCCTGCGGCCCCCCTCCCCTATGCGAAGCACTTCTCCCACCCTCCCGCCTCCCAGCTGACCGGACCCCCTGCCTCCCTCCCCTTCTAAATGGTGGCTGTGTAGCGGGCACGCCGAAGTCGCCTGGACCGTGCCCAGTGCCATGGACCCTGGTTCTCGCCCCATCTGCCGGTTCGACACCAGTACTCTTAGTGCCCTCAACCAGGGAAAATCCTCAGCCTGCCACCTATCTGACCCCAGGAACACTCATGGACTTTTTTCATGCAGTGTATGCTCCCGCACCCTCCAAGGGCTACCTCACGGTCCCGCACCAAGCAGGGACGACCACCTAAAGTGCATGCTCCTCAACACACTCTCCCTCATCAAGCATGCAGTAGAAATCTGGGATCTCCTAGACTCGTCAGCCCCGACAACGATTTCTTCACGGAAACATGGATCATCCCCATCTCTGCCCCAGACATCTCCACAGCCATCCCGTACAATGACAAAATCATCCACAAGGACAGAGCCAACCGGCCTGGAGGAGGCTTTGCCATAGTCTACAAGAACAATAACCTTCACCTGACAACCACCAATGAGTCACAATCTCAGTCAACCCATGAACACCTACACTTCCAGATTTAGACCAACCCCAACTCTTCCCTCTGTGGCACCCTCATTTGCAGGCCGCCTGGACCCTGACCCCAATTCTGCTAAGACATTGCCGACCTCGTCGTCCCCCCAAGTGCTCACCTCCTCTGACTACATCCTACTTGGCAACCTCAACTTCCGCCTTGATACCCACGATGATCCCAACACCACAAACCTCCTGGAGATCCTCACAAGGCTCGGCCTAAAACAACTCGTTAACGTCCCCACCCACAGAGCCCACTCAGCAGGCAACAACATCACTATCTCTCACGCCTCCGAACACCATTTGACCGACCACAAGTTTGTCCACCTTACCTTCACAAAGAACACTGCACACCACTATGCACCCCCCCCTAGTCAGACCCTGGGGCAAAGTCACAGAAGCAAAACTCACCAACGCTCTCAACCACTCCCTCCCAAGGAATGCAGCAGGCACAAACGAAGCCACACGCAATCTACACCGCTCGTTATCGGAATGCGCCAACAATGTAGCCCCCCTAAGGAAACCAGCAGGTAACCGACAGCAAAACACCTACATGGTTTACATCAGACCTACAAGAATCCAAACGCTCCTGCAGACGACTGGAATGGAAATGGAGGAAGAGCAAATCAACCGAAGACAGCACCGCCTACAAGAATGCAGTCACCATGCACCACCAGAACATCAGAGCCGCCAAAAAAGCCGCTGTTCAAGAACGCCTCAGCACCAGCGCTCACAACAGCACAGAGCTCTTCACCGTTATCAAAGAGTTCACAAACTTCTGGACCCCCCATCACCAAAGAGGACACCCAAAGACTCATGAACTCCATCCACTCGGGAGCACCCTCGGATCCGTGTCTCATCTTATCTTCAACCAGGCCAGTGCCACCATAGCACCAAAGCTCTGCGGAACTATCAACCGGTCCTTCGAGACCGCCACCTTCCCATCAGACTGGAAGCACACTGAGATCAACCCGCTGCTCAAGAAACCCACCGCCGACCCAAAGGAGCTGAAAATCTACAGACCCATCTCTCTGCTCCCTTTCCCAGCCAAAGTAACGGAAAAGGCCATCAACCAATCACCCACCAAATTCCTCAAGACACACCAAATCCTAGACCCATCCCAATCTGGATTCATAAGCAATCACAACGCTGAAACCGCACTCTTAGCAGCATACACATCATACTAGACCACAGAGGCAAGGTCACACTCATCCTCCTTGACCTCTCTGCTACGTTTGACACCATCTCCCACTCCACTGCTGTGCCAGACTATACTACGCCGGGCTCCAAGATAAAACACTGGATTGGATCAGGTCCTTCCTCACCGGAAGAACATAGAGTGTCAGATTACCGCCGTTCACGTCAGAACCCAAAGACATGTGCTGTGGAGTGCCCCCAGGATCTTCACTCAGCCCGACACTTTCGACATCTACATGGCCCCGCCTGCCAAGATCATCAAAGACCACGGGCTAAACATAGTCTCCTACGCTGACGAAACCCAACTGATTCTCTCCCTGTCTGAGGATGCTGCAAAAGCTAAGAGAAATTGCCACTACGGGATGAGAGCAGTCACCGCCTGGATGGAAGCCAGCTGCCTCAAACTCAACTTGGAGAAGACAGAGAGCTTCATAATTGGCTCCAACGCTTCTGCCTGGAACGACTCCTGGTGGCCCACCGCACTGAGAAATGACCCCACAGACCACGCACGCAATCGGGCATCATCCTAGACTCCTCTCTATCCATGAACTGCCAAATCAACGCAATCTCATCATAATGCTTCCACACCCTGCGACTCCTGTGGAAGATTTCCAAGTTGATACCCTCCAACGCAAGGAAGATACTCACCCATGCACTCGTCACAAGCAAACTGAACTACTGCAACGCACTCTATGCCAGCATCACCAAGATACTACAAATAAGACTACAAAGAGTCCAGAATGCAGCAGCCGGACTCATCCTTGACATTCCCCGACACAGCCACATCTCCTCCCACCTCAGAGACCTACGCTGGCTTCCAGTCAACAAGCGCATCACATACAAACTCCTGATCCACACCTACAAGGCCGGCATACCTCAACCACTGCATTGGCTTCTACGTACCCAACAGACATCCCTGTTCTTCCCAGCTTGCCCTCGCAGCCGTTCCCAAGATCTGTAAAAGCACAGCAGGAGGAAGATTCTTATCCAACCTAACAGCCCAGATATGGAACGCGCTATCTCTCAAGCTCAGACAGACTGCATCACGGAAGGACCTCAAGACCTGGCTCTTTGACTGAGCAGCATGCCCACAAACAGTGCCTAGAGACCCTACAGGTGATTAGTTGCACTTTACAAATCCCTGATTGGTTGATTGATATTACCAATGAAAGTTTCAATATTCAGGACTGAAAACGTTTAATCAGCGGGGTTAATAAATGGAACTATAGTAGTTTCTTCGCTAGGCTTTAACAACTGAAAGCAGGTATTCTGCTCGTTCAATTTCTTTCCTCCCAGAGACCCTCCCCATCAAGAGGCAATATTCAGCTCCAGCCACCTGTGCACTCATGATAAGTGTTTTTGAGCATTATCTTGCTACTTCTCCATCTCCTTCACTCAGTGTGCTTCTTTTACTGAGTGGGAGCATGGATGTCTTGCGTTAGTATTGATGTCGCTCCACAAAAATGCCAAGGGTAGTAGAAGTGACATCACACACCCTTTGACCTTATTAACATCAAAGGAAGTGACATCATATGACCTTTGACCCTGAATCTTCCAAAGAAGGGATGTCACTTGACCTTAACTCGGATGACATAACAATAATTGACATCACTGAAGTTGCATTATAACTGTGACATTAATATAAACATACAACACAGATGTCTCTTTTGGATACACCCATATTAGGGTGCTGACATAATCTTTGAAAGTGGTGGGGTGTAATACAAAACTTGTCCAAAACTGTACTGAGGAATGCGAGTGACCCAGAGTTCCTTTGAATGGGTGGGTGGGTGTGGTAGCGTGGCTTGTGGGGTTCTACCCACAAGACCATAAATAAATTGGTCAAATAGGGCATTTTAAAGCAAACATTTTCATATAAATCAGCCTAAATGCCAAGGACTATTAAAGTGCAATCTTTAAATATACAAGTCCTTTCATGTTGTGCCAAGCCAATGAAACTTGCTGTTTCACACAAGTTGACCCTCAATTTTTCATGACGTGCTATGGGTGTCCCCATATGCAAAAAATAACCTCCATTGTGCCAGGGCCAGCAATTTGCCATGGGTACCCTCTGTATGCCATGTGTGTCCCCTTTATGCTAACAACTACATATGATATGGCAGTCCCGGAAATTGAGCTATTAATGGTATCCATGCACCATCGCTGACCCTAATGTCAACAATTACTTCCAGTATGATAGGGCGCATTTTGTCATGTTTGTCTCCCTCCTATATGCCACAGCTGTCATCCTTTATGCCAAGAATCACCTCCAACGTGTTAGCGCTAGCATTTTGCCATGGGTGTCCCATACTAAGAATTACTGTCAGTATGCCTGTGCCATCCTTTGGCCATGGATGTCTCATATATCAAGTATTATCTTCATGTCCGACGGTCTGTTAATAATTGCCTCCAGTATGCCAGCACAAGTAGTTTGCCAGGCCAAAGGAAGACTTGCAAGCATAACACCACTTCTTCAGTCATGCGAATTTACATTCACTAGTTCACACTCATTCTCACCAACCCACTCTTAATCATTCTCACTCTCTCATTCATTGTTACTCTCTGGTGCTCTTTCTTATACTCACTCACACATTGTCACTTATTCTTACACTGATAAGCTCCTACTCATTCACATTGATGTACACTCATTTTTACTCTCACTTCATCATTCTCACTCACCCTGACTCACTCAAACTCACTTACTGACATTTAGGCCCATATTTACTAAAACTCGTGCAGCGCTGTGCTGCGCAAGAATGCCTTGCGCTGCACTTTGCTACGCTTGTGCATCATGGCATTTACTATACAGTGCACCGTGATACAAGGTTGAGAGATGTGTCACAACGTGTGATACAAGATTGTAGTTTCACCATGACTCAGAGCTGTGCTGCGCGCTGCAAGACAGCTTTGTGTGCCACAAATCAGATTTGCGCTAAGCAGGTCTCCAATGCGGATGCAAAATGACAAATAATCACACAGCAACAAACAACTGTCTGTTCAACCACACACCATTTTGGAAGCATGGAAGGGGCATCATCACTCCAGGACGGCACCAACCCTGAAGATGGGGATGCCATGCAGCCTAAGGGAAAGCGCAAAGCAAATTTCACTGAGGAGAAATCCCAAATTTCGACATCAGAGATGTAAAAAAAAAAGAGAAACATTTGCATGTGACCTTAAAATTACAATTCTCCAAGAAGGATAGTAGGCAAGAGAAACCGTGTGGCACTAACCAGGCGGACTGCAGCTGAATGCAAGAAAAGGTGACGTACACAAAAGCAAGACAAAACAAAAACTGGCCAGGAGCCGGAAGGATGCTTTGCGGGCTGGGGGAGGACTAGACGAACATGAGGAGATGAACCCACTGGATGAGCAGGTGGCATCACTCATCTCCAAAGAGCTGGCTGCTGGAGTCGCGGGCATTGACAAAGCTGACCTCGAGGAGCAAGAGCAAGTACACGATGAGTTTGACCATGATGAATGTAATGTATGTTAACACATAGGTAATATGATAAGTAAAACACACAGTGAACACACCACAACTACAGTGTTAGTGTAATCATTTACACCATTTAATGATGGAGGGAAGGTACTGCAGAGGTAGTAGGCACTGACTATTGTATTACCAATCATTATCCAAGATGTGTGTACGTGTGGAGTTACAGTGTAACTCTCTCAAATATCAAAGTATTTAAAATACGTGTAATTTTCTGTCTCCATGATACGCAGGAAGCACAATTATGTAGATGTCAGTCAACTACACACCTCAGCGTCACAGGGCAGATGTGCATCTTAGTAGCATTGCTACATAACAACAGGTCATCTGTGAAGTACAACATTGTGTCTTCAATCCAAAGCAGGGAATAGGTAGCAAGTTATCATGTAATGCAGGCCAGCAAGCTAGATTTGTGTGTTGTGTATCTGGAAAGGGTTTTTTTCATAATGTATAAAATGTACTTCTATAGGTTCACCATCTGAATATCATCTCCCTGAGGGGCACTGTGTGCAGTCTAGTCCCATAGCTGCCTCCCATAGTGCAAGGTTGCCTGTTCTACAGGTATGTTGGTGTGTGTGCAGGAATGTGTCATACCATCATAACTGCCTCTTGTATTAAACATATACAGAGGATATGATATTTACATTAGAGATGCATGTCTACCTAGCCTCACTTGTGATACAAAAACTGGCATTCCTATATAGGTGTCACAATTGCACAATGGCATAAGTATGTCTGTGTAGCAAATCACATACATACAGGTTGGCAGGCCTAGGATTTTAATAGTATGCCATGTTCATATACACTTTGAGGGAACTTGGCCTATGAAGCTACCTCTCAGCTAATCTATTGAAGAGGAACACCCATGCATCTTAATGTAAAACTACTGTCTATTGTGTACAATGTCCTAAGTCATCACATCTTAAAACACATTAGCTCACATTAAGTGTATTTGTTGTGCTGCAGTGCTTGAAATGCTGAGCTACTAAATGTTTCACAATGTACTCATATATTGTATTGATCATCATACATCATACATTATAATGGTTTACTGTGTAGTGAAGAATGGCAAAGGTAAGACATGTACGAAAATTTGTAAAGATGTGTGTGTAATGTGCAGAAACGTGTGTGTCCTCTGGGGTTCAAAGTTTATAGCACAATAATAAGGTGATTTATTTGAGCTTGATATCTGAGTGCTACAAATTGTAATACTAAAGTAAAGGAACAATAACTCTGAAATGTTGTGGTTCCCTCACATCTGGTTAACATGGTTAAAGTATGGAGATTGAATCACTTGCCCAATACTAACTCCACAAGCTTCACATAAAGTACATGTGTCTGTGTAGCAATGCCAAGAGGCAAATAATTCTACTGTGTATTCAAAGTTATGTGTAGTGATACATTGATGTATCAAGGTTCTGCTTTTAAAATGGTTAACATGTCCATAATGTTAACCATGTAGTGAAGGATATGCATAACCTATGTGTGTGTGTGTCAACATAGTTTGGTGTTGCACTTTCAAATACATAATGGCACTTTCCCATATGAGTGTTTCTGTCTACATTACCTGCACATAGTGATGACTTCAGCCTTGCCTATAATCTGCCCATATTGGCATGTTGCTAACTAAACTTGAACTTTTGCAGTGTATAAAGAGATGAACAAGATGGCTGTCATATTGTACCAAAAAATAGTCATATGAAATACAAGCTCAGTATAATGCTGACATAATTTACATCTGTTACAGAAGAAAGACCTACCTTTCCTATACAACAGCCTTTCCAGAATCATGAACCTAACCTTGACTCCTGCCTGCCCTTCATGGATAAAGACACGTTCAACCAACTCCTGGACACAATAGATTGTAAATATCTGATTTGGGCAAGGGAAGAAGACATTTTTGGTCCTCAAGTGATTCAACCCAGACTGTATCACATACAGATGCTCAACATATCCCTAGAGAGGATCCTTATTCCAATGACCCCCAAGCCAGCTTTCAGGTGGAAGTGGTTGGGGTCTAGCAGCATATGTTAGATGTGGTCAAGTTGGGGATGGAGAATTTATCATGCATTCTAGAAGGATTCCAGATGTGTCTCAGCCCCACTAAGGGGTTGGCAAAGGTAGTAGGAGACATCTATTCGTGGTTCCATGGGATTGATGTCTCCTTAGCTACATTTGTTAGTGTTATGGTGCAGAAGATCACTCAACAATGACATCAGTGATGTTGTCAACCAGCGAGGAACCATCAATTTCTACATACAATACTTGCATCAAGGACTGGTGGCCTTAAGGAATCGAATGGAGGCCAATATGGACTTCTTAATGGCAACAACTAGTGTTCTCAATAACAACATTGTTGCTGTGTTGCATAACCAGCAACCCCTTGAAAGGGAATACCATTCAGCCTTCATGGCACTCAATAATGGTATGGCCAAAATAGGGCATACATCGTCAACCTCTGATGTTTTGCATTAGAGCCACCCATCATTACTCCAGAGCATCAACAACCACAAGACGCTGTACATTCATCAGATGAGGAAGATGTAGTGTTCCCCAGTTTTAGATCTAGGGTTCCTCTGGCCCGCTTTGGGCCAGTTCATTACTTTGTCATGCCACCTTCTTTACTAACAGCTGCAGTCTTCTATTGGTGGCAAGTAGGTTATCTTGTTCGTCATGTCTTTCCATAAAGCATTTCTTATTTGCTAATGGTAATGTTCCGTAGGTCATTTTTCATTTTCATATAATTTGTTTATAATATTGTTTCATTTCCTAATGTAAAACGTTTTGATGCTTGACTTTCCTCCTCTAAAATAAGCTTGTGTTGATGATAAGTGAGACTTTGCACAATAGCATTGTACATATTAGGCAGCCACATAATACATTTGTAGACATGTTAGGTATCTCTTCAACATCAGGTGCTAAATTATGAAGGGTGATACAGACAATGCATTACATAAGTTGTTCATGTTGAAATAAGTAGCAAATCACTTGTTCAGGCACACTTCCAGGAACTCCCTCATTCGCCTGTGTACTAACTACATGTAAGCAAGCGTCTACTCTGGAGCAATTACACTGAAGGATGAATGACTTGGTACTGTCAAGGACAATTCTTGACTACCTCAGTTATGGGAAACACATATCAAACAAGTTTCAGTGTAAACTTTGTTTTACACAAGGCAAAGGACAACATATCTCTAGTGAGATCATTCCTTCAGAGGCTCACGGCGTGAGTTGGGGGCCCGTTGGTGATAGTGTTAACAAAAGCCACTGCAGGTTGTGTATCATGATGTAACATTGTTACTTGGAAGCCAGTCCATGGGTTCTGCATGGTCCTTCACAATATTTGAGCTATGTAAATTTGAACATATTCTTATATTGTAATTGTGTAGTCAAGTGGTTCCCAACCTTTGGTCCAGGGACTGCCAGAGGTCCGCAAAACCTCCTCAGGGGGTCCATGACTGCTTAGAAAATTAATATTAACAGATTAATAAAGTGTATATAAATAAATTGGCTACATGTACAATTGAAACATTTTAAACATACTGTAAATGTCAAGGAATTTGAAATTGAAGGCAAAAAATGTTACTATTATCCTCAGATTGACTTGTGGGAGCAGAGCAAGTGCATCAAGAAGAATATAGTATGGATGATGTGTGGCTTCCATAGAATTCCGAAAAGCTCTAACCTTCCTATTAACATTTTATTTTATTTATTTTATTTGTTTGCAAATTAAATAAAATGTTTTATCGTTAGTGTATGTGTTTGATGGAATGCTTGTTTCTGTATTTTTTGTGTATTGTTTTGCAGTTCAAATTGTCGACAACGATTAGGCCTGGGTACCTGGATTCCAGTAGAGCCTCAGTAGGGGGTCCTCGGATTCAAACAATGATTCAGTGGGGGTCCCCAGACTCCAATAATAATAAAGTGGGGATCCACAGAAGTCAAAAGGTTGGGAACCTCTGTGTAGTCTATTTATAATCATAATAATGTGCCATGCCATTCACAGTGTGGCCCACTAAGGAGGCATTTTTACTGTTTTAAGTTTTATCACAGTTGGCATGTGTAGAGTATCGTACAACATACATTGTAGCACTCTAACATGTTACAAATATGTGTCAGTGTCTAGATCTATCTCTTCAGGACTACCATGTATAATCTCTATAACTTCACAAATATCAACAATGAATCTCTGCTCTACTAATAGCCGGTCACAATCTACCACTGGCAGCCGCAAAATTAAATAACCCATATCTAACAAAGTAAGGATATGATTTCCCCATCTACCTTTTACACAATGCAGAACATCAATCTGAGTATGATGGCTGTGATGTCTAACAGTCTCCACAATATGGGCATGTGTCAAATATCAGAGTCTGTTTATATGAATAAACATACGTAAACAACATGTCATGTTGAGCAGCTACTTCATATCTAGCACTGCTAAATCCTTGTTTTTGCATTAAATATCTTACCTTATCATCTAATGATATGGTTAATATGTAGTTAGCAACAAAAACAAATCAAGCACTCAAGTAAAAAAAAAAATGTATTAAAATCACAGCCACACTACTAAAGTCCTAACTAAAACATATCTACTTATCTTAATATCTTAACTACTCTATCTGCTTCCACTGCCATTGTCATGATATCATAGCCCACATATGGAAATACCTATTGAGGCAGAAATGCTCACCAAAAGAGCAAATTAACAAAAAATTACATCATAGCAGGCCGGATGTATGATGGAACCACACATGCCATTATCACACACAGCTTTACAACTTGGACTTTACCACGCATGCATCTTTACCACACATGCCTTTACCACTCACATTTTACCACGCATATGCCTTTGCCACACATGCCTTTACAACACATTTTTGTTGTAAAGGCATGAATGGTAAAGACAAATGATTGGTGGTAAGTATGAACCATATATATATATATATATATATATAAATATACATACATACACACACACACACACACAAACATGAATATGTATGTCATATATATATATATATATATATATATATATATATATATATATATATATTCGCTGATGAAAACAAAGGTTACAGGGCTGTATTATTTAGGAAATAGAATTTAAAAAATCATAGAAATTCACTTTAAAAAACAAAGGTTGCAGGGAGATTATAGTTAGGCTCAGATTTTAAACATGCCAAACCATAGTAATTTACCTGTTATAATTGGAGTTATCTCAAGTAACTATAACTTGTGCCGTAATGTAACTATTGCTCGCGCCCCCAGCATGCACAGTTTTTTTGTCAAAAACTTTACTGCAAATATTACATTCATGTTATCAATGATGTTATCAAAGATGTTCTGAGTGCAGTAATTTGTGGGGTATTTAGCTTTATTTGGCAAGGGGGTGAGTTATAGTTACCTTAGGACACAAGTTATAATTACTTGAGATAATTCAACCTCTCACAGGTGAATTTCTACGGTTTGGTACATTTAAAATGTGAGCTTAACTATAACGTCCTGGTTACCTTTGTTTTAAAAGTGAATTTTTATGTTTTTTAAAATTGTATTTCCTAAATATAATGCCCCTGTAACCTTTGTTTTTTTCAATGAATGTCTAAATTTTTTTAAACATCAAGTAATTTTCATATCTATTTATTACTCCAACCATCATCACGCACAGCCTTTGGCCGTGGGTGGAGGCATTCTGCCGCAGAGACTGGCCTGCAGCCAGGCCCTGCAGCCACCCCTATAACAGAGGTCTTTAAACTGGGGGCGGGCCCCCTTGGGGGGCCTCAAGTGATCCCGGGGGGGTGCCAAACTCTGGCAAAAAGAAATATTATACAGATAACATGCCTTTGTTTAAAGCAGAAGCATGTTATTGCAGTTTTAAAAAGGTAACAGTACTTAACTGTAATGTTTGAATAGGTTTAGACCTATTTAAACATTGCCATGTTTCTAAAATAATTGTGAAAAATTCTGAGGGAGGGCCCAATTAATTTTATTTTTCAACTGGGGGGGGCGCGGCATTAGAAAGTTTGAAGACCACTGCCCTATAACCACCCAACCTAGCGCAGCGGAAGTTGGCCACACCCTTATACCAATCAAAGCCTGCAAGGCCCCCCTACCCAGGCCGATCTCAGCCCCAGGGATTCCCACCTCCCAGGGCCCGACTCTAACATTTCATTTTTTTTGGGGGGTGGGGGGCTGCGCAGCCTCCCTTCCCAGGCTGATCTCCGCTCCGGGGACCCCACCCCCAGCCTAATTAATATTTGTTTGGGGGGAGGAAGGGTCACATAGCCCCCCCTCCCTAGGGTCAAACTTGGCCCTAGGAACCCCATCCCTCAGGGCCCAGCCTAAACATTAAGGCCCATATTTATACAATTGTATTTTGCAAGTTTGCGCCGTTTTTGCGTAAAAAAGCAGCGCAAATGCGGCGCTAAAAAAGTATAAATATGGGCCTAATTGTTTTGTTTAGGAGGGCAGCTGCGAGGACCCTCCCTAGGAGGCCGATCTCAGCCCCAGCAATTCCATCTCTCAGGGCCTGGCCTCATTATTACTTTTTTTGACTTGGTGGCAGCAGTAAAGCTGCAGCCAAGCCATAGCAAACAGCTAACATAGCAGGAGCCGGCCCTGTGGGGTGGTGGTCCCCAGGGCGTTCAGAGGCTCCAGAAGGGGGATCACGGAGCCCCCCTCAAAAGAAAAGAGCCTTGAGGAGGGGATGGCCACTAGGTAATATATATATATATATATATATATATATATATATATATATACAAACTAAACCTTGGCATACTCCAACACATAAGAGCAATTAATAACAAGGATATGACATAATCTATGGCGAAGAACATTTGGGAACAACACAATGGATACAATGCATCAATCGTAATCCTAGAGGAGGAAATCAAGAACAACCTCTGCTGAGAACCAAGTCAAGATGGATCATCTCAATGGGAATTCAGAGTCCTTAGGGGTTTCATGCAGTTGTAGGATTACATGTTCATCTGTGATACTGGACTATGGAATGTCGTACTGTCCTATTAGAATCAGACAATGAATCTTATATGATTCTCAGTAATAGGATACATGCTAGAAAAAAAGATGAATAGATATTCCATTAGGGAATTCTTCTTTAAAATCTGATCAGTGAAAGTATAAGCACTTTGTTAAAAAGAAGAGACATACTTGGATTTTTAAAAATGGGGCAATTAAAACATTTGAAATTATGACAACAGTTTTAGTGTAAGGCACATGCACTTTTATACGGTACTTCATCCAAAAGAGTTTTAGTTTCCTTATAAAATCCAAGGCACTAAATCACCCAACCTTTTCATTTGTAGACAGTGTGCTTTAACGGTTTGCACCTGCAATGGGTCATTGAAGTGCTATATTTTATATAATACATTTTATATATATTTTTATATAATAATATGGACCTGCACTTTAATAAGGTACTCCACCTTACAAAATCTATAGGTATAATGGCCTATAGCCTGTCTTAGCCGACACAACAGTGTGTGCTTCAATTGTTTGCACCTGCACTTAGTTTATTACAGTATCAGATTGATAGAAGAATCTCTATAATTTTAACACCCTGTACAGTATAATTTTAGACTTTTGAATAGACATTAAAATACATACACTGTTCACTATGGATTAATAGCTAACAATGTATTGATGGAATCAGTGGAAAAGAGGGAATTAACAAGTTCGGCACTTTATTACGCACCTGCACATTAACTCATGCATTAGAAATAACATAGAGAAAGGATTGTGTTACCTTCTTAATCCCCAATATGCCCTCCATGGAAATAGAGCAATGCGAATAAATAGATTGGCGGTGTTGTAATAACCCAGAGGGAACCCCAGTCGCAGATCTTCTGAGAGAATATGGGAGTGGCAAAGAGATGAGTGAGTATATTTAAATAGGTACTTTACCTTGTATATTAGAAAACTCCTTATTGTGTTTAATGTATGACATTTTATATACTTAGACATGACTCCCATAAAGGTAATCAAAAACAACATCAGAAAACATGGACATGATGGTTAACACTATAGTGGTTGTGCAAAATATGTGTGAAGAAGGAGTGGTTTCTTTTGATGTAAAAAGGCACTCTAACGCGATGAACTCTATGGCCAGTTGAAGGCTTTGGCTAAAACGCGTCGACATTTTTCTTTACACGCACCAAGCACTTTGTGATTAAATTAAAATAATTCGGATTTCAGATCTGGCGGTGCCGCTATCTCCTTTTTGTTTGGGACCCACAACGAGTTTGGAAGGAATAGAGGTCCCTGGTGGGAGAAAATACTATATATATATATATATATATATATATATATATATATATATATACATATATGTATATATATATATATATATGTATATATATATATACATGTGTGTGTGTATATCTATATATATATACATTTATAGTTTTATACATACATATATATATATATATATATATATATATATATATATATACAAAAAAAGGTTATAAGGATGTTATAGTTAGGTTCAGATTACACGCACAAAACCATCTAAATTCAGCTAGTTAAAGTTATTTCAAGCAATATTATTGTGCCCTAAGGTAACTATAACTCACGCCTTCGCCATGCACCTTTTTCTCATCAATAATTTTACTGCATATGTTACAATGATATTATCAATGATGTTAAAGAAGATGTCATGAGTGATGTAATATCTGGGGCAATTAGCAGTGTATAGCGAGGGTGCGAGTTCTAGTTACCTTAGGGCACGAGTTATAGTTACTTGACAGGGCTCAAAAAATCCACTCGACCACTAGCGTTGGCGAGTCTTAATTGATCAGGTCGAGCTACCCTTATGGCGAGTTGACACTGGAAACACTGTTTAGTTGAAAAGTGGATGGGCAATAAAAGATGCCTTTAAATCTTGTTCTTATGTCACACTTGTTGTGTTCATAGCCAAAGGTCAAAAGTCAGTTATTTTTACAATTAATTTTCCTTCTGAGTGCAGAGTTCCAGGACTTTGTAAGGTGAACTGTGTGGCCTGCTGCTTAGAATGTAAAATAAAAGGATACAGTGTGTCAGGCTTTTCCTAACACACAACATTTAAATGGCTAAGTCAGCTGTGCAAACATTTCAAAATATATTTCAGTAATTGTGAAAGTGCTTTTTTTATATTTCTGTGTGATGAAAACATATTTTAGTAGGATGAAAACAAATCAGAATACTTTACATATTGATGTACAAAGGATATGTTTTCTGAAACCTAATTTTCACAGATTGTTAATACACTATATTGTTTTATCAGTAAAGCTTCAAGTTAGTGGAGAGGTTTTCGGACATTTCTTGGAAAGTTACTGTGTGTAGATGGCAATATGTTACCACATCATGGCTTAATAATATATTTATTTAAACTGAGTGTTTAAACAAACTGAGAAACACTCCTGCTCTGATGGAAATGTTGTTAATAAACTAAAATAAATCCTAGGTTATGTGGGCTAGACCTCATGGGTATGTGAGCTAGATTCTTATGATGCATCGGGCAAACTTTAGTTTACTTAATCAAACAAAAGACTTTTTTGTACCACAGAAATGCTGAGCACACCTATTTGAGGGTGCAATCATATGTGATAATAAAGAAAAAGGCGACTCTGTAAACTATTTGCCTAGGATCACACAATTTGAGACCCGTTTACGGGTCAAGTACATTACAGTTAGGTCGAGTAGATATTAAGTTACTCGACCTGCAGGTCTAGTAACATTTTTATGATTTTTCGAGCCCTGCTTGAAATAACTCCAAATATAACAGCTGAATTTCTATGGTTTTGTGTGTGTAAAATCTGAACCCAACTATAACGTTTTTAAAATTCTATTTCTGAATTATAAGGCCCCTGTAACCTTTGTTTTTTCAGTGAATTTCTAGGATTTTATTTAACGTTAAGTAAGATGTTCATCACAATGCACAGAGGGTGGTGGGGGTGGCTTAGATGCAGGGCCTGACCTAGCATTGTGCAGCACCCCCGAAGATTGCAGCTCCTGCCCCCCTCCTCCTGCTCATCCATTTTCCAAGTCCATTCCACTGCTCCCTCATTGCGGTCCTATGTGGCTCTTGTTCTGCCACTGCCCTTTCAGCTTGCCCTGAACAGTCAGCTTGCTGCCCCGTCCACCTCCTCCCTACCCTCTGTTGTCCGAGTCCATGCACCAGCCCCCTCCCCCTGCCCTGCATGGTCCGATGGGTTGCCACTTCCCTCCATTTAGCTTGATATCCCTGCCCACTCCTTCTGCCCTCTGTTGCCCAATTCTATGCCCCATCATTGCCCTCATGCTCAGCCTCTGTGTATAGATTGCTGCCCCTACGCTCCTTCCCTCTGCCTTCCAATGTCTGTGTGCAAGCCCCTGCTCCCTCCGTTTTGCCCATCATGTTCCATAGACCTGCCACTGTCCCTATCTACTTTGAGTGTACTGTTGAGCTGCCACTGCCCCTCCTCCCTGCCTAGTATGCTCAGATGGCTGCTGTCTGTCCCTACCACCTCCACCCTTCCTTTCTAAGTTCCATGCCCCTTTCTCCCTCCCTCCTATCCTCCAAGGACCATTTTTCTGCCACTCCCTTCTGCTCTCCATGCTCTGTTGTGCTGCAATTGCTCCTCCTGCATGCCCGCATGGTCTGTTGTGAAGCCCCTTCCCCGACCCTCTCTTGTCTGTGTGCAGCCCTTACTCCTCCTTTCTGTCCTCCATGGTCTTTTGTGCATGCCCCTTCCTCCTCCCTCTTGCCCACCCTTGGTTATTGTGCTGCCTCTAACCCTCCCACTTGCCATGCATGGTTTACTGTGCTGCCTCAGCCCTTCTCAGCTGACTTGTGAGGGCAGCTTGCTGCCCCTGACCCCCTTCCACCTTCTCTCCGTTGTCTGTATGTATGCCATTATAGTCTCACTGTTGCTCTGCATGGCGTGTTGTGCTTCCAGTGTCCATCCCACCTTCCCTCCATGGTCAGCTTACTGCTCCTGCCCTGCCTCCCTTACCCGCTGTCTGCTGTTTTCCATGTGGAGGTCCCTAAACCCTAATCTCTTCCACCTTCCTTGTCTGGTCCATTGTCATGCCTCTGCACCCTCCTTCCTGCCCTTCTTCATCCGTTATGCTGCAACTGTCCCTCCTCTCTGTCCTGTATGGTCAGCGTGCTGCCTTGCCTCTTTCCCCGCTGCTCTCTGTTGTCCATGTGCTTGGCCCTGTCCTTTCCCAATTGCTTTCCATGGTCCGTTGTGCTGCACTACCGCCCGCTTGCCCTGTGTGGTGTATTGTGCTGCTGCAACCCCTGACACTTGTCCTGTAAGGTCAGTTTGGTGCCCTTGCCCATCTCTCTCCTGACCTCTTTTATCCAAGTCCATATCCCTACACCATTCCCCCTGCCCTCCGTGATCCAATGTACCATACTTGCCAACATTTTGAACTTGTTAAAAGGGAGATTTTGAAAAAAAACTGGGGAACTGATTTTCCCCATTGACTTATATTGAAAAAGAGGCAATTTTAGGCAGGAAACAAAAAATAAAGCCATTTTGGGCTTAAAAAAACATTAGGAGTGTCCTACCAGAATCAGGTCTGTTGGCATCTCTGGCTGTACTACTTCTGCCTCTTTCATCTACCCTCAATGGTCTGTGCTATTGCCACAGCCTTTCTTGCCTGTCCTGCATGGTTGTTTCATTGCCCCTGTCCCCTATTCCCCTGCCTCCCATGGCCTATTGTGCTGCCACTGCCCCACCTGCCTGCCCAACGTGTTCATTTTGTTGCCTCTGCACTCTCCTCCCTCCCCTTAGTTTTCCACATCCGTGCCCTTGACCTCTGCCTCCTCACAGTATTCCAATGAACAACTAGATTGCTAACATTCTATGGGCCATATTTACAAGAAATGATGCTCAATTGCACTAGCGTAGCTGTGTGTCAAAAAATGTAATGCTGGCTAACATAATTTCTTACTGCCATGCTTGCACCATATTTACAAAATGGTGCAGCATGGTGGTAAGAAATGGTTACCGTAAAAATAAGTGATGCTAACCGTTGTGAGGTGTCACATAAAAAAAATGACACTAGTGCCGGAAAAGTGGCACTAGCTTGATTTGTTGCACATTTTTTACGCTAATCGTGCTACTGTCACTTCTTACCTAAAAATGTCTAAAAAAACAGCAAAAACACCAAACAGAAGGCACAAGGTAGAAATATTGAGAAATCAGGACAGGAGAGACCCCAGAGAGACCCCAATCAACCCACTGTGAGCCAGGATGGACAGAGACCCAGGAGAAGGGGTAAAGGAAGAGCAAGTGTTGCTTCAGTAAGGGGGAGAATCAGATCCTGATCACAGAGGTGACGGAGCACCAACACCAACTCTTCGTCACCTATAAAGTGCCAATAAGTAGGAAGGAGGCCATGTGGCAGTCCATAGTTGATAAAGTGAACAGTGTGGCAGAGGTGAAGAGGGCTGTGACCGATTGTAAGAAGCGCTGGCACGATTGGAAACGTAGAACAAAAGAGAAACTGGCCAGCAATCGAAAGGCAGCACTGCAGAGCTGAGGTGGAAGTCCGGCACCCCAGGAGGAGCTGAATGAGCTCGAGGAGATGGTGGTAGTGGTCATCCCGGAGAAGTTGGGCACTGGAGTCCAAGACACTGTGGCACATGGTGAGCAACCACAAACATAGGGTAAGTTGCAATGGAGGGAAATTTGTTTAATAACAAGGGGGAGGCACATAGGAGGCACTCTATGCATGTGAAAGGGTTGCATGGGGCATAATTATGGCGAAACACCAAACACATGTAATGTGCACGGAGGCCACCACCATATGCACAGACCACTTCACAACCATCACAACACTCCCTTTACCATAGCAACTGACCCATCTGGCCTTGTGTAACTTTCCTTGGCCATCATGTAGCAGGCCAGTTGTGCTGGGTGGGCCATCCAAGGGCAGGGATACGCCTTCCTTCACCACTGGGATAGGGCACTAATGTGATGTATACACAACATATGAGCCATATCTGTGATTATAGTCTGTGCTGGTACAAATTTTGCTGCCATGTGGCCACACATACACACCTGCACCATGCTGCAAGAGTGCCTGTAATTTGGGGATGATTGCTGTTGTGCATCAAGGGACATCTTCCTGCACAACATCAGCCATAAGTGGTGTCTCTAACTATGTGTGATGCACAATGCAGCACATAAAGTAACATGAGATCACTAGGACAAACAAAAATTACACTCACCCCCATGTTTCAACTATGCAAACCCTGATGTGGTGTATGAAACTACAGCATCCCCAGACGTGAATATCTGGGAAGGTGTCAGAAGTTGGATGGGTTACATGTGTGTTCTGTGGGAACAAGCCCAGCAATACACATGGAATAACACCTATATGTAGTGTGCGGTATTAAAGGGTCGCAGAATACGAGACCTTCTAGAGCCATACAAGGTGTGCTCCTGCACCTAGGAAATATGGAATGGCACTCTGCCCCACTGGAGTGTGACATAAAAAGTATGCCCTGGAAGGGAAGTGTGCAGTCGGTCTCTGAGAAATGCGGCCCATTGTCAACTATGCATGATGAAGTCATGCAGTGCAGTACAGCAGCCCAGCCTGCTGTGCTGCATCATCTTGAATGTGATGGGATGTATAGTTATCACTAACATGCAATGTATCCCTGTACCAATCTTGGTCAAGTGGCACAAACTGCTGCCTAACACCAACACTGGCACACATTGACCATGGTGTAGGGGTGCTGTGCTGTATGTATAAATGCAGATGTGTAGGAAGGGACACACCCAGCAACATCAACAATCAGGAATGCTGTCCGCCACTATCAATGTCTGTTGCCAATTGCAACACATATTGAAAGATGGAATAAAAGGGCCAGCAACAATGTCAGTCATATGTTACACAATCACAATGCCACCCCTGAGGCGGTGATGCTACCTGATGCAGTCACACATTGAGATGCTTGGGAATGTGTCAACTCCATATGCCAACCCATGTGTATTGTAATAGTGATGCAAGGGGGACAACTGTCCACATACATTCTTCATCTCACCTCTTATCATGTGTGAGGTATCCTGAACCATCCATAGAAAGAAGCAACCACCTCTGATGTGTGGGATTGTACAGGAAGGTGTCCCTTCATGCACAACAACACTCAGCCCTGCAACACAGGCCTCTTTGCACCCATGCTACAAAGGTGAGTTTGGAAATAGAGCAAGTTTATCAGAACTATTATTGGCAAGAGTTTTGCTTTGCTGCTTTAAAGAGCCAATGCCAATTGCATTTTTTGTGTAAACCGCAAATATTTACATCTGATGCTGTTAAGGTAGCTTTTGTAGTTTCTTATCTTGGTGGTGTTGCAGCCAATTGGTCTATTTCACTTATTGAAAACAATGATCCCATCCTATATAATTTAGCTGCCTTTAAGGCAGCCCTAACATAATTGTTTGCAAAACATGTTTTTATCCAGTCTTGTGATAACGAATTATTACATTTATGACAAGGGTCCAAGGATCTCATCACTTACATTACTACTTTCAATGGGTAATTACTGAGACAAGATGGCCTGAAGAAAAACATACCTCACTTTTTTACAGAGGCCTGAGGGATGATTTAAAAGATAGTTTATTCCATATTGTTGAATTACCAGACATTTGCACTGAATTTATTAATTTAGTTGTGAGTCTAGATCATCAGTTAGGAGAAAGGAAATTCGAACATCCTGGGTAGTTGTTTTAAACACAGATAAAAAAGAAATTGAAGAAAAAGCACAGGAACCAGAACCCATGAAAATTGGGAGAGATAGAGTTCCTTTATCTATGGAAGAAAAGAACGGTGCCGTAAGGCCAATCTGTGCCTATATTGTGGTAAATCAGATCACTTTGCACAAGACTGCACAGTTAAACCTAAAAAGAAAAAAGCTGTTGCTAGTTTGAGCGTTCGCAAACTGCGGCAAGAAAACTAATGCTCTTGGAGAGAACTTAGATTGCCTCTCTGAGAGGGTCCCTTTACCAGCTCTCCCAATACTTGACTAATATCCTAAACCATGTACCTAGACACCTGACCATTAGAGTAACCCTCATTCTATCCCCCCAGAATAGACAAAGGGCCTGATTACAACTTTGGAGGAGGTGTTAATCCGTCCCAAAAGTGACTGTAAAGTGACGGATATACCATCAGGCGTATTACGAGTCCATTATATCCTATGGAACTCGTAATACGGCAGGTGGTATATCCGTCACATTTGGGACAGATTAGCACCTCCTCCAAAGTTGTAATCAGGCCCAAAGTCTGTCAGTGCGCATAGACTCAGGTGCTATGGGTAACTTCCTTGAGCTGGCCCTAACGGCCTAGCTGGGAGTGTCATGGGTTACCAAGGCAGTACCCGAACCAGTTAGGGCAGTTGATGGCTCAGCCTTGTCCTCTGGCCTTATATGGTTTCACACTAATCCATTAACCATAGTAATGGATGATAGGAACAACGGTCATACAGAAGATACAACCTTTGACTTAATTGATATCCCCAACTTTAGCATTATTTTTGGTATTTCCTGGCTGGTTTGCCATAATCCTAAAATTCGTTGGGTTTTTCGAACAGTCACCTTGGACTTTCACTTCTGCATGACCATGTGCTATCAGGAAGCCGTCTGTCCTGTGACACGCCTCATTGTGCGGTAACCAATTACCCATCTTCCACTATTCTACAAGAAGAATATTGAAATTTCCAAGACGTCTTTGACCCAGTCAAAGCAACTCAGTTGCCACCCCATATGGTTTATAATTGTCAGATAGACTTAGTTCGGGGAGCAGTTCTTCCTTGCAGTAGAATATCTGCATTAGCAGAACCTGAGAATCAATATCTGCACAAGTATTTGGATTAGTTGTTGGATTTAGGATGTATAAGACATTCTGCCTCTCCCATTTTGTCACCTCTTTTCTTTGTGGCAAAAAATCCAGAGATTTGAGGGGTAGTATTTATTCCTGAATGGTTAATAAAGCAAGCATCAAAAATCGTTACCCCTTGCCTCTGATATCGGTCCTGTTCGACCAAGTCCGGGGGTCTGTCATTTATACCAAGCTAGACTTGCGTCGTGCATATCACCTGATCCGTGCAAAGTAGGAGACGAATGGAAGGCCGCGTTTTGGACAAAGTTTTGTTTGTTCGAATACACTGTGATGCCCTTTGGGCTTTGCAACGCCCTGGCAGCTTTCCAGTACTTTATCGATGATGTATTACATGAGTTCCTAGATGTCTGCACTGTCGTCTATATAGATTACATCTTGATATTCTCTAAAAATAAGCAGGAACACACTCAGCATGTTAGGGCCATTCTGCAATGTCTATGTGAACACTCCCTGTATGTCAAATTAGAAAAATGCACCTGTAACACTGACTCAGTAGAGTTCCTTGGGTATCACTTATCACCCAGCGGCATTACCATGGACGCCAAAAAGATAGACACTTCTTTCATGGCCAACCCCTACATCTGTTGAAGATGTCCAAAAGATTCTTGGTTTCACAATTTTTATAGATGCTTCATCCCACATTTATCACAAATAGTGGTCCCTATAACCACCTTATTAAAGCAGGGACAACCATTTATCTGGTCTTGAGCAACGGAACAGGCCTTCACAACTCTCAAAGGAAGTTTCACCTCTGCTCTCATTTTACGCCATGCAGATCCTGAGCAGCCATATGTTGATGCTGATGCTTCTCAATTCGCTCTGGGAGGTGTGTATTGCAAAAAGATCCACAAACAGGGTATCTCCATCCTGTAGCTTTTTATTCTAAAAAAACTCCTTCCAGCAGAACAAAATTATACCATTGCTGAAAGAGAACTATTAGCTATTAAAACAGCATTTACTGAGTGGTGACATAATTTGCTGGTAGCAAAGCACACTGTCACCATCTACACCGACCATAAGAATTTACAATTCTTTGGTTCAGTTAAGGCTTTACCCCTTAGACAAATGTGCTGGCTTAATTTCTTCAGCGATTTTGATTTTATTATCACATTCCCACCAGGGAACAAACAACTTTAGTCAGATATCTTGTCACGTATAGGGCAACCAGAGGATGCTAGTTCTTGTAACCATCCCAGTATAATACCTGCAGACAAAGTACTAGCTCTAACCATAATAGATACCTTCATGGATAATGAAAAGACGGCATCTCATGACCTCCCCTCTAAACAGTGGCTCAGAAAACCATATAATACGATTGAACAGGACTATTACTTACATGTAGGGAAATTGTACAATGCAGGAATTGCAGCATCAAGTACTAGTCTGGAGTCATTATTCCACTCTGGCTGGACACCCAGGTATACAAAAGACTTTAGAAAACTGTTCAAGAAAAGTTTGTGGTCAACCATGCGCCAAAATGTTTATGACCATGTAAATTCATGTCCAACCTGTGCTCGGAATAAATCCTCACACCTCGTTCCCCCTGGTCTTCTCCAACCCTTGCCAATTCCCTCTAAACCATGGCATACAGTCAGCATGGATTTTATTACAGACTTACCAGAATCTAAGAATCATACTACTGTGTTAGTTGTAGTAGAATACTTGTCAAAAAAATGGCACATTTCGTGCCACTCAAGAAATTACTAACGGCTGCTGAGCATAGCAGTCTATTCCTACACCATATAGTCAAACTCCATGGCTTGACCACGAAAATTATCTCTGATCGTGAAGCCAATTCACATCATGATTCTGGAAGGCCTTTTGTTCTTCAGTTGGCATATAACTAGCCGTATCCACTGCTTACCACCCTCAACCGGATGGTCAAATGGAGAAAAGTTAACCAGACATTGGAAAAAACACTCAGGTGCCTCCTGTCCTCACTAACAGGGACTTGGGCCAGGCCCTACCATTTGCAGAATTCTCATATGACAACTAGATCCACTCAGGGTTAAGGTGCTCACCGTTTCATTTTCTCACCAGCACCCATCCCCGTAATCTCCCAGTAACCATTCCAGATTAAGCTCTTCAGTCCCCTCCGTCACTGAACAATTAGAGATTTTACAGGTCATCCAAAGAAAAGCGAAAAACAATCTAGCTAAACACAAGACCCAAATGAAATTACAAGCTGGCAAACACAGAAGCCCTGAACCTATGTACCAAACTGGAGATTTAGGCCCTCATTTTGACAGTTGATGCAAATGCCATCTACCGCCATGGCGACGGCCGCCAACATACCGTTACTGTGGCTACTGACCATCCATGGCATTATGACCGTAGACAGGTCTCTGCCAGAAGGCTGGCAGAATTCCGTTGACGGTCATGGTGGTGGACGGCGGTAAGGTGGCGCTGCTGCTGGCAGCAGCGCCGCGTCCCGTCTCCTGCCGGAGGACCCCCTGCATGCAGGTAAGTCAGGTTCTCCGACAGGAGAGGGGAGTAGGGGGTGTTGTGTGCGTGTGTGGGGTGGTGTGTGCGTGTGTGTGAATGCGTGCACGCGTGTGTGCATGAGTGGGTGTGCATGTACCTGCATGTTGTGTCATGTGATTGCATGTGTGCCGGGATGTATGTTCGTGAGTGTTTCTGTGAGTGTGTATGAATGTGTGAATGCGTGGGTGAATGTGTGTAACCATGTGTGTATGTGTGTGCGTGTATGTGTGCGGGGGAGGTCGGGAGAGGGAGGGGGAGGGTGGGGGAAAACTCTGGGGAGGGGGATGGGGGTGGGGGGGACCCCTATCCCTATCAGTGCCAGGGAAGGTATTCCCTGGCACTGATAGTGCCTATCGCCATGGTTTCAGTGGCAGTACAGAAAACACTGAAACCATGGTGGTGGGCAAGGTCATAATGCCATGGGCGGCCTAGTGACGGCTGCCGGGCTGGAGGCTGTAGTCTCCAGCCTGCCGTTCGTTACCGCCGTGGCGGTCGGTGTGGTATATTGGAGGTTTGGCTTTGGCCAAACCGCCAATGTCATAATAGTGGAGGTATTGTGGCAGTATTACCTCCACTAGTCCACCGACCGCCGGGGTTGTAATGACCCCTTTAGTATGGCTCTCTACTTGTAACATTACCCTAGCAGGTCCTATAAAACTGCAACCCCGTTATCTAGAACCATTGAAGGTCACACAAGTCTTAGGACCAGTTAGGATGAAGCTGCAACTACCCCCTAAATATATGATAGACCCAGTATTTCATGTATCTCTGTTAAAAAGCTACCACTCAAACACCAGACCTGACTCACCACCCCCTCCACTCATTGTTAATGGGCATGAGGAATATGAGGTATGTAGCATTTTAGGCACTAAGCAAATCCATGGTAAATTGTATTACCTTGTAGACAGAAAAGATATAATCCTTCTGAGCGTTCTTTGGAACCTGCATCTTTCGTTCATGCTCCTTGTTTGATGCGACAATTTCATCTCTTAAATCCTATTAAACTACACCCAGCACGTCGGCCTTTGCAGGGGAGAAATGTTGTGGGTACACTAGCATATCCAAGAGCTCGATTACAGTAAGATGCTGTTGCTTGCAGCATCCAGACTTATTTGGGTATATTCATTACATCCTTGAATATCAAGTTTTCAATAACAAATGCTTGTTAAATGTCTTATTTATTATTACCAATGCTTGTGATTATGCACATTGTATTCCACTTGCTCCAACTGTAACTGCCAAAACATGTGCTCTTCACAATCTGATCTGCATTGAACATGTGCCACAATCAGGAGGATAACTGTTTATATCCTTAACAAGCAATCAACTGCCTCTCTACCTGCTCCAACTGTAACTGCCAACACATATGCTCTTCAGAATGTGATCTGTATTGAACATGTGCCACAATCAGGAGGATAATTGCTAATTTTCATAACAAGCAATCAACTACCAAAAGGCACATGTGCACATTTTATTATTAAGTATGCTTGTGAGTCTGAGGACTTTCTTGCCTTCGTACCTATTGCTCTGCTCACCTGTTTCCAGTCAAGTCGAGTTTCTTGACCTTCAGCCTACCTCCAGTCAAGTTCCAGTGCGAGTCAAGTTCCTTGTTCTCCAGCCTGCCTCTAGGCGAGCTCCAGTGTTCCTCATTCTTACAACCAGCTTCCAGTCGAGTTCCAGCATTTCTCGTCCTCCGGGCAGCCTCCAGTCGGGTTCTGGTGATCCTTGCCCTCTGGTCTGCTTCCTGCGGAGTCCCACCTCTCCTCTTCAGTCTTCTGCTGATAATCCTGTATTTCCTGTAAAAGAGAGAAAATTAGAAAGGCGAAAAAACTCAGTTTGGGTTCTTCTGAAAATTTCAAGCAAGTAACTTAATTTCAAGGTAAAGAAAGATTAATCGCTTAAATGAAAGAAAACAGAGCTCTGTCTTTTAAATAATTTATGGCAATAAGAACTAGCCTGATTTATCGTTTGGGTGTGAATCCAAGATACAGCTAAACAGACACTAGGTAAAGATGTATTTACTGTAACAAGCACTTGCCTGAGAATTAGGTAATTGGGAATAGAGCACGTTTATGAGAACTATTATTGGCAAGAGTTTACTCCAGAACACAAAGAAGCCCTTTAGTCAAGTTGATTATTTTTGAGTTTGGACATTGCTTCAGAGACTCTGAAGGTATTGTAAAAAGAAGAGGAGACTTGTTCAGCCATGTAGAAACATAAAAATAAGTGACACTATACAATGTACAATAGTTTATGCAAGTTCAATGAATTAATGAAGTAATTGTTTTGCAACCCAGAATTCTAAAAACCAAGAACCCAGTATTTTGAGAAATCAGAAGTCCTGATGTCCAACACAACACGCAGTCCAGGGTCCAGCAGTCCAATTCTGCAGTCCACGAAGCAGAAGCAGGTATTTTCCCTTTTTCTCTTGCCAAAACCTCCTTCCCATTGAGGACTTGCGAGAGGGCAATGTACCCTTCATTGCGGTCACGATAGTCCTCACCAGGATTGAGGAATTGTTATTGTCCCATCGGAATGTCTGGAATTCAGGTGAGTGGCTCGCACAGAACACATACCTCATGGCCAGCTGCATGTCCTGGACTTCTCTGAAGATGGTGATGACCAGTTCCAAAGCATCAATTCAGACTTTCTCCAGGAGATTCTGAGTGCTATCCATTTACCATACACGGTCGCAAGGAGGACACTAAGCATTGCGGGGTCTCCAAATGAACTACCCAACACACACTACCTGCCACCTCATCCACAGCCCTGGACTTCCAGGACCCAGACATTATCTTCCACAATACAGCATTAGGAATCCAGCGGGAGCCTCATAGGTGCCTCAGGCCAAATAAGGACAACGCGGCTGCCATCAGAGGCACCCACTTTCTGCTATGTGGCCTCCAGCAGTCCCTGACTGACAGAGCTGGATTTCCTGAGGCTGAGGTTCGAACAATTGCCCTCTCACAGTGGCACCAGCATGATTGACAACAGCCTGGGGGCTACACAAGGTATCCTGGAGTCCATGAAGCGGATACTGGATTCCCTCAATGACAACTAGGCAGCCTACCACCATGACATTGCTGCTGTGTTGCGAAACCAGCAGTATCTCCTAGCTGCAGTGATACCTTTTATCTTTCTACAGATGACAGCTGCCAAGACCACTTCCAGCCCATGATGTTTGTGTGTCTCCCTCAACTTCAACACCACCACCACCCATGGCACAGGAGGCCCGGCATACATCAGAGGATGAAGATGTAGAAGTAACATCATTCACATGAAAAATCACCTAGTAGCTACAGACTGTGGCACTTGGACAGTTTCTCTTTTGCTATGTACTAAAGAACATGCCAGTGTTACAACATCTATCAATGTCCCCTCTTCACTCTCCCACTGTTGACCAATCATACATGTGAAATGTTATACTGACAAGTTCATACATATTGGCACTGTAATCACCCCTCTCACTGATGTACTCGTCTCCTACACAAGTCTCATGACATGTTCGCCCCACCCCCTTGGACTCTGCCTGGACTTCTAATGATTTGGGATCCCTAATAAGGTTAGTCTCCTTTGTAATGTACAGCACAGCCAATAATATAATTTCACATACTAATATATTTCCTCTAAACATCAATTGTCTTGAATCTGTGTCTGAGGCAGTAACCGTGAGAACTTTATGCATTGTGTGAAGCATATACACTGAGGGACCTATGTACTATAACAAATTGGACAGCATGGTGCAGCAAGCAACGTAGCTGTGCTGAACTGTGTCCTAACTAAAAGGCATGTAAGTATTGTATGCAACAGGATAATGGCCAGCCATGCTTTTTGTCTAGCACTAGTGCATGTGCAGCAGTCTATTGCCAATGCAGGCACACTTTCACCATTTAGCAAGGTTGTCAGCACTGCAGAGATTGGATGTTTATGAGCAGGAAGTCTTCCTCGCCCCACATATACAACAGTGAAAGCTCCTTGCTCCTACTATTTAAGTGGAAAATGCAGCACACAAACAATAAGAAACCAGCCTAAAGAGATGTCTGTCTCCCTGGTGTCCCATGCGAACCACACCCCTGGGCTGACATCAAAGTTTCAGCACTGACTCAGGTATACATTCCATTCTAACTCTGAGGCAGTACCAATTGCAATGAATGTTTTATGGGTAATGCCACAGCAACATCTATTGCATGTCCTTCTGCCACAGAAATCTGCATTGGGTGGGAGCCACGTATACAGTGCGGTGTTAAGACACCTAAAGTTGCTTCATGCAATCCTAAATCTGGTGTTGCTAGGGGCTTGCCATCTTGCCCCTTAGTACGTCCCTAAGGGATATGTGTAGATTTGTGACATACACAAAGTCACACACACACACACACACACACACAGTGACTGCTACATGAATGAAGTGACTGATAGTTATGTGAACAAGCAAGTTGAACCTGAGTATCCTAAGCATGGTGTTTGACAGTTAGCATCCATGTAATGTGATAGCTGACAGCAATCACAAGACAAGTGATTGGCCTAGCAAGGATGGTAGCAACAGGAGAACCATTGCCATGACAAATAAATGATGCATGTGTAAGAATGTGAGGGACAGTCATGAGTGTCTCAGTCACAAAATCTAGATGTAGAGGGAGTGCAGTTACAACATGATGACAATGCAAGTCACATTACTGAAAAATACAGAGACATTCTGTTTAAATCCCTGTTCTGGTATGTGTATCCATGCATATCCAGGGTGTCACATGCATTGCCTAAATATGCCTGGAGTTGCCGATGTGACAACATTGCCAACCTGACAGGAACTTGATAGGGGATACATAAAGTCACACAAACGAACTATTACTTGCAAAAGCATGTGCCTAACATGCTACCACCTACACGCTAAATCCGAAAGTAAACCATATATTAGGATATTAAACAATTTATTGAACTATGAAACTAACCCTAAACATACCAAACTAACTAAACTACCTAAACTAAACTAAACCAGATTATCTTAGCCTAAATTATACTAAAAACTTAACGTATCACTACTTATTCTAAAAATATGATGCCACATGATAAACATCAACCCCCACCCCTTTTAATATACATCTGATGACAAGGACAACAGTTACTAAAGCTAAACATTGACTACCTAAACATAGGGCCTAAACAATAATATATTTGTTTGTATATTTTTTTTATTTTTTTTAATATTTTTATTTTTTACATATACCCAAACATCACCTCCCTCCCCAACATAAAAAATTACTCTATAACCCCAGCCCAAAGAAAAACTATCACTAAGTACTACAAGCTAACCTACACTATATTATCTTAACAAACCCTAACTAACTAAATACCCCAACTATATACATGCACATAAAATGGGAGAGACGTGCTGAGGTAGTGTCCATGTGTCCCCTCAACACTTCATCAAATGTGCTTTAAAGCTGTGTCAAAATCTGCCCATTCTGGTGCTCCAACCAGGCAATACATTATTTGTGGTCTGCCAACTTCATCCGACACTCCTGCACGTAGTGGGGGGGCTCCACATAGGTATATCCCATAGTTGGTGATGTCAGTGGAAAAGTTGATAGAGTTGAGGTTGAGGGTCCTGCCCCAGGAGAAGTGGCACTGCCTGTGTCCATAGGCCTTGCTGCAGGTGGGTGGTGGTGGTGGGTGGCTCCTTTGCTGGCCATCCTTGAGGGAACGCCTTCCAGGCCTCTGAGGCATGCTCCTGGTCGTACCTCCTTGGCATCCTCTGGTACCCCTTGGAAACTTATTTGATGTGGCGGTACCTCTCTGCACTCTTTGCAAATTCACCCCTCTGGGATGATTCATGTTTGCAGCTGCAACAGGAAGTGGACATGTCAGTCAACTGTATAGTTTGGCAAATGAACTACACACATGCAATGGATACACCATCTACAGTTGTAACCCGTTGGCCAGCACTAATCAACTTAACATCCTGAAGGGCAAGGGGACATACATCTGCACAATAACCACAAAATACCCATTGCCCATGTCCATGGTATCGAGACTAGCTAATATTGCATGACTACTTTGAACATCTTGGAAAATCATTTAAGGTCCACGTCACCATTGACTAAGATTGTCGAACACATCAGCCATGTGACCATGCAACATCATACTCATCATTGTGGTTTGTTCATCAATATACCTCATGCTTGCGCAAGTGACCTCAGATCCGTTGACAATTAACTAACTCATTTGAGGAAGTACTGCATGTACAATGTGGCCTCACAACAAGATAACATATGGCAAGTAGAGATGTCAGGACACATTGCTAAAAAGTAAAATGATTGTGACAGACATCATACGTGAAATTGTAGGGTGGTGCAGTAATTCATGTTACACCGACGATGATGCCACTACTCTCATCTTGGCACAGATCAGTACCTTGTGAGCTGTGCCATGGCTTGATGAATAGTCTCTGAGTGAATTGTTTACTCACACTATGCTGGCCATTGGTTGTAAATGTATCCCAACCTACGCTTAGAGTGTGGCATAACAGCACTCAGCACCACCTCTTATGTGGGTGTATGATCGTCCCACACCATATATGCACAGGGATCTTGCTGCCTAATGCTGTACATTGTGTGTCATTTTTTTTACATCAGATCCTGGACAATATCAGGATCCCCACAAGTAGATGATGCTGTGATCCATGGCATGTCAAATGGCAATGTTGTAGGGATATCCCTCTGCCCAGACATACATGACAAGACATGTGAGGATGACGTAGGTTGGAAATGTTGCAAAAGACAACTCAGATAATAGGGCATCACACCACAAAGATGGGTGAAATTTGGCTATGTTAAGAGGCATATAGACAAGCCCCTTGCGCCAAAGGTGCGACACTTTATACCCATATAAAAAGTGATTTACCGGCAGCACTAGTGACTAGTAATTAAGCCCCCAAATGTGGAATGTTGACATGCTACTTATATTTGACTATTCACATGGAAATGCATCACACCAGGTGTTAGACCCCTAACTTCTGCCACATGACCATACTGTCATCACTGATATGGGACTTATGTACCATGTTCAACATTTCCATGGCCATTGCTACACATGTTGCCGCCAGTGCAATCATTTCATAGGGTGCACAGCCCAGACACATCTGCAACCATACAGTACATATCCTGGTTAAGCCTACTATGTTTGAGGTAGCATACATGCATTTGATACATGGCATTGCATATAACATACAACTGCACACACAGCACTTGCACAACACATTACACATACTGATTATTACTCACTTGTTGCCCCGGGGTCTTTGAAGCTTTACACCTCTCTGATTGTATATGTTTGAGGTACACCTGCAAGACGGAACATGAGACATGGCACTGTGAATGTTGCACTATGAAGACTATGGACAAGTACTGCACATCAGACATCATTTGCCAGTGACACTAGTATTCTTATGTTGATAAATGCTCTATAATGGCATCTTACATGTCTCAGGGACATACATTGGTAGGCCAGGCTGACATGTACACATATGTGCAGGACCCTAACATAGATGTCACGGCTACATTGTTAAGTAAGTGCAGATGACTTCATACTGCAAACGTTTTTAAACATTGATTATTGTGATGTCACCCTGCACAAACATAACTCACAGGAAACACTCAGCCATGACTGACTTTACTCCTGTCTAATTTGTGACCTCAATTGTACATGACTATGCAACATACAACAGTAGCTAGGCACTTAGTGGATATGGACGCATGTTCCTGGCAACCATGTACTCTTCCACCATGATACAGTTGTGTCGACATTGGTGTACAACAGGATTAAGTGGCAAAACCCAGTGGACAAGGACATGAACGAGCATTTAGGGGGTCATTCTAACCCTGGCGGGCGGCGGAGGCCGCCCGCCAGAGTTCCCCCCTCCAGAATACCGCACCGCGGTCGGAAGACCGCTGCGGTTATTCTGGGTTTCCTACTGGGCTGGCGGGCGACCGCCAAAAGGCCGCCCGCCAGCCCAGTGGGAAACACCCTTCCCACGAGGAAGCCGGATCCGAATGGAGCCGGCGGAGTGGGAAGGTGCGACGGGTGCAGTTGCACCCGTCGCGAATTTCAGTGTCTGCAAAGCAGACACTGAAATTCTTTGTGGGGCCCTCTTAGGGGGCCCCTGCAGTGCCCATGCCACTGGCATGGGCACTGCAGGGGCCCCCAGGGGCCCCACGACACCCCATACCGCCATCCTGTTCCTGGCAGGCGAACCGCCAGGAACAGGATGGCGGTATGGGGTGTCTGAATCCCCATGGCGGCGCAGCAAGCTGCGCCGCCATGGAGGATTCATGTGGGCAGCGGAAAACCGGCGGAAGACCGCTGGTTTTCCTCTTCTGACCACGGCCAAACCGCTGTGGTCAGAATGCGGGGAATGACCTGCGGGGCACCGCCAGCTTGTTGGCGGTGCTCCCGCCGACCCTGGCGGTCCTTGACCGCCGGGGTCAGAATGACCCCCTTAGTCTCCATAATGGTGCAGTGTTGCCATTATCGCGGTTGTTCCCTTTTGCATCAATATTGTACTTACGAATCTGCCCTTTACCTTAAATTGCTAAAGGAGGCATTATGGCCAACAGACGTATAGCTGCAATTGTACAGCAATAGTCAATCACAAAGTTTATGTACTCACCCTCAGTTCCTCCAACCTCAATCCCAATGTGGTCCAGAAGGTCCTGCTACATGCTGACTATGTCTGCCCAGCGATGCTTCAATTGCCGGTCTCTGCTCCACCTCAAAGCTCCAGTTCATCTGGGACAGGACCTTGCCCCACTGCAGCTTCCTCACTTCGTTCCTGTAGCCCTGGATCACTCGCCCACCCATGGACACCATGTTCGGCAGGTAACAGAGCACCAGCCAAATGAAACCCCCTAACTCCTCAGTGCTGAGGTAATGTGTCCTTTCCTTTACAGACATTCTGTCTGACAAACCCTCCGTACTCTGAACCCTCAAAAAAATAACCCAAAGAACCCCCAAGAAACCTAACAAACTAAGCTGTTCCAGAGACAGACACCCAACAATACTATGACAAGACAATACAAAAGACTAATGGACCGGACAATACACAGGTCAGGGACAAAAAATAGGACAGCAGACAGCACAAAATTACACTTAAAACACTACTCTCTCACACAGATCTCCAAAACACCTCCTCTCACTAAGACTGACAAAAAGACTGTGACTGTAAAAGAAAGTGAAAGTAATTTTGCAGTTCCTGGTGTGCATGGTACAGCCTTCACCTCACTTCCTGTGAAGATGCATCAAGTTTTTGATGATACGTCATATTTTTTTACACTATGCATGTGATTTTTTTTGTATGTCACATGGCAAATCAACTTTAAACAGTTCCACTGTATTGCATGGTATGCGTAATTTCTGGTAGACGCAATGCCATCAAAAAACATGCATGTTGGCAATGCACCAATTCTGTGGCGCAAGGCATGTAAAATATATTAAAATATATGGTGTCCTAGGCAAAATGTATATTTACATTTGAACTGTCATGTGTAGTGCTGTGTTACTTGTGGATATAACAGGTCAACATCCTCCTCAATTTCTCTGTGTTTAAGATATGTCTTGTCAGTGTACATGTGTGATAGTACATGTCTTACAAGGACCAGAAAATACATAGGCCACATTTTCCATGAGTCATGTCAATGTGAACTTCAAAGGGAGGCCTTGTGTGCCACCAATGGGAAACATTTAAAATGCTCTTGCGCACATTTGTGCCTCCGTAGTGTCATACAAAGTTACACTACAGTGGCATTAAACAGGGCCTCACCATGCGCCATATATGTTTTAAGTGGCACATTTCTAGCATTGTGACACTTTGTAAACCCATTGCAACACATCATACCTGTTCATGGTATGATGTGTGCAAGATGGGCATACCCCCGCAGGGAGGCCAAACTAGCTATTGCACTGTGAAAGTAACTAGATATCCTAGCACCATTCTTGGCTCATTTTGCAACAAATGGCCACAGCAGGCCTTAGAATGATGCTTGTGCTATGTACTATAAGTTTTCATCAGCTTTCATGGCCTAGTGCAACATTTTTGGGTGGCTGTCTAGCAAAGCGCCACAACTGAGTCCATTGTTTTTGGTTCAGCTGTGCTAAATAGTGCAATGGACTACTGTACTGGGAACACAGCGCTACCATGGTGTCATGGGGGGGGGGGAGTCACATGGCAGTCCAATAGAAGTTGCTCATCATAGCCAATGCATTAGTTACTTCTGACTATGCCCCTATGTGTAGCCATCTTAGACCATTGATCAGTTCATACCCAGGGATGCATGGACTGGCCATGGAATGTGGCCCATACACCCACATGTAGGACTGCGCTCGTCAGACAATATTTGCTGTGTTTCTCTGTACAGACGGCAGGCTGTCACGCAAGTGGTGGTGGTGTTTAAATTGCATGGTGATAGCAGGTGTGGTGATGTAATTGTCAAGCCACTTGCTTGACAGGAGCTTCACCATTTCACAACTTCCTGTCTTCCCATGTGTACAACATGTTTTCTGTAAGTGTAGGGATGTGAAAGTAAAAAATTTTGGGATCTGATTACACAGATAGGACATTAACACTATTTGTGTAGCCACACAGCTTAGATAACCCATGTGTTAGACATGTTCACTGACATGATACCCTTGCTATGTGTTTTTCCTGGAATTCATTACATTTCCCCTAGATTGTAGCCACCTGATCCACCACATGAAAGTGCATTTGTGTGTCATTCTAATATGTGTCCAATGGAGCAGACATCAGCCTGTCATGCAAGATGGAGAACTTACAGTCCCTATGCAGGAAACTATTGTGATGTTTAGACAGACATGTGCCATGGATGTGTTTGTCATGCCATGCATGTTGTTGGTTTGCGTTCTTCATGTGTGCTTTCTTCTGCCTACTAGAGTGGTATGTTTGGGATATCAGTTCAACAATCTTCATGATCCATTCTTTGGTCACAGCGCTCCGACAGAACAATATCTTTGCTCATTTCAGAGACTAACATGTTACCCTCTGTAGATACATTGCTACTGTTAAAAGGTGGTGTTCCCAAAAACTAGGTGCTATGATGCATCTTAGAATTTGTCCATGCTCACGACTGTGGGCCACACAGAGCCTGGGGCACCTAGGGGTACATTAAGGTTGCATTTTGTGACAATACTTTTTCCACATGCACTTTGACAGTACAATTCCTCACCACATAGGTTTGCACATAATTCCCTTCTAGCACACACTGTGCATGGCAGAGTTGCAATCAGACAGGGGTGGCAGGCTACACATTAGTGCATACTCATGTGCATGTTTCCAAATGTATATCTACACCCCCCTGCTCTATTATCTACTAGGGTCTTTTAGGATGTTGATGTCAGCCTTGCCCTATTATCTACTAAGGACTTACAGGGGATTTTGTCAGCCTTGCCCTATTATCTGTTAGAGACTTACAGGGGATTTCTGTCAGCCTTGCCCTGTTATCTACTAGGGACATACAGGATATTTCTATCAGCCTTGGACTCTTATCTACTGGGAAATACAAGGGTATGTAATAAGGAATTGTATATGAGCCTTCATTATTTTGGCACTCCATTGGTAGTTAGTGGGACAGGGATTTAACTGTAGACCCAAGGTACATATATTGTCAGTTTACACATGCATCACTCATACTTGTTTGTGCTGGGCAAACACACAGATGGACTTGCTGACAGTGTGACTGGAATGCCAAGTGGCCAACACAATGTGGGTGTTTATGGTCTTACATATGTACAATGTTTGCTTGTGGATTAATATGATGGAATTGTTTAGACATACCCACCTGTAGAAGCCAGATGGTGACATGTAGGCCTCAATTGCCACATTGCTGGCAGTGTTTGAACAATTGGAATTTGGCACCCATCTTCCTCATCCTCGCTGCCCTGCCCTTCATGAATGTCACTGTATCTTTTCAATATGATATTTGCCAATGAATCTTGAGTTTGCTACAGGGCAAGCAATTTTAACTGTTAATTATCCATTGTATGTAGGATGGAAGACTGACATCCACACACATCTGTACTAATGACACAGCACTTATGTAGTCTCTAAGTCACGCACACAAAGTGGCTGTGCCTGTTCAGTACAGGAGTGTCTCAGCAGCCCTTCAATATGTGTGTGTTTAACATGGACACTCACACACAGCTGTTTCCAACACACTTTGAGAGATGAACAATGAGTGAAGATTGATTTTGTGTGTACTCCGGACAGCCAGGCACTCATGCATGTGTAAATATGTCTGCGTCCAAATGGACACATTATGTTTGTCAAGGGACTGAGTAATGCAATGACATTTTTAAACATAGATGGGTGATGAGTGCTTATTGGGATGGGACAGGCCTAGACATACTGGTGCTGTGTCCTCTGTATGTCAAACACTATTTGTCATACAAATGTGTGTCACTGAGGGATATGTTAGCATGTTTCACCTGTATTTAGAACATGAAGGAAAAGCGTTGTCACATTACTGACATTGACCTACTATTGTGGGCACTGACTGCTATTGTCCTTCCGGGGGCTGACATCTGGGTAACATTTCTCCCAAGTCATGACATTGTGGCTGCTGTCAAATGTCAATCCAACAGACCTGTGGACATATATGTTTCGATGTGCCATATATGTTACACGGGCATAGCAATCATTACACCCACACATTCCATTCTCATTGTTTTGTATGTTGTTGTATGGTGTTCCTAAGTATGTTCCTACATGTTTACCAACTGTTGTGGCCTAGTCTTCATTTCCTAAATGTATATGAAAAACAGTTGCATTTTCATGTGAAAGATACTCCAAGACACTTGTGTGAATTAGTGATTTATTTACAAGTTTTTTATGAGTTACATTTTAAGTGTGAGATTTAGGAGAAAACAAATTGTCAACAATGTGTGCACGCCTGTGTGCCCAGCAGTGGTATGTGTTCCTTCCCCATCCTGAGGTGGGTCATCATTGTCCTCATCCGCCTCCCTGGGGTCCTCCATCTGATCCTACTGGGGGCCATTAGTCCGCACACATATATTGTGCAAAATTGCACAGACAACAATGATCTTACACAGCAGTGGAGGTGAGTACAGCAGTCTCCCCCCTAAGACATCTAGACATCAGAATCTTGCTTTGACAATGCCAAATGTACACTCAACTACATTCCTGGTGTGGACTAGCACCACACTGTAGGCCTTCTCACCATTTCTCTGTGGATTTTCATGGGGTGTCATCACCCAGGGTTGGATGTCATAACCTTGGTCAGCTGCAATGGAAGAGGAGAGACAGTGTTGTTGTGCAGCCATTTTAGGTATAGCTCCATGCATGTTATTTTAACACACTAGGCCTAGCCGCTGTGCACCTTAACCTAGATATATTTTATTTGGCTTCATTTTATTATTGTTACAATAGCCACTTTTAAAGTCTTGCTTTATTTTCTGTTTATCTAACTGTTTTTGCCTAGGCCAGCATTCTGTTCTCAAACATGACATTCTTGATCACTCTGTGCTTCTTCCAAGGCTACAGCACGGTACATTGCAGGTGAACATGGTAGAAGTTTAGTCTCCAACATTCGTAGAAAACACACATCCTTACGAAGGGACATTCTCCCAGAACATCAGCTGTGTTGTTATAAAAACACTTCCTTGTCCCTTACACATTAGAGGGAGATTCCAGCCAGAGAACCACGACTGTATGCTGATTGCCGAATGCTTCGCTACAGATGCTAATGCAGACCGCAGGCTTTTGATCAGGTATGGGGGATGATGTCTTCCCAGGGGAACCTGAAGGGCAGAATTAGAGCTTAATATGCCGTGCTCTATAATAGCCTAGGTAGGAGTTAGTCTATTGACCGTAGTGACAATATGATAGCGTTATTTTTATGCTTCACTCTCCTCATCACAATTTTAATACTGTCATGCTGTGTCATCCTGGTTATTGCAGCTCACGCTTTGATATCTAAGATGCAGTTGTTTTATTAAAATCATTATTGAAACATATACTGCCTCTGTTTGTCATTTATATATGAGACTAAATGCAACTGAGAGAAACGGATGAGACCTGAGTGACCACAGCTTCCCTGAGAAACCAAGTATGTCATGCGCTCGGCTGCCCAGTCATCCCTATCCTTGGGTAGAGATGAGTCACTGCTAGTTAGCGGAAGCAAAACTCGGATTGGAGCGACAGGTGTCAACCGCAGTGAGTTAGACTTAGTCTCCCTCACCGCGGGCGATTCAACCACTCAAAATCCAGTAGTCTCATTAGAATAAAGAGAGCCTACGCAACAGTGTCAGACTTGCCCTTGTGTTTGGTATTAACAGGCCTTGCTTAGTATGTGTTTGTGAAGTACGGATGCAGACTTGCTTCTGGTGTTGTGTTGTTTCCTATGTCCATGTATGATTGTAGTTGTATGTGATAATGCACCTTCCAGTCAAGGATATAGGCTTAGGGGCTTGCTGGTGGTGTTAATTGTGTGGCATGACAGTTCACCCATGCAGGATGTATGTGGTGTTGCAGATGCGTGTACGTGTGCCCAATGACATGGGACCCTCTAATGAGCCATGCTGTGTGAGTTTTCTCCTAGTTTGTGTTATGTGGGCCATGAGACAGGTGTTGGGCCCCACCTGAGTAGCAAAGAAAGTGGCATTACAATGGTGCTACGGGCTTGAAAATGAGCACCTAAGGGCCATATCATTCGTACATGGTGCATTGCACCCAATGCGCCTGTTTTCATGCGCCTCCCTTGCCCCGCCTAACTACACCATGGTTGAGCAGAATTGACTATATGGTGCAACATGGCTGTCATTACCAAGACAGAGTCAGAATGTTTCACGCAATTTCGGTGGTTCAGCTGAACTAGTGAGAACATTATTTGGATGCTAGTACAGCTAAGGTCAGGGAGACCCATGGATTATCATAGGGGCATCACCTTTCCTCCTGCCCTGAGCAAGCATTTGAACTAAGGTAAAACGATTGAACAGTGATATCTTGCAATTTTACCGGTGCCATTTTTTTCAGGCATACCTGCGCGGTAATGTCCCCCCTTGCAAACACTATGCCTGATGCAGCCATGATATGGAACAGAAGTGGCACTTTGCATTCATATTGCTACTTTGTTACATGACAAGAGTGATATGCCACCTTAATGCCACCTTAGCATCATAGACATGACACTAAGGTGGCACTAAGGCCGCAACAGGGGATGTATATGTGCCCCTAAGTGATGTGTGTGAAGGTGAGGCATTTACAAAACAGCGTTCAGCACTAAAATTTGGCCTGACACTGCCTTCTAAATGCAGAATGGGCACTGCTCCACCAGAGCATCAGTAAAAGTGATGCTCTAGTGGTTCAAGTGTAGGAAGCTGGCCTGGTTTGTAGTGGGTACCCTAGCTACTTATACCTTATACCAGGTCCAGTTATCCCTTATTAGTGAAATGTAGGCAGTGTTCTAGCAGCTTGGGCTGTCTAGAAGTATCTGTAGCAGACCAGCTTAGGCTGAACTAGGAGACATGCAAAGGTCCTGTAATGGCACAATAGGTACACAGTACGTATACACAATAAAAGACAATACTCACTGTTACCAAAAATAAAGATACTTTATTTTAGTGACACAAGGCCAAAAATATCTTAGAGGCAATACTCCTTCTGGAGGTAAGTATTATACACAATATATACACCTGAGACCAAAATCAGGTAATTAAATAGTCACAGAATAGTGCAAACAGTAGAAAGCACAATAGAACACAATAGGATACAATAGGCCTAGGGGCAGCACAAACCATACACTAAGAAAGTGGAATGCGAATCACAAATTCCCCCCTAAGCAAGTGTAGTGTGTAGAGGGCTGCTGGATTCATCCAACAAGCCTTGGTTCAAGCAATGTCGCTGTTTGCTTCAAAATGGTGCTGCCTGGACCCAGGAGGGACCTGGGGGCCTAAACTCGGACTGAGGAAGCAGAGGGGGCTCCCAACACTGGAGGGGACCCACAGATGACCAAGCAGCACCCACGGAGTCCCAGGACATGGGGACAAAGAAGGTGCAAATTGCTGTTCTGCAGCACTACAAAAGAAGGTCCCACGCCGCCCGAGAACAACTCAGTCAGCTGTGCGTCGCAGGATGGAGTGCTGGGGACCTGGGCCACGCTGTGGACGAAGGATTCTTGCAAATAGTGCACAGAGGCCTCAGGAGATAGAGATGACTGGGTGCACAGAGGTACTGTTGCAAACCGAGAAGGCAAGCTCTTACCTCTGCCAAATTTGGACAGCTGAACCTTAGGACAGTCTGGGTCAAAGGGGTCAACCACCACCTGTGTTCCAGGGAGCCCGCTTGTTGCCAGGAGGGGAGTCCCATAGAACCAGTTGTCGTCTTGGAAGGTGCTTGCTGGAGCAGGGAAGTGACTCCGTCACTCCACGGGAGATTCCTTCGGTTCTTCTGGTGCAGGGTGAAGGCAGGGAGTCCTCAGAGCGTGCACACCTTGGGAACTGTTGCAGTTGCTGGCTGGTGCTGAAGTTGCAGGGTCACAGTAGCCTTTCTGGATACTTTGTTGCCGTTACAGTGGTTCTTGGAGCAGTCTGCGGTTGATCCGACGGTCAGAAGCTGAAGCAGAAATTGCAGAGGATTCCTGGAGGAACCTTGCAAGCTGAATCTGAAGAGGAATCCACAGGAGAGACCCTAAATAGCCCTGAGAGGGGGATTGGCTAGCTACCCAGGTATGCACCTATTAGGAGGGGTCTCTGAAGTCACCTGCTGGCACTGGCCACTCAGAGATCTCCAGAGTGTCCCCATACCTTGGAAAACAAGATGGCTAAACCCAGGGACACACTGGATGAGCTCTGGGCACCACCCCTGGGGTGGTAATGGACAGGGGACTGTTCACTACCCTTTCCTTTGTCCGGTTTCGAGCCAGAGCAGGGGCTGGGGGTCCCTGAACCGGTGTAGACTGGCCTATGCAAGGAGGGCACCATCTGTGCCCTTCAAAGCATTTCCAGAGGCTCTAGGAAGCTACCCCTCCCAAGCCTGTAACACCTATTTCTAAAGGGAGAGGGTGTTACACCCTCCTCCCAAAGGAAATGCTTTGTTCTGCCTTCCTCTGACTGAGCTGCTCCGGACCCAGAAGAGCAGAACCCTGTCTGTGAGGTGGCAGAAGGCTGTAGCTGCAGTGCAAGCCTCAGAGAGCTGCTTTGGCAGTACTGGGGGTTCATGGTGGAGCCCCCCAGGATGCATGGGATTGCCCCTCCCAAACCAGATTTAGAATGGGGGGGCAATTCCATGATTTTAGACACCTTACATGGCCATATTCGGAGTTACCATTGTGAAGTTACTGACCTATATGTAATGCATGTGTGTAATGGTATCCCCGCACTCATGAAGTCTGGGGAATTGGCCCTGGACAGTGTGGGGACACCTTTGCTAGTACAAAGGTGCCCTCACACTTAGTAACCATGTACCTAGCCTTCAGTAAAGGAAGGTTAGACATATAGGTGACTTATAAATTACTTAAGTGCAGTGAAAATGGCTTTGAAATATTGTGTGCACTTTTTCACGCAGGCTGCAGTGGCAGTCCTGTGAAAGGGTTTGTCTGAGCTCCTTGTGGCTGGCAAAAGAAATGCTGCAACCCATAAGGATCTCCTGGAACCCCAATGCCCTGGGTACCTAGGTACCATATACTAGGGACTTATAAGGGGGTCCAGTGTGCAAATTGGAATTGGAATATGAAGTCACTAAACTGTAGTGACTAATTTGGAAGTAGAAAGAGCATAAGCACTGGAGTTCCTAGAATTTCAGTGACACAGTTAGGCAGTATTGACAACACACACATAGGCCACGAACTATGAGCACTGGAGTCCTGGCTAGCTGGCTCCCAGTGAGACAGGCAAACACACTGACAGATAGGGTTTTAACTATGAGCACTGGGGTCTTGGCTAGCAGGATTCCAGTGAGACAGTAAAAACACACTGACACACACTCACAAACAGACCAAACGTGGGGGTAACCATGCTAGAAAGAGGCTACCTTCCCATAGCAAGTTTCTTGTAAATAGGGCCCTAAGTGTGGGTAATGTGCATTGGATTTGTGGAGTGATGCATGTTGCATATGTGTTGGTGAGCAGTCATCTATGAGTGACTATCAATGTGTGCAGAGTGTATTGTGTGCATTGTGTAGGACGTTGGCTCTATATATACTATCTCAAAGTGAGAGATAGTGTGCACAGAGCCCAAGGGTTCCCCTTAGAGGTTGATAGTGGCAAAATTAGATAATTCGAATGCTCTATTTGTGTGTAGTGTGGTCGAGCAGTAGGCTTATCAGAGGGTAGTGTTAAGCATTTGTTGTACACACACAGGCAATAAATGAGGAACACACACTCAAAGACTTAACTCCAGGCCAATAGGTTTTTATATAGAAGCATATCTTTTCTTAATTTATTCTTAGAACTACAACATTCAAATTTGAGGTAAGTACATAAAATTCAAGGTACATCACACAGGTAAGTATAGAACTTTGATTTAAAACAGTAGTACACACAGTTTTGGTTAAAATGGCAAGAAGCTATTTTAGAAGGGGACACTGCAAAAATCCACAGTTTCTGGGGGAGGTAAGTTTGGTTAGGTTTCTCAGGTAAGTAAAGCACTTACACAGTCAGCCTCCTGGGCATAGGCAGTCCACCGTTGTGGGTTAAAGGCAACCCCAAAGCCACAGCACCAGCAACACAGGGCCGGTAAGGTGCAGAGGTCAAAGGAGGGCCCAAAACACATAGGGGGTCATTCTGACCCTGGCGGTCAGTGTTAAAGCGGCGGCCAACCCGCCAACAGGCTGGCGGCCTAAAAATATGAATTCTGACCCTGGCGGGAACCGCCAACACAGGCCGCCGCTTTAACACTCCGACCGCCACGGCGGTACAAACAAACAGCGCGGCGGTCACCGCCAACAGGCAGGCGGCAGACAATGTACCGCCCACCCTATCACGACCCACCAATCCGCCACCTTTTCCGGGGCGGGAGCCCCGCCGATAAAAACACGGCGGAAACAGACATCTCCAATGGAAAACGCTTACCTCGACACACTCCACACGGAATCGGAACAGCACATCCTCCCAGCCATTGCCTTCCTGCTCTTCTTCCAGGATCACGAACCTCGCCGCAGACGACAACGGTGAGTACTGCACCTACGACACAGGGGAGGGGGGAGGAGGAAAGGTTACGGGCACACACATACGCCACACACCCACCCCCACCCTCACCCCCACCGAAATACCTACACACCTATGCAGATAAAAAAGTCAGAGTGACACCCCCAACCCCCCCCCCAAAAAACAAAGACAAAAGGCAATGAATGTAAAAGTAGAACCATATTATTGCAACAATAAAGTATAGCGACCTTAGCAATATATGAAGAATGAATACACATCTAGAACTCTATCCATACCAGTAGCAAAAGTCCGGCCCAGTCATTCAAAGTCCAAATGTCCGTGGGCCAATGTGCAGCAACACATGGGCAAAGCCTACACACGAGATCGAGTCCATTGGAGAGAACACTGCTGGGGCATCACTAAAATAAAAAGACAGGCACCTCAGGGGGAAGGGAAGGGGGGGCACCTCAGCCACATGAGTCCACGACGCCAGATCCACGAAGGGCCTCCATGCCCACTGTGCCATCCTGGGGAGTGCAAAGCCACAGTCTCACAAGTCTCTACAGTGGGTGGATTGCCCACTGTGGCATCCTGGGGAGTGCAAAGCCACAGTCTCACAAGTCTCTACAGTGGGTGGATTTCTCACTGTGCCATCCTGGGGAGTGCAAAGGCACAGTCTCACAAGTCTCTACAGTGGGTGGATTGCCCACTGTGGCATCCTGGGGAGTGCAAAGCCACAGTCTCACAAGTCTCTACAGTGGGTGGATTGCCCACTGTGCCATCCTGGGGAGTGCAAAGCCACAGTCTCACAAGTCTCTACAGTGGGTGGATTGCCCACTGTGCCATCCTGGGGAGTGCAAAGCCACAGTCTCACAAGTCTCTAAAGTGGGTGGATTGCCCACTGTGGCATCCTGGGGAGTGCAAAGCCACAGTCTCACAAGTCTCTACAGTGGGTGGATTGCCCACTGTGCCATCCTGGGGAGTGGAAAGCCACAGTCTCACAAGTCTCTACAGTGGGTGGATTGCCCACTGTGGCATCCTGGGGAGTGCAAAGCCACAGTCCATCAGGTGGATTACAGAGACCACTGGTCATGGAGGCGGCATGGTGGGCAGAGTGCGTCGTGAAGGCCTGCCGACACAGAACCGGGACTGCCAATGGGCCAGCGGTGCTTGACAGGAAGGGCCCAGCGGAGCGGTGCTTGAGATGAAGTGCCCAGCGGAGCGGTGCTTGAGATGAAGGGCCCAGCAGAGCGGTGCTTGACAGGAAGGGTCCAGCGGAGCGGTGCTTCAGATGAAGGGCCCAGCGGAGCGGTGCTTGACAGGAAGGGCCCAGCGGAGCGGTGCTTGACAGGAAGGGCCCAGCGGAGCAGTTCAGAGACGGCGGTGCCCAGCGGAGCGGTGCTTGACAGGAAGGGCCCAGCGGAGCGGTGCTTGACAGGAAGGGCCCAGCGGAGCGGTGCTTGACAGGAAGGGCCCAGCAGAGCGGTGCTTGACAGGAAGGGCCCAGCGGAGCAGTTCAGAGACCGCGGTGCCCAGCGGAGCGGTGCTTGACAGGAAGGGCCCAGCGGAGCGGTGCTTGACAGGAGGGGCCCAGCGGAGCAGTGCTTGAGATGAAGGGCCCAGCGGAGCAGTGCTTGACAGGAAGGGCCCAGCGGAGCGGTGCTTGACAGGAAGGGCCCAGCGGAGCGGTGCTTGACAGGAAGGGCCCAGCGGAGCAGTTCAGAGACGGCGGTGCCCAGCGGAGCGGTGCTTGACAGGAAGGGCCCAGCAGAGCGGTGCTTGACAGGAAGGGCCCAGCGGAGCGGTGCTTGACAGGAAGGGCCCAGCGGAGCGGTGCTTGACAGGAAGGGCCCAGCGGAGCAGTTCAGAGACGGCGGTGCCCAGCGGAGCGGTGCTTGACAGGAAGGGCCCAGCGGAGCGGTGCTTGACAGGAAGGGCCCAGCAGAGCGGTGCTTGACAGGAAGGGCCCAGCGGAGCAGTTCAGAGACGGCGGTGCCCAGCGGAGCGGTGCTTGACAGGAAGGGCCCAGCGGAGCAGTTCAGAGACGGCGGTGCCCAGCGGAGCGGTGCTTGACAGGAAGGGCCCAGCGGAGCGGTGCTTGACAGGAAGGGCCCAGCGGAGCAGTTCAGAGACGGCGGTGCCCAGCGGAGCGGTGCTTGACAGGAAGGGCCCAGCGGAGCAGTTCAGAGACAGCGGTGCCCAGCGGAGCGGTGCTTGACAGGAAGGGCCCAGCGGAGCGGTGCTTGACAGGAAGGGCCCTGTTCAGCGGTGCTCCTCATGGCGGGGCCCTGTTCAGCGGTTCTGGTCACGGCGGGGCCCTGTTCAGCGGTGCTCCTCACGGCGGGGCCCTGTTCAGCGGTTCTGGTCACGGCGGGCCCTGTTCAGCGGTTCTGGTCACGGCGGGGCCCTGTTCAGCGGTGCTCCTCACGGCAGGGCCCTGTTCAGCGGTGCTCCTCACGGCGGGTCCCTGTTCAGCGGTGCCTGTCTTGTGTTTCCAGTGAACCACACCTGGCCAATACTTGCCGCTCAGTCTGCATCGGACCTTTCCGTTGCGGGGCCCTCCTGTGATGGAGTCCTGGGGCCCTGGCTCTCCTTCGATACCCCCGGAATGGGGCTGGTGGGGCCCTCATGGCCAGGTCGGCTGCTCCCTGCCTTTTGCTCCTTGCTGCCCTTGCCCTCCTTGGCAGACTGTCCGTGGCCCTTGGCTCCCTTACCTGATGTGGCAGGTGACGGTCCAAGGCTACCCTCCTTGGGGGCAGGCGTATCAGGCCTGTCGCGCCTGCCCTTCAGTTTTTTGGTCCTCTTCCTGGGGGGGGCTGGCTGTGCCTTTGCTGCTGGACGATGTCCCAGCCCAAGGAAAGGGCGGACTCCAAAAACCAGGCACGACGTTCTTTGGAGTTGCTGGGCTGGTGGTGGCTGAGGTGTTTGTGGAACTCTTACGGGATGGAGGGGGTGGGTCAGGTGAGGAAAAGAGGTCCACTTTAGAGAGGAAAATTTTCTTTGGAGCCATGGGAAGGGTGGCTGGAGTGGGTATGGGAGTGGAGGAAGAGGATGTGGTTGTAGGAGAGTCAATTGTGCTGTCTTTGGGTGCAGGTGGTTGGGCAGGAGGCTGACGTGAGGTGGATGGCTGTTGTTTGGGTGCCTGCCTGCGTTTGTGTGGTTGGGAAGCGGGGGTGACAGACACACTGGGAGAGGACACAGGGGACGTGTACATGGCAGTGGGGGTGGTGACTGCACGTGTGCGGACTGGTGTGGAGGGTGTGCTGGTGATGGGTGCAATGGCTGATGGTGGTGTGCTTGCAGGTGTGTGTGGAGACGTCACAGGGAGGGAGGAGGGAGACGAGGAGGTGGGGGACACAGAGGAGGTAGTGGCTGTTGGCATGTCTGCATCTGGATGTTGCTTGGGTGAATGCTTGTGTGTCCTGTGGTGCTTATGTCTGGATGAGCTGCCCTTGGGTGTTGAGGTGTGTGCAGGCTGGTCTGTAGGTGTGGATGGGATAGGCAGAGGGACAGGGGGGTGGGACTGGGTGGAGGGAGTCAGAAGAGGGAGGCTGGAGACAGGGACAATCGCTGCTGTCAGTGCTGAGGCCAGAGCGTTGAACGATCGTTGATGGGCAGCCTGACCCGAATGAAGGCCCTCCAGGTATGCATTGCTTTGATGCACCTCCCTCTCCACACCCTGGATGGCATTCAAAAGGGTAGACTGCCCAACAATGATGGTCCTCAGGAGGTCAATGACCTCCTCACTGAGGGCAGCAGGGGTGACTGGGGCACGGCCTGAGGTGCCTGGGGCAAAGGAGATGGCCGGCTTCCTGGCCTTGCGGGCACGGGCCGAAGGCCGAGGGGCTGCTGGGAGGGCGGAGCTGGTGTGCTGGGTGGCGGCTGTACCTGTAGGATCGGTGGGCACGGATGTTGCCGCCACCGCAAGGGAGCTCCCTTCCGAGGACGTGTCGGTGTCGCTGCCGTCTCCACGGGTCCCCGTAGTGGAGCCCCCCTCGCCCTCCGTCTCACTGGTCATGTCGGAGTCCGTTGCATGGCCCTCCGGGGCCATGTGAGATGCAGCTCCCTCTTGCGCCCATGCCACTTCTCCTCCGCCTGATGATGCTAATGCACACATTCACAGTAAAACAAAGAAAATGGGGGGGGGTGGAAAACATAAAGACAAGTTGAGTGCATGCATTGGGGACACCGTTGGCGGAGAGGACAGACACAGAAGCCCCCTGCACTACGCTGTGCACTTGGGGTACACTACTCATTCACTGGGACATGCCCTACAAGCCTATGGGTGACAACTGCCCACACAGTATACACTGGTCCATGAATCGCGTTACTAGGCACCCTACAGAGGTGGGGGGCGGGGGCACAGGACCATACTTCACGGACGGGCCTATCCTACAGAAATCGCCTTGGCCTAGGGATACCCACAGCCCTCCTCCCCCACCCAGGCACCTCCACTGCACGCAAAATAGCTGAATGTGCTGATACTCACCCCCTTGTGTCTGCTGTGATGTCCTCAAGCGCCCATCTAAATCGGGGTAGGCCACCGCCAGGATCCGGGACATCAGGGGGGTCAAGGTACGACTGGCACCCCTCCTAGGTTGGGAGGCCTTCCCCAGCAGAGCCTCCGCGGTCTTCCTGCTCCCGCGGCTGATGTCCTCCCACCTCTTGCGGCAGTGGGTGCCCCTTCTGGTGTGGACCCCCAGGGCCCGGACGTCCTTGGCGATGGCACGCCAAATGTCAATCTTCTGATGGGCGCTGACCTATGTGACATGTACAGGGGGGGAAGAGAAACATCATCACTTTTCTGCATGCTCGATGTGAGTGGCCCCCCCTCCCCAACCTTGCCATGTGGCACATGCTCTCATCTGTCGTACCATGCATTCGTCATTCGCTGCCCTCCCCTCCATCATACATCCTCCCCACTCAGCCCAGGCATTGGGCACTATGCATTGCCCCCCGTGTACTCACCTGTTGGTCTGGAGGCCCATAGAGTAGCGCATACTGTGGGAGGACCCCGTCCACGAGCTTCTCCAACTCCTCGGAACTGAAGGCGGGGGCCCTTTCCCCAGTCGCAGCAGCCATTGTCACTTCCAGACTGAGGTCACAGCAGCACTTGCAGTATAGGTCCTCTCCTGTGGATGCTCAGGTCTCGTGTGATCAAGCTGAGAGAAAATGGCGGTTACGGCCGCGGCGGTGCGTGCCGCGGCGGTGCGTACCGCGACCGCCGGCGCTCACCGCCATTGGCTCCTGAAACCCATAGGGTTCAATGTTGTCCAATGCGGCTTTGCGCCACGGACTGCGACCGCCTACCGTCACGGTGTGCCATGCTTGCGCAATGCCCTCACTTCACATTGTCACACTTCACAGGTCAGGCAGCCGCCATTTCAAGGGCCCACATGGCTTCATTCCTACTGCGTCACACATGGCTAGGCCTTGCACCGACAATCATACTAGCCATTCAATCCCGAGAGATTCGTGTACTGGGCATGCTGTGGGCACTTACCTGTGGGTTGCTTGACTCTGTGCTCCATGTTGTCCTTCCTAGGCATCGTCCGCTGGGACTTGCGAGGAGACGGAGGAATCTTCCCGTGTACAGACCGCTGGTGGACCTGTCGACAATGGAAGAAAGACACGTCATACTCACCTACAGACTCAACCGTGCCACTATACAGGAACTGTGTGCCCAGCTGGAGCCAGACCTGATGTCACCCATCCGCCAACCCACGGGGATTCCGCCTCTAGTGCAGGTGCTGTCAGTACTGCATTTTTTGGCAAGTGGATCATTTCAAACTACCGTGGCCATTTCATCTGGGATGTCTCAGCCTATGTTTTCAAAGGTGTTGTCCAGAGTGTTGTCTGCCCTGATGAAATACATGCGGAGCTACATCATTTTCCCTGAGGTGGGTGACTTGCCTACAGTGAAGGGTGATTTCTATGCCCTTGGACACATTCCCAATATCATTGGTGCCATTGATGGTACCCATGTGGCTTTGGTTCCCCCAAAAGACGATGAGCAGGTGTACAGAAACCGTAAAAATTATCATTCGATGAATGTCCAGGTGGTCTGTTTGGCTGACCAGTACATCTCCCATTTAAATGCCAAGTTCCCAGGGTCAGTGCATGACGCGTACATCATGCGAAATAGCAGCATCCCTTATGTGATGGAACTGCTACAGAGACACCGTGTGTGGTTAATTGGTGACTCTGGTTACCCAAACCTGCCTTGGCTATTGACCCCAGTGAGGAATCCCAGGACCAGGGCAGAGGAACTGCACAATGAGGCCCATGGGCGGACTAGGAGGGTGATTGAGCGGACATTCGGCCTCCTGAAAGCCAGGTTTAGGTGCCTGCATATGACTGGTGGATCCCTAATGTACTCACCAAGGAAGGTGTGTCATATCATCGTGGCCTGCTGCATGCTTCACAACCTGGCTTTGCGACGCCAGGTGCCTTTCCTGCAGGAGGATGGTCCAGATGGTGGTGTTGTGGCCGCTGTGGAGCCTGCGGAGAGTGAAGAGGAGGAAGACGAAGAGGACGACACAGACAACAGGGACAGAGTGATACTGCAGTATTTCCAGTGACACACAGGTAATAATCTACTCCTGCATTGTATTATATCTGTAACTGTAGTGGCTCTCTACTGTCTGACCTTTCACCCCAATGTATGGTAACTTAGTTGTGTATATCACTTCCTATTTCAGTGATCTGATCCCCACGGAGTGCCCTCTGGTTTTTTTCCCCATGGACTACCGCTGTGTGACACTGGTATGTTGTCATCACAATGTAACTAGAAATGTTTTGTTGGTTATATCGAATACATTTGGTTTAAATAAATAGATAGCAGAATCCAGTTGGTTAATGTGCAATAATTGTGTTTATTGAAGTTTTAAAATAGGTGTATAGTTCAAACAGGGTGATGGTGGAGGCATGTCCATGGCAGTGTCCAGACTGTTGTTCCTACAGGTCCATTGTCCATATGCCTGTGGAAGGTGGAGCAGGGGCAGTTCAAGGTTGGACAGGGTAAACAAGTGGGACAGTGGGATGACATCCGGGGGTTTCCGTGCATGGCGGGGGTCTTGACATCCTACTCTGTCTTCTTCCTCGATCTCAGGCCTTTCTTGCGGGGTGGTTCTTGTTCTGCAGGGGGTGGGGTCCGGGAGGGCCGTTGCTGTTGTGTCGGGACCTCCTGACCACTAGCGCCGGCGGAGGTGGTGGGCTGTTCTTCCTCCATGCTAGTGGCAGGGGCCCTTTGGGGGGCCACATGGTCCCGCAATGTGGTGACAATCTGGTTGAGTGCCACCACGATTGTACCCATTGCGGAACTGATGCTGCGCAGTTCTTCCCGGAACCCCATGTACTGGCCCTCCTGCATGGCCTGGATCTCCTGGAACCTGGCCAGGACCGTCGCCATCGTCTCTTGGGAGTGGTGGTACGCTCCCATGATGGTGTTGAGGGCCTCTTGGACAGTGGGTTCCCTAGGCCTGTCCTCCCTCTGTCGCACAGCAGCCCTCCCAGTTCCTCTTTGTTCCTGGGCCTCTGTCCCCTGGACGGTGTGCCCACTACCAGTGCCCCCAGGTCCCTGTTGTTGTTGGGGTTGTGGGTTACCCTGGGTGCCCTGTACTGGTAGACACACCGCTGCTTGACCTGTCCTGGAGACAGAAGCATGGGCCCGCTGGGTGGGTGCTGTGCTGGTGTTTCCTGAGGGGGGTAGGTCTGCTGTGGCCTGGGGCTGACTGAGGGTAACCGACTGTCCAGAGGTCCCCGATGGTCCGGGCTGGTCATCAGGTTCTAGGTCGACAGAGCTGCTGTCATCACTGGGGGCCTGTTCTGGGGGTGGGATGGACAAATCTGGACCCTCCTGGCCGGTGTGTTGGCGTTCGGGCCCTGCAGGGGTAAAAGAATATGGTTATTGATTTTGTGTGTGCCGTGGCGTGCGATTTGTGGGTGCCCTTGTCCCCCAGTGCTGGCAGTCCCATGTGGGAGGAGTTGTGAGGGTGGTTTGTGGGGGGGGATGGGTATGTGCAGTGGTCATGCTTAGGTGATGGGTGTCCATGGTTTGTGTTGGCATTCAGGGGTTTGGGTTGGGTTGGGTGGGTTGTGCTGGTGAGACATTAACAGGGAGTATGTGTGCTGGGGGGTTAGGGGTGAGGGTGGGGGTGTGGGTTGGCATGCTGGTGGTTGGGGGGGGTGAAGTAGTTGAGATTAGACTTACCAGAGTCCATTCCTCCGCCTACTCCAGCGAGGCCCTCAGGATGCAGGATGTTCAAGACCTCTTGCTCCCATGCTGTGAATTCGGGTGGAGTGGGTGGGGGTCCGCCGTCAGTCTTCTGCACAGCGATGTTGTGTCTTGACACCATCGACCGCACCTTCCCCCGTAGGTCGTTCCAGCGCTTTCAGATGTCTTCCCGATTTCTGGGATGATGTCCCACAGCGTTGACCCTGTCGACGATCCTTTGCCATAGCTCCTTCTTCCTGGCTATTGTGGTGTGCTGCACCTGTGTGCCGAAGAGCTGGGGCTCTACCCTGATTATTTCCTCCACCATGACCCTGAGTTCTTGGTCCGTGAACCTGGGGTGTCTTTGGGGTGCCATGGGGTGGTGTGGATGAGGTGTGGGGTGGTGTTTGTGGTGATGAGTGTGGTGGTGTGTGGTGTTTTGTGCGTAGATGTGGTGTGGGTGATGATGTTGGGTTCCTGTGTGTGTTGTGGTTTGCGTTCCCTGTGCTCTCTCTCTGTGTATTGCGCCTTGTCTCAGAATTTCGATTTGTGGGGGTTTGTGGGTGATGTGGGTGTGTTTTTTTATATGGTGATGGGTGTGTGGGTATGGTGTGTGTATGTGTATCAGGTGTGTGTATTTCGAATTGTCCAATGTGGCTGTGTTTTGTAGATGTGTGTGTATTTTGAGCGCGGCGGTGTGTACCGCCAATGGGATACCGCGGTTGAAAGACCGCCGCGTGAATTCGTGGGTCGTAATGGCATGGGCGTGTTTGTGTTGGCGTGACAGTGGAGGTTTGGTCATCTCCAGTTTATCGCTGACCGCTGATGAGGCGGGCTTCAGTGGATGTCGGGTTTTTGGCGGTTTGGCAGTTGTGGGTCAAAATGACCGTGGCGGTTTACCGCGGCGGGATGATGGCGGTCTTCTGACCGGCGGTAAGAGCCTTTTACCGCCAGGGTCAGAATGACCCCCATAGGCCCTTTGGAGAACAGGGGTGCTCCAGTTCCAGTCTGCTAGCAGGTAAGTACCTGCGTCCTTGGGGAGCAGACGAGGGGGGTTTTGTAGAGCACTGGGGGGGATACACACAAACACACAAAAAACACCCTCAGTGGCACAGGGACAGCCGGATACAGTGTGCAAAGCAGTCATCAGGTTTGCTATTGAAAGCAATGGAGTGACCTGGGGGTCACTCTGGCGAAGCAGGCAGGGTACAGGGGGGCTTCTCGGGCCAGCCACCGACTTGGCTAGGATGAGGGCCGCCTGCTGGTCACTTCTGCACTGGTAGGTGGTTCCTCTTGGTCCTGGGGGCTGTGGGTGCAGTGCTTGGTCCAGGCGTCGGGTTCCTTTGTTTCCAGGCAGTCACAGTCAAGGGGAGCCTCTGGATCCTCTCTGCAGGCATCGCTGTGGGGGTGCAGGGGGGGCGACTCAGTGTGTCAACGTCTTCGGAGTCGCCTGAGAGTCCTCTCTGCCGTGTTGGTTGTCCTAGATTCGAGCCAGGGACGTTGGGTCCAGAGGACGAAGACTCACGCTTCTGGCGGGAAGTGAGAGTCTCTTTAAAGTTGTTTTTGAACAGTGCTCCTGTTCTTGGGAGGTTCTTGGTCCTTTGGGAGCAGGGCAGTCCTCTGAGTCCTCAGAGGTCGCTGGACCCGCTGGATGCGTTGCTGTGCAGGTTCTTTGAGTCTGGGGACAGGACGGTAGAGCTGGGGCCAAGTCAGTTGTCGTCTTCGTCGTCTCTGCGGGGCTTTCAGGTCAGCAGTCCTTCTTCTTGTTGTAGGTTGCAGGAATCTGATTTCCTGGGTTCACGGTCTCCCCTAAATACTAAATTTAGGGGGGTGTTTAGGTCTCGGGGCAGTAGCTCTTTGTGCCTCCTCCCTGAGGGGAGGGGGGGCACATCCCTATTCCTATTGGGGGAATCCTCCAAAATTAAGATGGATGATTTCTAAAGGCAGGGGTCACCTCAGCTCAGGGCACCTTAAGGGCTGTCCTGACTGGTAGGTGACTCCTCCTTGTTTTCCTCATTATCTCCTCCGGACTTGCCGTCAAAAGTGGGGGCTGTGTCCGGAGGGGCGGGCATCTCCACTAGCTGGGTTGCCCTGGGGCGCTGTAATAATAGGCATGAGCCTTTGAGGCTCACCGCCAGGTGTTACATTTCCTGCAGGGGGAGGTGAGAAGCACCTCCACCCAGTGCAGGCTTTGTTCCTGGCCACAGAGTGACAAAGGCACTCACCCCATGTGGCCAGAAACACGTCTGATTGTGGCAGGCTGGCAGGAACTGGTCAGCTTAACACTAGGAGTCAGACTGGCATGCAGGGAGCATCTCTAAGATGCCCTCTGTGTGCATTTTGCAATAAATCCCACACTGGCATCAGAGTGCATTTATTGTGCTGAGAAGTTTGATACCAAACTTCCCAGATTTCAGTGTAGCCATTATGGAACTGTGGTGTTCGTACTTGACAGACTCCCAGACCATATACTCTTTATGGCTGCCCTCCACTTACAATGTCTAAGGTTTGGCTTAGACACTGTAGGGGCACAGTGCTCATGCAACTATGCCCTCACCTGGGGTACAGTGCACCCAGCCTTAGGGCTGTAAGGCCTGCTAGATGGGTGACTTACCTATGCCACAGGCAGTGGGTTAAGGGCATGGCACTCTGAGGGGAATGTCATGTCGACTTAGTAATTTTCTCCCCACCAGCACACACGAGCTGTGAGGCAGTGTGCAGGTGCTGAGTGAGGGGTCTCCAGGGTGGCATAATACATGTTGCAGCCCTTAATGACCTTCCCTGGCCACAGGGCCCTTGGTGCCAGGGGTACCAGTTACAAGGGACTTATCTGTGTGCCAGGGCTGTGCCAATTGTGGGAACAAAGGTAAAGTTTAGGGAAAGAACACTTGTGCTGGGGCCTGGTTAGCAGGGTCCCAGCACACTTTCTATCATAACTGGCATCAACAAAAGGCAAAGAGTTAGGGGGTAACCATGCCAAGGGGGGCCTTTCCCTATACATTGTTTGTCCCATGTGTCTTATGTGTTGATTGTATTATGTAGTGTCTCCAGGCTTACCTATTAGCAGGCCATTTCCATATTGTCCATCCTGGAAACGTTGATTGATGACTGAATGCCTGAAGATGAAGGCATCATGAATGCTTCTAGGAACTTTCGCTAGGACATTTGAGAAGAGACCCCAATGGTCCACAAAGGCCTGCACGTTTATTGAATGTGTATGCTTCCTGTTGCAGTACAGGTGTTCCGAAGCAGCAGGAGGGACAAGGTGCACATGTGTGCAGTCCATGGCACCCAAAACATGAGGAAACCCAACAATGGCGTAGAACCTTTCTTTGTTCTCCTGGTGAGTTGATGGGTGTTGGGGAAGAGGACGTTGCAGAGAGTTAGGCGAATGATGGCATCCAGCACAGTAGGCAGGAATTGCAAGAATGAGGACTGAGATATTCTATCCACTCATGCTGCAGTTGTTTGGAAGGACCCAGAGGGACGCATGTGCAGCACAACCAGGAGCTTTGTGAGGGGTGGAATGTTGCTTTGCCTTCTTGGCTCTTGCCGTAATAGCGTAACAATTTCTTGGAGCAGCCGGATAATTGAGTCTTGCTTCAAATGGTAACATTTTGTGATACCTTCTTATTTGACCCCAAACATTGTCGTTCTTTGGCGATATATGTGTTCCCTCCTCCTGCACTGACTTTCTGGCTGGTGTGGTGGTGATGGTGAGTGATGCGGTGGTGACTGGAGACGTCACTGGCATCATCTACGGTTTCCAAGTTGAAGCAGCAGCAGGTCCCTGGTGTCCTGCGGGTTGGCAAGATGTTTTGTAAGAGTTCTCCTTACATACCAGTGCTTGTGCATCATTTTAATACCTGGTCTGACCAGGCTTTCAAATTTTGATGCAAATGCGGGCTCGCATCATTTTTTCTTAGCATACATCTTTTTTCAGAAGGCTTGTAAATGTGATGCTAACGAGCTAAAGTAATTTTGAAGAGAGAACGCCTACCTTGCGTATCATTTTCGGTAAATGATGCAAGGTGAGGCGGCACACTCAAAAAATGACGCAAGCCTTGTAAAAGTGGAGCTAGATGTGACTAGCAACACTTTGTAAATATGGCTCTGGGTTTGCGCCACCCTTGCGCCAAAAGAATGGCACAAAGGCAGTGCAAACATTTTGTAAATCTGGCCCTATTTTTGTTACAAAAGTGTGGGCATGTCTGACTTTATCTTGATGTAATCAAAACTGTAATACCTAAAGCATTTCCGTTAGAAAATATAAAAATGAAAAGGTTTTATTCCCATGGAAATTATGGTAAGTGCTCTAACAAGCTAACATGAGAACATATTGGCAGTGTGGCCAAGGCGTCAAGATGGCGGTCGCACTATTGTAGTGCTCCGGACCCCTCCGTCATCCACCTTCAGCAGCGCACGTAATCCGCCTCCATCGGCGGCAACACCCGCTCCCAGGGCTCTCCTAAACCACCCTGGAGGCACCAGAGGAGTTTCGGGGTCCCACGACTTGGTTGCGCGGTGCTGTTTACCTGGGGTGGTCCGCAATTAAAATGGCGGATGCGCCCAACTAGCAGTGGCGGCGAGTGGAGCGAGGCCTATGGCGGAGTGTGGCCCGCCGTCTGGCCCAGTCGGCGACATCCTGGGGAAGAGGCGGGTGACCGCCAGAGAGGTGTGGCAGAGCGGTGACAGCAGGAGGAGCCGCCGGGCGGTGCAGGGTTGGGCCGGAGCGCCGCTGCGGCGAGGATGTGCCCGAGTGCCCTAGTCGCTGGGGCTGCGGAGCCGCGGCCCAACCAGCATGAGCGACAGGTGACAGTGCTATATGGGGGATTGAGAGACAGCCTCCGTGGCACAGAAGAAAGGCCCTGCTCGCCTTGGCTGTCCAGGAGAGAGGCGGACGACCACCTAAGAGACACAGTGGGCAGTGGCAGCAGGAGGAGCCACCGACAGGTGCGGTCGCCGCGCGAGGCGACACTGGGTAGGACCAGAGTGCCAGGACGGTGAAGACACACCTGAGGGACCGAGTGGCTGTGGGCCGCGGGGTGGTGGTCCGGTCGGCTGGTGAGCTGCGGGCGGTGCTCGCCTCAGTGTCGGGGAGAGGGGTGTCCTGGGCCCCCTCCCTGCCGCCCGGGGTGACCAGATCAGATGGGTTGGAGGTGAGGAGGGGGACCTGCAGTGAGTGGCAGAGGACCTGTGACAGGTCGCGAAAGTTCGTCCTCCCCCTCCCATGGCGGTTTCTGTGGGTCCCGACGAGGACTGGGGGCCCACTGGAATTAGGGCAACTGAATGCATGGTACCTGCAGGACGGGGCCTATGTTAAGCAGTTGCAACAGGCTCTTCAAGAATACTTTCTTCTTAACGAAGGGTCAGTGACGTCCCCTGGAGTCTTGTGGGCTGCTGGCAAGGCGGTCATGCGGGGAACGGTTAGGGGCCTTGTCCGAGCTCAGGAGCGTTCCCAGATACTTCATGTTGAGGAATTGGAGGCACGGGCTGCACACCTAGAACCTGAACAAGGTGTGCAGCCCAATGAACGGGTAACTAGGCAACTCCTACTGATCCGTGAGGAATTCCGAGACCAATCTCTGGAAGCAGCAAAACACCTCTGGCGGGCATCTACTCCCAGGGCCAATGGCTGGGGGGATAAATCAGGAAAGTTGCTATACTGGCTGACATCCCAACAACAGGCTTCTAGGATCAATCCTGAAATCTACAATGACCAGGAGGTCCGCGTCTCCTTGCATCAAGATATAGCCGACGCTTTTGCCCAGTATTACAGGGCACTCTATTGGGCTTCGGCAGCGATCGTTCCTGACCGTGCCCGTCGGCTCCTGGAAGATGTTCCCCTACCGAGGCTGCCCTCGATGGAGGCGCAGCAGCTAGACGAACCTCTTAGCGAAAACGAAATAGGGGAGGCCATCTCTGCGCTGGGGACGGGTAAGACCCCGGGGCCCAATGGTTTTCCTTCAGAATATTATAAGGTGTTACGGGAAGACCTAGTACCACGCCTTTTGGTGTTAAATGCAGAGGTGGATCGCCAGGGCTCCTTACCGGAAGGGCTGGACGTCGTCACTATTGTGGTACTTCCTAAAACCCAGTCCCCGTCGCAACATTGTGCTGACTATAGACCGATATCTCTGATTAATAGTGAAGTAAAAATTTACGCTACGATCCTTGCCACTCGTCTTAAAAGGGTGCTGCCGCTGCTGATTCAGCCGACCCAATGT